>NC_092814.1:297653990-297976490 GCF_023375885.2 Dermacentor andersoni
CGAAGGTCAATTCGCTCGCTGCTGCTGCTGCACCTCCTCACTTCAGTGGTTTGACTGCGAGTTTCCGTGGTCATCGAGTGAGATGTGATAATGTTTGCTTCTTGTTAATTAGTATGCTTATGTGTACAAGTCTATACGGCCGATAAAGCAACTATACTTTGTATATCTGTCCACTAATTTGCTATCGCAATCGATGTGCTTCACCTTTCGGGCAAAACTGCAGCTTTTTTTCTTCTGTCTATGTGTTCCCTTGTCACACAGATGGCGCTAAGCTGGTGAATATGGCTCCAGAAGTCTGGGTAGTGATCACAAATGTATCAAGCCGAGTTTTGGAAGAGAAATGAAAGTAGGAAGGAGGCAAGATGAACAACCAAATGGGATTTTTTTACTTGAAGAAAGCAGCTGGAAATAGCAACCCAACAAATTGAAGTAATTTGTGAGGATACTAAAACAATGGACATATGCAAATTTAACAGGGCTATATGAGCTAGAGCTTGCAAGGTACGAGTCAGGCCCAAAGGGAAAAGAAGACAGAATCCCAAGAGCTAGTGGGATGAAGAGGTTAACAAGGTCGTAGAGAATTGCCAGGAAGCCTCCAGGGAACACACATATTCTAAGCAGAGGGGTGAAGCAGAAGCTGATGTAGACAGAATTTAGATAACTTCTTAAACTGTAGAAGGGAAGCATCCCATTTGATCAATGAAAAGATTAGAGGAAAGGGGACCCAGTGGTTGTCGGAAGTAAACAAAAAAGACAGAAAAACAGCTAAGAAGTTTTGGGAACATCTCAACTCCTTGAGTAGTAAGACTAGCCTAGAGCAGAGGTTTATACAAGTTACAGCTCAAGGCGTTCGGCTAGGAGATGACGCAATGGAACATATAAGAACAATCATGACAGAAAATTTAAAAAACAACAATACTTTGCATGTACTCCATCAGACAAGGATGGACCGGTTAGTGCAGTGGCTCCACTTGAACAAACAGTGTGGGAAGGGCAGAGAAGAGGGTAGTGGCACGTCAACGGGTCCCGATGGCATCCCAATTATGTTAATAAAGACATTGGGCTCAAAGTCTAAGCAAGCATTAAAGGGACACACAACTGCTCAGAACATGAATCTATAGACGGTGATGGAAAGATTGCCTATCATAGAGGCTAAAATGAGCCATGTTTTTCTAATTAAACATAGATTTATAGTATTTTTAATTCTTCTCTAAAAGTCGCGAAAAATGACCTTTGGCTCCCCAAGCGGCAATAACATGAAGATGTACGAGGCCTATCATGTGATTTTCTATTAGTGTACGCAGTTTTTGGTGTTTTTATTAGTATTAAAATGCAGTACACTTCTTTCTCTCAAGTCTTTTTCTAATTTAGAATGTGCAAACAGGCCTTCGTTTGTAGTGAGTAGAGAAGTGGCGCTGCCTTCGCCTTCGTTTTCTATGAGTTGGCTTGGCTTATCTATTGACAGAACGACGACGGGGTCCAGCCAGCCACGACGTAGGCGTGTATGTGGGGAAAAATGCCGTACAAATATAAGAAAGGTCTGTATGGACCTGTTTTTAGAGCCTGTTGTGAACGTCAAATTATATCAGTATGCTGATGACACTGTCCTTGTTTCACACGCTCGAAGTTACACTGACGCCATCTCTTCTTTACAAATGGCAACAACAAAAGTGATGGACTGGTTTCAGAATAATGTAGTCCATATCAATGCGTCCAAAACTCAACTAATCTGTTTCCACAACCCTGTCAAGCAAGTTACCCTATCGTCTCCATTATATTTGCACACATCACATTGCAATCCCTGTTCGTGTGCCCCTGTGCAATATGCTTGTTCAATTAAATACCTTGGTGTCTTTCTTGACAGTGATTTATCCTGGAACTCTCATTTTGCATACATTTGTCAAAAACTTCGCGCAGTGTCTTGTGTTTTGTATAATATAAAATTTTACATGCCATTGTCTGTCCGAAAGCTTGTAGTACATGCCTTATGCTACAGTGCTCACGGAATGAAACGCATCAATTTAGGGCTAAGTAATGCGCATACTTTCGCTTCAACCGGCTGCAGTTCGTGTCACATCGACGTAATTCTGGCGCGTACACTTACATCGGAGCCCTCATCACCTCTGGTGACCAAATTCCTAGCGACATGACATTGTGCTCTCGCGTACTTTGCACATATGTAGGGTTGTACTACATGTTCCGTGTCCTATTTCAATCCGTGAGCACTGTACAGTGTAATCTGGTATGGGATATCTACATATGGTCATGGCGCTCAAAATTTGGTAAACTGGGTCAACTCCGTCCTTCGTGGCATTCTGAAGCATGTTGCTTATGATGTCTCCCCCAAATCTGATGTGTTCAAAACTTTGTCTTTACCTGATTTCAATTCTTTGCTGCTAGAAACTGTTATCTTAAAGCATTTTTGGATAAGTCAGTATAAAATTCCTTATGTGCCTGTTCGTTCCCTGAGACCAAAGAATCCTTACGTTACACCCCGCTGCAAGACGAGAGATGGTCGAAGACTCCGTAACTATTATGTCCCAGCAATGTTTAATTTACTTCCTCAAAGCATACAAGATGTGAAAACGAAATATGGTCTTAGAAAGGCTCTTAGACACATTAATGCGTGATGGGAAGCCTGTCATGTGTGTGTGTTTTTTTTCTCTCACTGTTGTCTAATAACGTGTTACTGATGGCTCTGTCGCTGTCTGCCAGGCACTGCCGTTCAAGCCCACTGCGGCTTTGGCAGGCCCGATTCTTCCACTGTATGATTCTCAAGTCATCAATAAAGTATTATTATTATTATAACAACGTAAACTTATTGTACCAGATTTTATTTTCAAAATTGGTTGAAAAGATCAAAATTTAATTGGTTAACCACAGTTACACTCACTCCTGTGAAAGCAGAGTGATGGGTGGCTTTTGCAATTTACGAGGCGGAGGAGGGACTCTCAATTTTTTAGAGCCTGCTCAGATAAAAAAATTATGCTTACAAAACATCCACACGCTTGTGGATGTAACTGCTGCAGGTGCAAGCACTACCGAGGGTGGGCTTTGCATTGCGCCATAAAAAACAGGTCCTGAAAAATCAGTTGTCAGTCCCCTTAAGAGAGGTAGTGAGCAAAATGACAATGGATGGTAAAGCACCTGATGGGTGGAGACTAAGCAGGATAAGCATGTATAAGGGAAAGAGACACAAAGCCGACATAAACTACCGTCCCATAACAGCGACGTCAGTGGTTTACATGGGTGGTGCTGGGGGAATTACAAAATGGGTTCTGGAAACAAAGGAGGTTGGAGTACAATCTGTTCTCATTGACGCAGTGTATCGAAATAGCAGAAAAAGAATACAGGCCTCTATGGCTGGCATTTATGGATATCAAGGGAGCCTGTGACAGTGTAATCCGAGTCCAAGAGGATTTGTGGGACATACTGGGTACACTAGATGTGGAAGATGGAGTAACTAATCTTTTAAACAATATCTACAAATGTAACAAGGTGCTTATAAAATGGGGGAATAAGGTATCCGAGTCTATAGAGATACAGCAGGGGCTTAGGCAAGGGTGCCCTCTGTCACCTTTGTTGTTTATGTTGTATCTGCAAGGATTAGAGACACAAATAAGAAAGGTGCGGACTTGGCTTCAACCTTTGTTTTTTATGCTCAAAACCAGTGTAAAATAAACACAGACAAGGGAGGTGCACAGGCCAGCGCTCGTCCTGTGTTCCTCCCTTGTCCGTGCTTGTTTTGCGCTGTTTTTCACTCGTGGATTTGTACCAACTAGGTCGCATTCATACCCTTCTAGTCGCCTTCCTTTTTTTCAAGCAAGGAGAATGGATTGAACAGTCATTACCAGGGCTAATTTACGCAGATGACATCGTATTTATGGCTAATAACAAGGAAGATTTGCAGATTGATGGACATCTGCGGCAAGGAGGGAGATAGATTAGGTTTGAGGTTTAGTAACGAAAAATCGGCAGTCGTGATTTTTAATAAACAGGGTGGCAAGTATAGGATACAGGAGGTTACACTGGAGGTAGTGGATAAGTACAAATACTTTGGAGTGTGAATAAACAGTGGGGCTGAGTACCAAACAGAATATGAAAAATATTTAATGACTAAAGGTAGCAGGAATGCAGTTGTGATGAATAGGGCACTGTGGAATTACAATAGGTACGAAGTGGTGAGAGGGATTTGGCTGATGGTTCTTAGTCTGATTTTCGGCAATGCGGTCCTGTGCACGAGGTTGGAGGTTCGAGCAGGGTTGGAAATTAAGCAACATGGGGTAGGTAGGCTTGCTCTGGGAGCACATGGAAATGTACCAAATCGGGGGGTACAGAGCAACATGGTTTGGACATCACTAGAGGGCAGGGAAGTTAGCAGCAAGATAGAATTTGAAGAACGATAGAGAGAAATGGCAGGAAAGCTGTGGACTAGGAAAGTTTTTCAGCTACTTGTACAAGAGGAATGTTGACTGACACAAAATGGAGGAAGCGAACCAGAAAATTGTCAAGAAAATATTTGGATGGCAGCAGTGGGGGGGGCCAACAAAGAAACGTCAGTTAAGAAAAAGGTTAAAGAAACAGAGAGGGGTCTGTAGAATATAGTGATGCAGACGAAATCAGCACTGGAAACATACAGAACTTTCGAGCAGGAAATTGTCAAAGAAAATATCTACGATGATTATAGGGGAAGCTCTTTGTTGTATGAAGCCAGGTCAGGAGTACTGCAGACTAAGACGTACCGAGTATTTGTACCAAAAAATAGATACATTATGTGGCATGTGTGGAGAGGAGGAGGAAATGGCTGAACACCTGATACTGTTCTGTAAAGGGCTTCACCCTACAGTTCAAAGCAACGGGGCTGATTAATTTAAAAGAATTGGGATTTAGGGACAGTGGAGGCAAAACAGACATTAAGCGGGTAGATATAACAAAACGGAGGTTACCTGAATGGTGGCTAAAATCAAGCCAAGAGTGAAATTTCACCCTCCACTAAGTACAAAATATATTACTAGTCATGGCTAGGTGGCATGTGCCACTACCCAATTTAAAGGGTTCAGCTTTATCCATCCATCCATCGTCTGTATGGAAACAGAGTGCTGCATGAGTGGAGGTCTGTCTGTGGCGGCTGCTGTGAATCATGGCCAGGCATCATGATTAGCGAGGCAGTCACGCCACACGTTGCTCCTTTTGCAACGTGCCGCACAAGACGGTGTTTGTGCCAGCCAATATATGGCAAAATGAAAACACATGTACAGCTGCGCTCAAATTTCACATTAGGGTATCGTAATCGCTGGCAACTTCTTTCCCATGCCGATCACATGGTTTGTGGTAGGCAGACCAGCAGATGCTGCGAGGACATAAATGCCGTGTTCATTGTTTGTTGCCAAGCTTACTCAACCATTTGGTTTAGACCTCCCAGTCTTCCATGAACAGCTGCGGATGCAGAAACCTGACCGAGACCAGAAAACCAAAACTTTTGTGTACAGCAAAGCTGTATATGGCTAGGGTTCTGTGCATTTTTGTTCTCAGTCAACAAAAACTATCATCATCAATGGCTCATAGCCCCATAAGGCACGAGGCTACAAGCACTCCGCTAAGTGTGCCGAGTGCTTGTAGTGCTTTGAACAGTGCGTACATTCTAATCATGCGTACAACATACAGATCAGCATGTCGAAAACTCGTCTATGGCTCACACCCCCGTAAGCAAGCAAAGAAATGCAATGGCTCCAGCCCCTGCAAGGTTGCTGGCTAATCACTTTGCATGAATTAGTTGCGATGATGCTACCCTTGTGGTCATTGATTTCAATGTGGATGTGTCGGGACCGAAAAGGGAGTTGTTACACTTTCACCCGCTTTGGCCATGCCTACATTCACACTGCCCTCTCTTCATCAGCATTCCCAAGCGCTTGCGTATCTACTTTCCTTTCCTTCCACTCTCCCGTGGTGGCAGTTCAGTTGTCCACGTGAATGTATATAAAAATCACGGTAAACAAGTTCGTACCTCTGTTCAAAATTCTGTGTCGTCTGCTAAACAGCTTCACTGGTCATCCACCTTCAGAGTGGATGGCTCATTTCTTTTAAATTGCAGTAGGGAACGATTACTGGATACGCCGTGCATTGTGGCTTCATTGAATTGGGCAAACCTCGAAACACCAACACATGAGATTTAACCCTTTTGTCGTTCCCTGCTTCCTTAGCTAGGTTTAGCTTGAACTGTTTAGATGTTTCCACATCACACTTTATTTACCCATGGCATGCACTCTCCGATTCGAAACTACTTGAGAATGCAGTTAAGCACCTTTTCAGTGCGCCGACGAATCTCGAGGGCTGCGCGGCACTGGTATTGGAGGTGTGAAAAGTGGTGGCATAGCAACAGGAGGTAGAGGCTAACTGCAGAACGGTTCAGAAGAAATCGCGCCAAGTGAACCTGCACCAAAAGCGCTTGGAAAAAGCGACTTGTATAGTCGGTATAGTCCTTTAAATTCTGGTATTTTAAGTGCCAAAATCTCGATACAATTGTGTGGCATGTCGTAGTTGGGTATCCGAGAATTTTGACCTGGGGTTCTTTAACATGCATCCAATGGAAACCATGAAACCAATGGAAAGCGGCAGTCATTTGAACTATGGCAGTGGCACCACTTACGTAGGGTGGTCTTGAGCGCAGTTTTACATTGTTGGTGCTCACATGCGTCAATAAAAGAGCAAAGCAAGAAAAAGCAGTTCCTGTTGGAACTTCTGCTGGGCGTGCCACTTACATTGGGATCTCCAACCAGGTCACTCCACTCGGGTGCACGATGTGAAGCACCAGTAAACAACCATTATTATGTGAATAGTGCAAACAACTTTGGTCGTCTGCTGCCACTACTCTGCGACAATGCCGTACCATGATCACCTGGCGCTTGGCGAGAGTTGTTGCTACCCTATATGCTAACCCTACAAAAGTGGCACCTCCATAGACAGCCACTTTGCAGTCATCCAGCAGGCACAGAAGATTTCTAGGAGGCTATGGACTGGCACACAGGGGAGGGGGCAAGGGGTTGCATTTTGGCCGTATCGAAATGTGGCCTAGGCGCTCATGAGAATATGCTTAATTTAGTGAGCAAAGGTTGGCAGCAGTTTATAAAACGACTAACCTGGCTTCGTATAGTTCTCTAAACATTTGCCATCACAATCAATGCTTTACCTGTTGAGCAAAACAGATGTTTTTTATGCAGAGAAGCCCAAGAACCAAATGTCCTAATAGATTACTTGCAAGACAAACAACCATGGTCCATTTATACCACAGCTATCCACTCTACAGCAACTGAACAGCACAGGCTAGCAACCCTTTTTAACCCTGTTTTGTCACTTCACAGCTATCGTGCAAAGAAGTGCTAAATCCTGCAGCTATAATTAAATAGAGACAACTGTAAAAGATGATTTTATTTACACAAAGCACAGACTTCCAAAGCAGTGGCTGACATTCTCTTTGCACTACCATAGGGTTTTTAAGTCCCCTTTTTCCAGGGGATACAAAGAATGTTGAAAAAAAAAAAAAAAGCCAGGAAAAATCCTTATTAGAGTCACATGGCATACTTCCTGGTCCACTCCTTTGCTAGGTCATTGTACTTTTCTCGGTCAGTCTTGTATATCTTGGCTATCTCTGGAACCAGGGGGTCATCCGGGTTGGGATCACACAGCAGCGAGCAAATGGAAAGCAAAACTGCAAGCAAAAATATGGCAAAGTGTGAAAAACCAAACTAGGCCACAGTGTGCAGTAAACTGCACTTAATGCAGTCCTTTCGAAAACTAATAAAACTAACCAAGAACATTCAATATTTGTCACAGTTTACTATCGCAAGGCATATTATTGTATGGCAATTTACAATTCATTCAACAAAGTTAGGCAAGTGATAACTTGCTTAGTAGTAAGCCAAGATGGAGGACATGGGAAGTGCTCAAAACACAATGCATGAAAATAACTGCACACCATTATTTCGTCTTTGTAATCAAGAGTAGGTGATGCTGCCCCCTCTAAATGCATGCATCTCAATGATTCCAAACTGGTGCCACCATTCTGGTGCACATTGTAAGACATGCTACAATGCCTCCCATGCACGAAATTCTCCAAAATTCCCATCGCAATGCAGCTGAGACAAGCACATCTACTGCGACGCCATGCATAGCGTTTAGTACTACCCAAAACCTACAGGCGCGGCATAGAGGGCTCTGTTGACTGGCGTTTCTGCAGTGCCACCTAGGCAGCCTGTGAGGCTCATGAGGCTAGCAGCAATAATGACGTAGAGTGAGTTCGGCATGTTCACATTAAATAAATGCCGTTTTCATTTTGTGAATGCTGTCCTCACTTTTTCTTGTTCAGCTTACATTCCAAGGCAAGTTTTTAAAATTTTTTCGGGCTTCGGACATTCGGGGGTCGGCTTAGAATCAGGGCCGGCCTTGATTTGAGTAAATACAGTACTTTTGTCGCCCGAAGTGAATAAATACTGCATGTTTTCTGCCCTTCTATCATACCTATGAAAAACTGAACAAGAGGGTAAGTGGGCGATTTCATGCTATTTCTGTTAAGCAGTACTACCGTTTAGCACATACTTTTTCCGAGCTCCGGCTAACTACGGTTCGAGGTTTCACTGTACCTCAATAATGTACCTGTGTCGCACACACACACACACACACCTGGGAGTGAAGAACAGAAAAGTCATGGTATGAGGCATAACGTAAAACTATTCCAATCTCCTGACGTTAAATTTACGTAACCACCGATGTAAGCATCGGGCAGTGACCCGCAGCGTTGCCTGAACAGCCCAATCAGACGCCCTCCTCGTTTATAGGAGGTCACTTGCTTGCTTTCAAAACGAATAACATTGCCTACATTGAGCGACTTTTCTAATTGGCTGAGAAGAGGCAAGAAGCACGCTCAAGTGGAGAGGGTTTCGATGGGGCCCAGCCAGTGCACTGAAAATAGATAACCGGATGAAGAGGGAGGTGCCGGCGTTTGTGACTGGACCACTTTCCCTTACTTAGCTTGTGGTGGCTTGACTTAATCACAGCGGCGTGCAACAGACAGTTACAAATGCTGCTAAAACGAATCCTCAGCAAATAAGAGTTGGCAGAGCGTTGAGTAGCCAGTCCCCGAATGATTGGCGGCAGCCATCGTCTATTCATTTCAGGACGGAGCAGTCTGCGGCTATTAAAAAAAAAAAAAGTTTTGTTCGGAGTATTAATGCATCTTTAACATGTACACATCACTTTGACACAATGACTTTTCGTGGTCTTGTGATGTCGAGTGAGACAGGCGAGATAGGTGCAGCCTGAAACCTTTTGACCAATGCAGAGGGTTAATGGCCAAAAGGCGTCGAATAAGCAATTATTTTTCTTTTGTCCGGTCGAATCCTGCATGATCAGTGTGTACACATCATGTTAACGACTGGGAGCTATCGCAGTTTGAGAAGTCGCATGACAGACTGGCGAAGTGGGGGAAATGGTTCAAAAATGTTCTTGACCTATTGGGAAAGGCCGATTGCAGAATTGGAATAGAAAAGTTTGGAATAGCTTAACGTCACAGCACCCATGGTTTAGGCTTTGTGGCAAGAAAGGTGGAGAGGCTGTGTGCTTGTATGAATCCACTACACCCAAGTCTGTGCCAGACCTGAGCAGAAAGATTGTTCTAGTAGCTAATTGTGAGCCTAGCGTGATCGCAGCATGTTTAGCTTTAGAACTGAAATGTTTTGCTGCCAACACCTATGGGCAGCATACAATGGCTAAATAGATTAGCATAATGGATATTATAAGCTGTGCTTTTCACAGCATTCAATTTCAGCAAATTAGCTACATAAAAGAGTGCATCACTGGCTTTTTTGTAACAGCAGCAGAAAATATTAAACCCCTCAACTTTTTCCATACCTTTCCTGAAAGATGCTGTACATCTACAGTAAAACTCTTAACTCAAAGTTGTGAAAACTGGGAAAAATTTTGTGATAAGCACAGTTTCAAGATAAGCTAATTTACAAAAATAGTCTGCACTCGTTACAATGGACCCATGTACAACAGACTTTCGGATATAATGGACTATACTTCAACCTTAGTTTGCTCTACTTATTTTATTAATGACACAAAGTTCGCTTTTAACAGATCACGCCAGAATGGACTATCGGCTACTGCGAACGAAATTAGCAGCAATTTGTCAAAATCGAACGTATAAAATGGACTTTTGGGGTCTTGACATGGGCTGGCGACTGACTTGCGAGGATCAGGCAACGATCGCGACTCAATACTGTGCGCACTAGGGATTCCGGAAAAAGACAAGGAGGGCCCGATCGAAGACATCAGCAAATGGTGCAGAGAACTACTCGCAGACATAGAGAAAGCCACCGATAAGGTCGAATGGACGGACTGGCGACAAGAACCCCTCAGAGAAGGAGGAGACAGATCCCATGGAGCCGGGAAGGACGACGCTCCCCAACCATCCAGAGTGGATAGCCGCCTGGCACATCTCGTTACACCCAAAAAATCCATGCAACGGAGAGCAAATAAGCAAAAACTCAACAGGAAGATGCGCAAGAAGATTGCCGAAATCAACTGGGAGATCGAGACACATTGTGCCCGCTTGTGCAAGCAAGAATGGCAGGAGCTGTGCGACACGATGAACGGGAACATAAGCGTGTGAAGCACCTGGAAGATTTTCAGGCACCTGCTCGACCCGGCAAGCACCAGAACGGCGACCCGTACAGAGATGACCAAGCTGCGACACAAGTACAAGGACGAACCGGAGGCCTTCGCGGAGGAGATTGTGCAGACGCACCGTGCAGTCACCCAAAGTACCGTGGGGCTCCCAACGAGGAGCTGGGTGCAGACTTTTCTGTGCAGGAAATTAGAACGGTCCTCCAGCTATTGAAGACCAAATCGGCACCCGGTCCTGACAGAATCACCAACAAAATCCTGAGGAACCTGAACGACAACGCCATCGAGAAGCTCTGCGAGTACATCAACGCACGCTGGAAGGAGGGCCGAATTACGCAAGAGTGGAAGACCGCGGACGTTATACCAAAGCCGGGCAAACCGCTAGAGGTCAAACATGAGGCCGATCTCCCTCACGTCATGCATTGGGAAAGTGATTGAGCATGCCTGCCTCAACACGGTGACAACGCTCCTTGAGAAGCAGGACGCCTTCGGCACCCACATCATCAAGGAACTTTCCACGCAGGACGCCATGCTGCAGATCAAGGAACAGGTTGTGAACACTTCGAGCACGCACATGCGTGCCCTGCTCGGGCTAGACCTCAAGAGTGCCTTCGAACTATGAAGCACATGGCCATACTGGACAAGATCAGCCGACTCGATCTCGGGGCAAGGTTCCAATAGTATGTCAGCAGCTTCCTGAATGGGCGCGAGGCGACGGTCAAGATCGACGGGGCCCCGCCGCGAACTGTCTGAATGGGTGGTGCGGAAATGCCGCAGGGCTCCGTACTCTCCCCCTTTTCAACCTCGTCGTGATCGGCCTGCTGGAGCATCGCAACGCGATAGAGGGCGTCAATCACACGATCTACGCAGATGACGTGACGGTGTGGACCACGGAGAACACGAGCGTCGGCGAAATGCAAGACCGGCTGCAGTGGGCCGTCCAGGAGGTGGAGCAGCACCTGCAGACACGGGACTCGTCTGCTCACCCGACAAGTAGGAGATCCTGCTCCACAGACCGCGCAAGAAAGGACCCCTCCCGCAGGGCGTGCTAGACGCCGTCGCTTGGGCATCCGCATCATGACGAGGGAGGGGACCCGAATACCGACAGTGTCCAAGTTGCGAGTGCTCGGCCTGTGGCTGGAAGAGAACGGTGCCAACCGCGAGCAGGTTGCCCGACTGCAGAAGAAAGTGGCCACCGCCACACACCTCGTGCGAAGGATCGTGAACAAGAGGAAAGGAATGAAGGAAGACAACGTTACGAGGCTGATACAGGTGTACGTGCTGAGCCGCATAGCGTACGTCGCCGCTTATGCCGACAGGAACAGGAGCGAAACCGACAAGCTGAACGTGGCGATCTGCACGGCGTTCAAGACCGCCCTGGGAGTACCACAATACGTGCCAACCCACAGGCCCCTCGAGCTGGGCTTACACAACACGCTCGAGGAGGTCACCAAGGCGCAGAGAATCGCGCAGCAAATCGGCCGATTCTCGCGCAGAGAATCGCCCAAGGCCGCTAAAATTTGTCGCCATGCCTTCTGCTCTATTATATGGCACTCTTTCATCCACCATGCTCAGCTGGCTTATCCCATTAAAGAGTTTTAGCGTGTCCGGTATTCGGGTAAATGCAAGCGAACTGGGCGCTCTAGCGGATGAGCAGAGGCACAAACATGAACAGCCTACATGGTGCAGCCATCTGGTGGCAGAGAGCTCAGACAAACCCAGCTAACACTGCAGTAACCAAGTGTGTTCTACTTCGCTGCTAGTGTAAATTTTCGGCAGCGGCGTAATCATGTTGCTGCCGAAAGGTTACACCAGCAGCAAGGTAAAATACACTTGGTTACTGCAATATATTAGTGATTTGTTTGGTTGAGCTCTGCACCATCAGGTGGCTACATCGTGCAGGCTGTTCACATTTGCACCTCCTCATCCGGTAAAATGCCCAGTCTGTTTCCTGGAATACCCGACACGCTGAAACTTAATGAAGCGGGCGGAGTGTCGTTTTGGAGTGTATATTTGCCACACAATAATCATCTGTCTTGCCCGCATTTCCTTTCTTGAAAACGCTGCGCTCGTTACTTTCCTGTCGGGAATGCTATGTCATGCTGATAATGCGCATGCCGTTCATTACTGGAAAGTATCGGGCTCGTTAAAGAAAGGAAATGAGGACAAGACATGATTATTGTTGCGTAGCAAATATACACCCCAGAGGGTGCAACTGTTTTTAGAGTGTATGACTACTGATGAAGTGCAGCAAGAAACTGCATTGGAAAAGGCATCGCTACAAAATACCGACCCTGAACGTGTTACTCAAGAAAATGCCAAAAACAAACATTCGGCACAGATCCACAAACATAGAAATGCACAATATGGTGAACAAGTGACCTGATAATGCTCTGTGTACATGTGAGCATGCATATTGCAGAGGTCACATGTACCTTCTCACGCTTCGTCAAGAGTCAGAGCAACGCTCTGCCCGCATTATAGAGATCGCAGCTGATCTCATTGTAAACAGTGGCGTAGAATGAAGTGGAATTCCCTACAAACTTGCGTTCCTACTACATTTTTGGCGATATCGCAGCTGTGCTAAAGGTATGGAAACCTTTGGGTAGTGACATTTTCGCAATCAAAATTTTGAGATACCCGGAATACGGCACATAGTTCTTTCGAGGCAAGCGGAAATATACATGGGGTTGACACCAAGCCAGGAAGAAATTTAGACTTTACCTATCTTGCGAGATATTAGTTCAACTAGGGTTTACTGTACTTGATGTGTGCCAATGAATGGTTGCATAGACTTTTTTATTACAGTGCATCACAAACATCAAGTACAGTTCTAATGAAATACAATAAAACAACTGCAGTGAATTTTTACACAGTAAATAGCATTCAAACAGTGAAGTTTATGTTATCATAGCAGACTTCTGTTAACTCGATGCTGGTGAGGCCAACAAAATTGATATAATTAACCAGTCGGTCGAATTAAACAAGATGCTGAAAAAAAGCCAGAACACACTGGTTGCCCTATTCTAACAAGCCCCCAAATCAAACACTGGCCCACTTTCTATGTGTCTGAAGTAGAAATTACATTAAAGAAAGATAAGCAAGGGACTAATATGTGTTGCACATTGGCAGCCAGATTTATAAAGTCAGCTTCGCTGCAAGACATTCGTGTTATGCTGTAAAGCATAAGACCGCCACGAAGCTAGTTTTTGAATTTATGTCAGATTGCACCGTGCAGGCAATTTGCGACCAGATTTTCATGGATTTAAAATAAAAGGAAAAGAAAGAGGGGGGAGGGCACATTTAGAATCGGGTAAATACCCTAATCAGGCATTGCAAGTTGCAGCTATTGCTTGAAAACCTTCCTAGGGCAGGCCAAAAATAGAAGTTTTTGATGGGGCAAAAAAAGTGTTTACTGTTCCCTAGAGTCGCTATCAGGCTCACCATAGGGGTTATGACTGGTCAAATTCAGATGATCCGTTGAAGGCCAATTTTAGTATTGAAATAACGAAAGTTTGGGGCTATAAAAATGCATGGGTGCCGGCCAGAACCTTTGACCGGGATTGAATAAACCAGAGTCAAATTAATGGAACTTTACTGCAACTACTGGCAGAAAGCAGTCCACATGGGTGCTTATGCATGCATTAAGGGGGGAGGTGGGTTCTAGAAATTTTGTTCTTATTTTTGGGTGAATCTTTAATAAACTCCACAGTCTGGAGTAATTTTTCGTGCTGATTTCAGATCTGTAATTAGATTTCTGATAGCTGTAGCAGTTCAAAAAATATTGAGGTCTGAAGTCAAATTAATTTCAAACTCGTTACGGGGCTTTGTGATGATTCCGTCTTGCTAAACCAAAAACTAAATGCATGACACTATTGCTAAAGACCTACTGTAGGGGGTGATGCTATTTTTATTCATTTGGAAGCATTTTGCAGACAAGAAAACAATCTTGCATTTATGATGAACATTTTGTTTCTAATTAGCAGCGATTACTATACCTGAATGTAATTTTCATGACGGTGCAAGAGTAATAAAAATAGCATCACCCCCCAGATCATTTCAATACGAATAAAATGATACCACCCTTGTCATTTTTGGGCAAAAACAACCCAGAAAAAACACCCGTAAGGCGGAGTACAGTGTGCAAAAACATCGAACTGAAATAAACGCATTAGAAGTTGCAAACAAATGTAGCTTTTGCTGAAGTGAATCTACAGCAATACAAATGGCACCGTTTTGAAGCTCTATGTTTTGTAAGAATGGCCATACTAAATGTGTGAATGCACACTCTCAAAATAATAGCACACTGGCCACTGAACTAGCACAGGAAACTTTATTAGGCACCATGCTCTACAAAGAGCATGGTGCCTGGGTTTCAAACCGAAGGGTAGAACTCTGTGTGGGCATGAATATAGTTCCAGTGTTGTACATGCAGGCTGCCTGATTGATAGCAGTCTCCATTACACTCAGTGAGGCATTTTTTTCATTTGGTATAATTGACCATGTTACTGAATGAAGGCTCTGAGTGTAAGTAGCCTTCCAAGTCATCTTCAGCTGACAGTGGCTGTGGAACTTAGGATCAGAGAGCCAGTGATAGATATGCAGCTGCTAGGTGCTTTCCAGAATTTTACTTTTGTATGATGCCTCGATCACTTCTGCAGCCAGGTGTGTGCCAGCCCAAGGGGCCTAGTGAACAGAGCTCATGATGAGGTTCTCTTTATGAAGGGGTGGTATGATTGATATTGTTAGGAGCTATCATGACAATATGATAATAGAGTGAACGCGCAATGTGCTTGGTTGCGAGTCCGAAGTGCCGATGAGCGAAATGCATAGCCGCAGATACAAGGAGCCGATGCGCGATGTGCTTAGTCGTGCAGTTCAAGGTGCCGACACGCGAAATGCCTAGTCGCGGGCTCGAGGAGTCGACCCTCGATGCGCTTATTCGGGCAGTCCGAGGTGCCGACGCGCGACATGCCTAGTCGCGGGCTTGAGGAGTCGACACTCGACACGGTCATTCGCGCAGTCCTACGTGCCGACGCGCGAAATTCCTAGCCGCGGGCTCGAGGAGTCGATACTCGATGCGCTTATTCGCGCAGTCGGAGGCGCCGATGCACAAAATGATTACGTGACGGTCCGAGAAGTCCACGCGCGATGTGCATGATCGCAGAGTCTGAGCCTACCTATGCGCGATATGTTTAGCCGCGTTTCCGAAGATTGCGTGCGCGATACGAATTTGTCACGAATTCGAAACACCGAGTGCTGAAAGGCTTAGCCGCATGTCCGAGGATTCCGCGCGTGAATCTTGGTCGCGAAGTCCGCGTCGCCGATGCCCGGAATGCTTAGCCGCGAGTCTGAAACGTCCACAAGCGTAGGGATCGGCCACGCTACTGCGATGTCCGCGTAGCGCCCGTTTTGACACATCGAGATTACGGCGAGTGGAGACATCAAACTCGCGAGGTGCAAAGAGCCGAGCAGACGACGCGAGCGCCCGACCAATGGCGAACCGCGCTGGAGTCACGTGGCAGGCGCGGCCAATCGCAGACTCCGGCACGACCTTCAGTCATTTGCTTTTTGTGCGCTTGTTTCTGTATGGAGGAGATCGCTGAAGCGGCAAATTTGAAGACGGAGAAATGCGCTTTCCAACGAGACCAAGATGGCGGGGCTCGGTCGCGCCGTTCCGGAGATATTGTGGCGTGAAAAACGCGGTTCTTTCTTGATTTCCGCGAGATTTTTCGCCACCTTGGCTGATAAAACGAATTTTTTAGAGCACTTCTAAGTGGTTTACAGTGATGGTATTTGGGTATCAGATAGAAAAAGGGTTATAGAAACTGAAAATGTGATTTTCAAGAAATCGATTTTTTGGCCATTTTTCGCGATGTAAAACCCGCGTCCCCCCTTAATGATCTTTTGTTTACTGTGACATAACAGTTCAAGTGCTACACAATTTATGAATGTGAAAGTAAGCAGTGGTGCAGAGATATCCATTGTACATACTGTGGATAAATTTAGCCCCAAATTCTGTTCACTGTAGTCTGCTTAATAAAAAAAAATTACGAAGGAGATATAGTTGGTAAAAAAAAAAAAAAAAAAAAAGAAGGCCAGACGTACGCTCTGTTATATGTAGATTCGTTACAATCAGGGTAGGAACAGTGGGTGTGTGCAAAGCACTGTTGTATTTTTCGAAACTTTCAACTCATTTTTCTCACCTTTAGATATTGTTAGAGCTGGGGACCACTGTGACCTCAAGATATCCAGGCAAATGCTCCCATTGCTGTTGATGTTTGGGTGGTAGATTCGCGTCGTAAAGGCTACCTGCAGGTCAGACAAACACGCAAAAAGAAAAGAATGCATGGTTCAACATTACTACCAGCATTGCCCAACAGATTTTTCACAGTTAAAGTTTGATATTGCAAAAAGCTGGAAGATGCCTGGGCACCTTAAAATTTTTGGCATAGCTGGTTTTAAGGTGCACACAATATGGCGAGTGCTGTAACAAAAGTACATTAAAGAATTTGTCAAAAGTCCTCAGGTGGCATCCTCACTATACGCAGGTGCAACAGGTTGGCATGATGCAGCACACCACCCTAGCAGCTACCAGGCACCTCAATGCTGGCGCGACTTTGGAGGAGTTGCACGATGGTGCACGAGATGAAATAAGCGGAAAATAATTGGCTTCACTTGGCAGCCAGTCAAATATTAAATGTTAGTGTTAATTTACTGTGTGTTCCACTCAAACCAATGCGCGCACACGTAAGCTCAGCAGGAATGCTAGTGTGCACGTGCACAATGCTCACGCCAGCAGTGGTATACAGAATGCTGTCCTGGCTCCGCCACAGAACGCAACGCTGGCAGCGTGTCCACTGTGCTTTGTTGTTTTCACTGCCAAATGCGCTCCGTCTCCCTGGAGACGCCTATGCACGCCAGGGAGATCACAACTTGATTAAAATAACCAATTGGCCTATCGCAGCAGCCATTCGAAATCCATTTCATCTGTTGTGGCCTGTGGATCATATTTTGGCTGTATGCATGTCAAGTGCTCTCAATTATATAATTCTCAAAAATATCATTAGTTTTTGTGTAGCTGCTATATTCTTTTAATTACCGTATTTACAAGATTGTAAGTCGACCTCCCCATATCGCGTGACAGGAGAAAAACAAAAAGCAGCCATCAGGGAGGCTCTTCTGACAGGTCCGGTTGGCGTAATTTCACGGTCTTCTGCCGCCAGCCACTCATACTCACAGCGGAGCCGGTCCTTAAAAGGCGAAGGTCCGGGCTCGTTTTATGACCATGTCGCACTTCACTGGCAGGGACCGATCACGCATTTCAGTGACGTACGCCGCAAGCTTCGGAAAGCGTCCAGACTTCGGCGCATAGGAAATTTCTCACTTGCCCTCACAGGTGAAAATTTCACTTCGCTGCAGTCGCCACTCTCACACCACTAGTTCAGAAACATTGAACTTGTGGCCTGCTGCGCAGTGATTTGTTTCTTCGGCGTAAAGGATGGCAGCCCTCTTGAATGCTGCTGTGAACGAGTGCCGAACGATTAGTGGGCCTGGAGCACTCGTGACGACTGAGGACGCATAGAAGTAGCACGTAGCCGGCAGTCAAGTGGAATGCGTCAAACCTTAATGCCTATGCCAATGAAACCTGCGAGCGGTGTCCGATCTTCCATGAACTACCGATACTCCCCGCAAGCGCCGCCGTTTTGAGGGTGCCGCCACAAATGGGAACAGCGGCACTTCCATCAACCATAGAGTGTCATACAATAATTACTAGAGGGAACTCTGGCGCTGCAGTCGTACCACCATGGGAATGATGGGAAGTACATGGATTTGTCTGGTCTTCGTGCTTGTGGATTCGGACGTCCTTGTGGCCTTGTATATTACGCTATATACTGTACATTTCAGCGTCCCCTATAGTCTTCGAAGTGCAGAAGACACTGCGAACATGTACAATTGCTATTGATTGCAACGATTAATCGAAACGCACTAAGCGTCTCAAGGTAGTGACATGCCCGCGATAAATTCATAAGAGCGTTTCATTCGCTTTTCGATACATGCGTCCGTGGCTTAATGGTTTCAATATCAGGCTACTGTGCTAGAGCTGTGTTCGAATTCTGCTATCGGACAATTTTAATTATGTTTATTTAATTGTTTATTATGCAGTACATTGTTGAAAATGACAAGTTTACAAAGTCACAAAGCCATTTGAAGCCAAAATGGTGAAGTTTAGGCAAATCCATGTACTTCCCATAATTCCCATGCTGGTAAAACCGCTCTCATTGCAGCTCCCGTAGACACTAGTGCCCGAGTTCCCTGTAGTAATTACATGTATGAAACTATGCCATCAACTATCGACACCCCCCCCCATGAGTGTTGCATGACCTGTAAAACTCAAAAATGTTGACAAACCCTTCCGAAAAGCGAACAAACACACAGGATAGCGAAAAGCTACGGGTAGGGCCATAGAGCAAACAAAATTGTAACTACGTTGTAGCTCCCGTTGGTCTCGCTTTCTTGGCGGTGCCACGTTTTGGTTTCGATTGTAAGTTGACCCCCCCCCCACTTCAGATTTTCAAATAAAAAAAAGTGGTAGACTTACAATCGTGTAAATACGGTATGTCCTACATCACTGCAAAATATATTGATCTTTGGAGGCACTTCCTTGAGTGCAAAATTTTCACAAAAAGCATCGTGCCGTAGCTTATTTAGCTCGTTGCAGACAGCAAAGTGCCAATATCTATTCGAACTGCATGTACGTGAAACATAACCTTGTACTTCCACAGCTACTGCAGAGATATTGCAATTTCAAGTAGATATCAGCATTCTACATATCTTGAGCATGTATGCCAAATTTCACTAGTACTATAGGACAATTATGAGTGCACAAGGTTATTCTCACAGGATTGAAAAAAAAAAAAAAATCTTAAAAGTTTACGAATGATTTCTTGCATATTAGCACTAATTATACATGCAGTTTGAATAGATATCAGCACTTTGCAGTCTCCAAATAGCTAAATAAGCTACAGCACTATGCTTTTTGTGAGAACTTAATATACAAGGAAGTGTCTTCAAATATCACTATTTTGCAGTTGTGTAGGACATAATTAAAAATATAGTAGCTACACAAAAACTAATATGTTTGAGTCTACATAAAAAAGTTATGAATGGCAGTCTTGAAATTTCTAGTACAAATTTTTGTTCGAGTAGCATCTCCCCTTAAAAGGAAAGCCTATGGTAGCACCCATGTGCAACTGCAGGAAATCAGACATCTGATATTGAATTTCTCTCAAAAGTCTCGTACAGTATTTTGGATGCTGCACTTCTGCACACTGTTGCTCAATTTCCAAGGCCCTGTAGCGGCAGCCGTCATAGTGCTCTTTCCATAAGAAGAATGTCTCACTTGGGTCACTGACCAAAAATATTTCCTTCTCTCCCTGCACAACCAGAACACCTGCTTGTTCTTTTATTTTTTCAGTAAATGTTTTTCCTCCTCTTTTCTTTCAAGTTATGGTGCTATCCCTAAGATTTCTTTTACTCAATTTTCCAAGAAATTTGAAAAACTAGCCTTAGATTTCACTAAGTATCAGTACTTATGACAAAATCTAACTAGGTTATCTGTATTGCTCTGTCTACCTGGTCTAATCTAAAAGAGTTGCGAGACCTTCAAAGTTGACACCCTGAATTTTTCGTGGATATCAACTTCAAAGCCTCGCAACTCTTATTCTAGCATAAAGACTGGTCGATTTCTTTGAATTGTGCAGAAGTCATTGATACTCTGTGTAATAGAATTTAAGAAATTGATTTTTCACAAATTAAAATGACAGTATATCTAAAAGTTCCAACAAATTTTTTTTTTTTGGGGGGGGGGGGCTGTTCTAAGATGCAACCGTCCATTTAAATGACCCCATGGACACTTCAAGTACATTGAAGTGGAATATACGTGCATTGTGCCTAGAAGTGGTGCTCGAAGTGGCGGCTTTGTCATTGTTCACTATTCAGCGTGTCTAGCAGACTGCAGCTTCAGGCCAGCCGTGCTCCAGTATAAACATCAAAAACACCACAAGTCTGGCATTGAAAAGGCAGCTGCTGCTCTTGCAGCCACCACACTCAGTGCTGCCATTTTTAAAAGACAAGAAAGCAAGACTTCTGCTTTGTTTCTGCCAAATGCATACTAAAAAATAAGTTTTCCGGGAAGCTGGTGCCATTATAGCGCAGCATTCACATCAAAATATGAAAGGACTGCTACTTATCAATGGCATTTAGTAGATGAAAAGGAATTCCTGGGCGAGTGAGACTTGTCCTTGACATGAAAAGGGTTAAGTCTCATGTGCCTCTCTTCCAGATATCAATTTGGTTCAGCTGTACAAAACATTCTACTCAAAATTCAAGGATACCGAAGGCCAAAATTCAAGGAGGAAACAAACCTAATTGTACACATACACTGCAAAATAGTGAACATAGTTCTTTGCTGCAAGTTCTTGCAGCTAAACAGTCGCAGAGTTGGAAACATGCTTTAACTCTTCAGGCCACTTTCCTATATTGACGTTACCATTGTCATGATGATCATAGTCATGATCACCTTCTAGCATGATGGTTAAAGTAGTGTCAGATTTCAGCCAAAGATACTCGTCATGTTAAAGCCAAATGACAAACTTTCTGCCAGGCATTTCTAGAGCCTAGAGCTTGAAAATGGAGCCATTATGGTTCTGGTGTGAATCAACTAGCAAAACAAAATAGTGGTACAGATTGGTCGCTTGCTTTGGAATTCAGGAGTTTTACGTGCCAAAACCAGAATTTGATTATGAGGGGGACTACCGTAGTGGGGGACTCCGGTTGAATTCTGACCACCAAGGGATCTTTGACGTGCCCTCAATGCACCGCTTGATCTGGCTTTGTCTAGCTCCACGATGGCAATTGCAATCTAAACAAGCCTCTCGTTAATGGCTATAAATTTGTCACATTGCAATCGTCTAGAGACTCAAAATACATATCTAGAATTTTTTTCCAATAGACAGCGGCTATGGCATAGCCACTATGCGGAGTTTGTTACTCTAAATATTCTAACGTTGCCCCAGCCCCAGTTATCAAGGAAATTAAGGATAACATTTTCAAGGAGCATTAAAGGCCCTTGAACCTTAATTTAAATGCAAGTTTTCAAGGTCTATGAATCTTATTTACTGTTCCCCACCTTGCACGACTCAAAACAATCCAAAATGACTTTATGTAGGGTTAGGTGATGTCTTTCTAACTTTTTAGTCTTCAAGGAACACTAAAGAGAAAAAATGTCGATTTCGCAGTAATATCTTGATTAGAAAACAAAGGCCAAAGTTCTATTTCTCGAAATTCCCGACATCACAGAAAGATTTTTCTTTTTTTGTACTTGTGCTGTTGTGGCTCACAACTTGCTAAGTAGAGTCTTTGGCTATATTGGAATGCAGTGCAGTCTATATTTACTGATAAAAATTAACTAGGCCCCAGTAGATGCTGTCAAAATCCACGACATCACTGCAAGTTGGTGTCATTCAAGGTGGTGTCGCCCCAAGTCATCCGTTTGTGTACAATTTTGTAGAAGAGTAATTTACTAATACAGCTACAATCTTTATTTTTAATGTCCTCTTAAAAGGGAGGTGGGGGGGGGGGGGGGGAGGGGTGTTGCAAAGTTAACAGTCCCTTCGATCCCAGTGTGTGCGTGTTCTACTACTGACATACCACTCTGTTTGGTCCGCTTTTGGATTTGACCCCTTTTTGCTGACCGTAAAATCCTGCGTGTAATACAAGCCAGATTTCCCTAAAGAGCTTTCATCTAAATCATGTACACCATTTCTTCTGGCTCAACATGATGCTTTAGTACAATAAGCAACCGTGAAAGGGAGAATTGTACACCTGAACGTGGCACGAAGCTACAAAGGAAACCCATACCCTGTGTGTAGATGCCTTAAGGTTTGCATTAGTTTTTGATTACACACAGAAATGCAGTTAAACTTTACACTTATGCTTCTATTACAGAAGCACCCAGAATATGGCTACAAACAAGACTACTTACCTTGGGTGGTTTGAATGGATAGTCTGTTGGGAAATGGATGGTGAGGAAGAACACTCCACCTTGGTAGGGGCTGTCAGGCTATGAAAAAGGAATAAACAAGAATGCATATCAGTCCACTGCCAGTAGCCACTTCCAACCACCTGCACAACATTATGTGGCATCAAAAGCTGATCTATCACTAGCAGCACCACACTTAAGTAGGCATATTACCGTTTTTATTAATACTGCTACAGTGAAAATAAAAGTGAAAAAAATACTTACGGGTCCCATAATTGTAGCCTGCCAGTGGAATACTGCAAGTCAAAAGAAATGCAAAGCAAATCAGAAAATACATATGGAGGCTCAAGCTCCTAATGGATGCGAGAAAGCTTAGTCTTAAAACTAGTTCACGAAATGATGTCCATGGTCATCAACAAATGAAAGGTATAACGTAAATGCACTTCATTTCTGCACAGCCTTGATGTTCTGGGTCCCTCCTGTAGCTTAGTGCTACAAAAGCTTAATGTGATATTTGGACCTATTTCACTGTCCGCAGAAACACCCTCCCCAGCACAGCCCAAAATGTGGGTTTTGCATGGCCAAGATGAGAATGTTGGCAACATAAGTAATGTTGGTCAAGGGCCAACATCATACATATACATACATATATACATATATAGCTATGGTTGCTAAAAGGCTGACAGCAGTGTGTGGATTAATTCTGACTACATGGGTTGCTGATGTCTCGGAACAAGAGTTTCTGCATTCCTGCATTACATCTCCAACATGCAGCTGCTAAGGCTAACTGAACCCACATACTTGCACATGGCTATTTAGTAGCCAGTGAACCACTACTGAAAGTGCTAATGTACTCTGTGATTACCTTTCCACACTTGTAACTTAAAACTTAAGAAAATGACAACTTAACAATAGTTGGTTGAAACAAGTTTACGATTAATATACACATAACCACAGCAGACACATTAAATTAAAGATTGAATTGTGGGGTTCTACGCGCCAAAACTACAATCTGATTATGAGGCATGCTGTAGTGAGGGAATCTGGAAATTTGGACTGCCTGGGGCTCTTTAAAGCGCACCTTAACGCAAGTACTTCGATTGTTTTCGCATTTCGCCCCCATCGAAACGCGGCCGCCATGGCCAGGATTCGATCCCGCAACATTGCGCTTGGCAGCCCAACACACACCATAGCCACTAAGCAACCATGGCAGGTAGCACACACACATTGTGACAAGCACAACATGGAGGGGAAGAATTCAGTATTTTGCAGTGTTGAAGTAGTAGTAAAATCAAAATACGAAGTAGTGCACCTTTTAATGATTCAACAGACAATTGTTCTGCTGATTAAAGGAAAACATGCTTTGCAGACTACTCAGTTGAAACTATCATATTGTGCTGTGCTTCCTGTAGAGATACGCACGGCATACTTAATTAAGCCTATTATCCATAAAGTCTTGAGTAAGGTTTACGAAACCAACGAGAAAAAATGTTGCTTTGAGCTATGAAGCACATGACGAAATGCCTTAAGAAAAAAGGCAATGTGTCATTACATTTGCACAATCACACCTTCACATACACTGCTACGAGTATTTAGTTACTAAAACACTGGATTTACAAGTTCCACCAGTTAATTGTTCCAGCCTTTTTAATAAACTAGTAATTTGCTTCATGTTTGAGGACACTGGCAAATTAAGCTGAGGTTACACACACACACACACAACCCCTGAAATATATTTTTTGAGACACTGAAAATGTCATTCTTCAAGTGGCATGTGCAGAAAGTGACAGTGTAGTGACTTTCTGCACAGTGCAAGTGCAAATTTGATGTGTCAGAACTGAACACTACACAAGTATTTTGCGTGCACGCAAACAACGTAAATTCAAAAGCCTAAAAAAGCCTCACAATCATCTCCTACAGGGCCCGCTGAACATTGGGCAGGAGGATCTCTTCCCAAGTCCTGCAACTCCTAAAGAAAAAAAAAAAAAATGCGAATAAGATTCAAGGCATGAGACAATATGGTGCTTCGTCAAGTTAAACAGCAATATGTTCAAAAGCAATTAACCTTTCTGAACAAACCCGACTACAGGGAATGCTCAATGGTTTCAGTTTCAGCATGCGGACGGTCTATCACGTGACAGCGACGAGAATTCAATCAAGCTACGAAATAGCTGGCATCGACCGCGACGTTCGGTAAAAAAAAATAATAATGAAGTCGGACGGGAGGGGGGCTTCTTTGCCGGTGTCTAACAGGTTTGAACAAACGCCCGTCGCGCATTCTTGAAGGTCAGTGCCACTATACGAGCAACCCAGGCGTGAATTAAATAAGCTCGTCAGCTGATAATGCTTTATCCCACATGATACAGACAACATTGCTCAATGAAAGGAAATTTATTTGCAGCCGGAAACTAGCAAGGAACATCCGCGCCAAGATTCGAACGCCAGAACGCGTTCGATGTGACGTCCGCTGTCGTCATTTCCATTGCGAGGAGTGACTCACATCTTCAAAGGCTGTGATGCGCACAAGCACGTATACGTAGCATTACATGATTATTGTGCAAAAAGATGAGTTATCTTCATTATTCCGCTTTACTATTTTGTGGAGGCGGTTTAAGATCACTGCACGAGACCTACTGTGAAAGCCATGTAGCTTACATCACTGAACATTCGTAGGGTCTATGAGAGCTGCATTTTTAGAAGAAAAGGGACTGGTGTAACAAAAACTTCACTGCAACCATCAAAAATTGTTCTTTGAATATTATCGAGTGGCACAAGGAACATTCCAGATTTACGGCGTCACATTCGCTCATTCGTTCGCCGCAATACGTGGGCAACACCTGCCAGATTGCCCTAAATGAGTTGCAGCGCCCAATTCACCGCAAGACGACAGTTTCGACGCCGTATCACGGCGAATGTTCGTTTTTAGAATGACCCGGTGAGGAACATAGGCTGTCGGCACACCACAAGCGGTGCGGTGCCTGGAACACCGTAACACAAGGAATGCATCATCGACACATCTTATCACAACGCACAGAATTAATAAATTATGATGCGGAAACATATAACGGTCGTGCACATATAAGCGCAATAGCTACGGCTCAAAGGCGGCAAAAGATGGGCTTTCATTCACTCGCGCCGGTGCGGTGGTAGGCCTATAACCACCTTGACACGGCTGTGTTCCGTAACATGATCTTTCCAACACATAAGAGACACTTGCTCCATATGGAGTCGTTCAGACATCCAGCAAAGAACTAGGTTTTCAAAAAACGGAGAAAATCGTAATATTACCTTGTTGATCCTCTTCAAAGCCATGACAAGTAAGCCTACCCCCTGAATTCCACGGCTAAACAATCGTCGCCCTGCGCAGCGGCGGACTTGCGCGTGCTAACTGTTTCAAATGATCTTTTTATCACTGAGCCCCAAAAATTATCTTCAGTACATGAAAAAATTACTAATAATTCTATAATTTTTTCGAAATGCAACTCGAATATCTCTTGAATTAAAACAAAGTATTTAATGTTTCGTTATCGTTCACCTCTCCTCTTCTTGCACGAGCAAGTAGTAGCACGAGTTACGAGGTTTAGGTTGTAGCCCAATACCGAACGGAGACCGTTCCTCAGCGTTAGGCTCGTACTTTGCCTGGAGAAGCATGCTGTAGTGTGACCGTCGTTGATATCACCCATCATTCCACTTGATCTTGAAGTTAACACCCCTTGAAGTGAAATGAGTAAGTTCCTTTTCACTCTACTAACTCGGTGCATTTCGCTCAAGGCTGCACCTACGTATTATCTAGTTAACTTGTTGCGTTATAAACACATACGCTCATCGTTCATCTCGTTGCGCATGCCTTAGCGTATTCCCTTGAGTGAACGTGGTTTGATCATTACGTGCATTGAGCTATGTGGGCAAGGTGAAAAAAGTAGTTTGTGCACGATAGTTTTTCGTTGTTTTTTTAAGGCAGTTATATGTCGCGCCGAGGTTACTAGAAGACTGGTGAGACTGTCTCGCTTTCGTATGTGACCAAACTATGAGCTTAAAGCACCTTTACTAAAATTCGTAATTAGCCCCTAGGCACGGGAAAACAAGACAAAAGTTATTATTGGTATTTAGGTGCCACCCTGACTGCTGATGATTATGCAAAAGTTCAGCTGTGCGCGCACATTTTATGATCACACATGCTAACACACGGGCACAAATAAACTGTAGCCTGACGTAACTTGCGAGCTAGCTAGTAACTAGGCCGTGCCAAGTTCTCGTATATCGCTGTAGGATCGTATGGAAAGTAGCGACCGGGGCTTGGTTACATGCATTCAGATTGGTCAGAATTGAGGGGCTGCTCATGCACAGGACTTAACGTCAAACTAAAACTAGAAATTAGCACCTGCGTGACCTCCAACGCTGTGCCGGAGCCCTAAGCTAATAGCACCTGTGCCTGCGTGCTCATTTTGTTGCTTAATTCCTTGCCTGCGGCTGCACGGCGTATCTTATCACTGCACTGCTGTAGGGAATCGCGTCGTATTTCCTCTCGTGTTCGCCATGTAAATTCAGATTTGGTCATACCCTTGTTTTTGAGTTCTATTCATAAAGTAATTTTGCCACTTGCCATACATTGCTGACGGTGGCCTGATTAATGAAAAACACTGTTCAATATTACAACCGTATTTTCGCCATTAGGCAAGCTTGGGAATTTTGTACGTTTTGTAATGATTCATTTTTCTACAATACACTTCAGCAAATAAGAAATACAACACAAGAATTGGCTCTGGAAATAGGCGAGAGGAGTTTTACCTTAAGCCAACCTCCCTGCTTTTCTCCCGCATTTTTTTTCTTTTTTCTGTCTTCCATGGGCAAATTCGAATCAAATTTTTCTGCTCAAAATCGAGTTGTCACTTAAAAATGTAGCAGTATGACTTGACTTTTTGAGAATTTAATGGTATTATTCAAGCAGAAATTTGAGTATGACCTAGTTATCTGCAGTTACCTTGTTTCACATGCTTGTATGCGAAAAAGACTGCACATGCATTTTGCTTGCTCCTCTCTGTAGTCAGCTATTTAAATGCGAAAGCTTGATTTTTCATGGCCACTTCATTCTGGTAGTGCAGCAAACTGAGGCTTTAGAGGGACACTTAAGAAAAACACTATCAGTTTAGACTAAAGTATTCTTTCAAAACTTTATTGTTAATTTTGCAGCACGAGGTTGATTGTTAAAAGAGGAAAAAAAAAAAGGTGGAACTCATTTCTTTTCTTTTTCCAAGTTTTGCGCTGAAACCTCAGCACCGATACCACCGTGTGATGCCGTGCAGTTTTAAATTATGTTTTTGTATGTAAGCCATTGTGATGTAGTAAAATTCTTGAAACTTGCTAAGTTCAGTCCTTGGCCCCTTCATCGATAAAAAAAAATATAGACTAGACTTGAGTGGGTGAGTACGCCGAGCTGGTGCATCAACTTCTAGGCGGTGTCGCAAACAGTCTTTGGTGGTTTGTGCATCTTTTCTGTCTTATCGAGCCTCCTGTCAAAGTGACTTTTTGGTATTGTAGAAGCGGGATTTGCTAGTACAGCTCAGCTTGTTTTCTCTGTGGTGTGCCCTTTTAATTCTAGTTATGCATTTTCTTACTTTCACAGGCACTAAGGAGTCCGTCCTGCCCTACTTGCCATGGCTTGGCACGGCAGCTGCATTAGGCATTGCCTTCCTTGCCTATAGGTCGTACGGCAAGGCAAAGGGACGTGTTAACTTGCAAATCGACATGACTAACCCCAAAATTGTTAATTCCGTTGACATTGAGGACATTGGAAACAAAGCTGTCTTCTGTCGTTGCTGGAAGTCCAAGAAGGTATGTAGGTGACACAATGCACTTGCGCCAACTAATGCATGCTGTTTAGTGACAGTAAAACCATGTGTTTCATAATGAATTTGGCAGCACCTCACAATTGAAATAGTAGCTTACTAGTGTAAATTTGCCAAGGCAGCTGTGGTTTTATCTGGCATGCCGAGTGCTCACGACATTACCAAATGCCGCAGTGGCTTTTTTTTTAATTTTTATTGCGTGTACTTTTGGGTAAATAGATATGCAAACAATCTTTAACAAACTAGAATGCACCTTAACATTTTCAGTTGCCAGTGCCTGCGGTATTGATATGATCCATATTGAAATGAAAAGTATTTGGGCTGTGGCGTGCGACCAGCTTTACATTAATTGTGCATTGAAAATTCAAGTAAATTGCATGTACAATGTGTTCTAGTTTACATTTTCCTGGATGTGCATTTATTCATGTTCATGTTGTTGCATTCTTTAAATTGCATTAAAGAGATATTCTAGTTTACACTTCAGCTTGTATTACAGTTTGTGCTGATGGTACATTGTGTAATGAATCTGTTCAAAACCAAGCTGGTTGATTCCATAACTGCCAAGCCCTTACGTGAACAAAAGTGAATATGAAGGAATTAATTAGTTCTCTGTAAATCATAATGTGGATGAAGTTTCATGACAGAAAAAATTGTCAATAATTAGAAAGCAGCACAAAGCTACAAAGGAATTACTTGCTTTTACAATGTATATCATACCTTCTGTTGCAACAAGTCCAACACTGGTCTAGCTAAATTTTTTTATCTACTAGCAGCCCCACATCCTGCTTATGATTTGTGTTATGTGCCCATGGTATCATTATGTTCTTGGGCGCTTTGGTTTTGGGATTAGGTATGAAGCATGTGCTTTTATTTTGGCATCTACATACAGAACTAGCATTTCTGTATTTGGTAACAGGTACTCTAATGGGGATGAGGCTAACTATGACTAGGCTTGTTATCTGCGTGGCGTTCATTATTTAGTGCCTGTTGCAAAATATCCCAAATTGTGAAGTTTGACTTCTCATTTCCCAAGTTCAGAGCTTATTTTCACTTGCACAGAACATAATGCACAAATGCTCTGTGCATTTTCCTGAAGTAGCTGTTAATTTGTTAGTAGCTAGTCATAAAAAATAGATTTTTTGTTCCTCTTCCCCTCCTGTGCTTTGTTTTTGTTTGTATTGTTTTTGCTGCACAATCAACATTTTAAAGAATGTCTTTATAAGCAATTGCATAACTAAAACCATTTGGTCATAGTGCATTGTGCATCAAATTAATTTTTTTTACTGGAGCACAACTTGTGTATCTGGTAAGAAAATTGTCACTGTTGTGTATTTGTGCAGATCGTGTCAGGCTGTCTACATGTTTAGTCAATGTCAATTTATTTTTGATATCATGAAAAAAAGATTTATATTTTTCTTTTCAGTTTCCTTATTGTGATGGATCACACAACAAACACAATGAAGAATGTGGTGACAACGTTGGCCCTTTAATTGTCAAACGAAAGGATGCCTGAAGGACTAACAGGCTGATGTGAAGAATCCAGTAGCACGTTTTCTTGCTAGCCTGCGAGCTATTAGTCTGAAATAAATTTTATTGCGACTATACCCTTCACTCTATTGGTCCTGTAAAGAACAGCTAAATGTTGGAACACCTTGTGTCTTTTTTTTTTTATATATTAAAAGAAAGTGAATGGTAAGAAGCACAGTGTGCAGCTTTCACATGGCTGGCGCTCTAACTGCAGCTATATCAATGCACTGCAGAGGTGTGCAAAAAGATGCACGCCAGGGCTACCAATCCAAAGTCCTCTGTTCCGAAGCTGCCAGAGGGAAAAATTCGCACATGCTCTACACTTGTGTTCCATTTAACCATGGACCACACTGTACATTCCTCTGGTCAGTCACTCAGTTCAGTGAGAAGATTCAAAAAGGAACGAGGAGGAAAATGGGTGACAAGAAGCAAAGTAGATGTCAACAGATCTACAAATTTAAGGAAAAAAAATGCTTGAATAGTCTGAGAATTCGATTTACTGGTCCTACCGAGAACCTAATACTATAACATTTCTGAAAATACTTGGCTGTTGAGGCATGGAAAAAAGCAGCAGGCACCATTTGTTAAGCAAAAGGACAGAAAGTTGGGAGAGTTGGTACGGTAACATGATCTTGGATTGTAGTGCGAAGTGACACGGACAGAGACTAGAAGCAGACGGGACAAGCGCTAACTCTCAACTAAATTTTTATTGAAACTGACAACATATATATAGGTGATTGCAAATACCGCTGCATATGAACATGACAAGGTATAAAGACATCAGTTAAACAGATAGGTAGGAAAGCCAAAAAAGAAAACAAAAAGACACTATTCGAGATTTACACAGGTGCTGTAAAGATACTGAAATTCGCATTCTAATAGAGACAAAGATGCATGGCTAATGCAAGTCTCTCCTAAACTTTTGATGTGAAATGCCTCGATTATTTCCCGTGTGGTTTGGCATTTGTGTCTTCAAACAAAGGTTTACAATTGCAATTGAAACAGTGTGACGCTAGATATGAAGCATTAGGGTTAAGTGATTATTTGTGTTCTTTTAGTCTAATATTAATGCACCTGCCGCTCTGTCCTATGTAAGTTTTCCCGCACTTAAGTGGAATCTGATAAACTATACCAGTGTTACAAGGCACAAAAGGGGACACATGTCTAATGCCGCAACCATGTTTTATTTTTTTGCCACCTTGTTCAAGTTTTCTATTTATCATAGGGCACATGATAGACAATTTGCGGAAGCCGAGAAAACTGTATTGACGTCATATCTATTGGCCACATTCCGTAAACCATGGGATAACCTATGTACATAGGGCACCACAGCAAACCTTTTTTCCTTTTCCTGTTTTTCTTGTTTCTTAGCGGGGCTTTGTATCCATTTCGAAAGCTTTCGGCAGGTTAGTGATAAATGCACAGGATAACCAGCCTTCTCGACCCTATCTATCTGTTGTGAAAAACTTTGTTGCATATTGTGTGAACATGACATAGCAATGGCAGACCTAAGAGCTGAGTATGCTATCCCCTGTTTAACAAGTTTGGAATGACAAGAAGAAAATTCAAGCAGTGGTTTCTTTGCCTTAGGCGAATAGTGCCAACAGACGTGCTCCTCCTGGAATGTTAAGCACAGATCTAAAAACTGTAATTTGTTGTTCTGGATAAGCTCAAGCGTGAAACCGCTCAAGCGCTCGTCCTGTCTGCTTCTAGTCTCTGTCTGTGTCACTTTGCGCTACAGTCCAAGATCATGTTACCATCCGTTAAGCTTGCATGTATTGAGAATAATTGCATAGTATATGCTATATATATTCAAGTGCGTGGTGTAGCTCATAGTCTGGAGACAGTACATGCTGTCTTTTTTCTTTCCCTTCCTTTACCTCCTCCCACACTGAGGTCATAGTGGCATCTGTTTCAATAAAGGGAATCAATCGATAATGTGTAAATGCCTGTGTACTAAATTTTAGATGGTAGCCAAAAATAACATACTAAAGTAGTACATTCTGGAGTAATCTTGGTTGATAGTGGTCTAGACATTTCACGGGCGACTATATATAATATGCTGAGCTGGACTGGACAGTGGTGTTTTCGTGTATATCAGTTTTTCATGTAGCAAGGTGCAAAAAGGAATGCCGAAGGGAGAGGGTAGGTGTACACAAGTGTGTTCCATATGTGTCATGAAATGGAAAATCCCATTGACTACAGTGTAGAGAGAGGAGAATTTGTGGTGAGATATTAGGGAGTAGGGGTAATTGCAGTTGGTGGCACCTCCTGACTCCCATCTGTCACATAGGGAGGAAATTGTTTCAGTAGAGAAAGCACAGCTGTCAAACACTTTGCATGCTAACAAATAAGCACTGCAGAAAAGGTTTTATGTCAAAGATGGCATGGGCCCTTGGCAGCCAGGGTGCTGCACATATGCATGCAGTGTTTGTTGCTGTGCGTAGCATGGCCAGTGCTAGTCTGCAACAATAGTTCAGAGTCGAAGGTGCAGGATGTCTAAATGTGATGCAGAAGGAATGCAGCACCACTTTAAAGTAGTTGGCAATGTATATGGCAAACTATTCAAACTAGTTTTTCTCCTAGTAATTTATTCTGAGGAAAGTAAGACTGAGCACAATTCAATCTGTTTCCTTTTCTCTTGCGTACTGATCTGGCTTCTGAGAGTTAAGCTGCATTGACCAGCTGTATGTGCCTGGTGTACCTTAACCCTAGCAGCTGTGTGGTGCTGCCCGTAAGGAGCCTTGCATTATCACCCCACTAGCGTGTGACCTTCAATAAAACCAAAAGAAATAGTGATGATTACTAAAAAAGTCACAGGTTTGCCCGAAAGGCGAAGCATCGATTGTGATAGCAAATTAGTACACAGCTATATGAAGTAAGGATAGTAGTTTTATCGGACGTTTAAACTTGGAAACATTCACTTACTAACTGAATTAACAAGCATGGTGTCAGCGTGCACAAACAAACATGAACACAACACACTTGATTGGTGCGGACACTCACTGCAAAGCGCTGCTAGTGTGGCAGCAGCAGTGAGCGAAGTGACCTTCGTGTGGTCTATCGCTTCAACGCAAGAGTGGCAAGAACAGAGCGCACACAAAGGTATGAGCTGTCTGCAGAGCCCTTTCAAGATACCGCACGCGGAGCCGTGCAAAGTACACCACAGAGTACACTTTTGTTGGCGGAGTTTAACGATTGCATTAGAATTATATTTGGTGCGAGTGATGCACAGTGTTGCATATATGCAACAGTGAGCACTAAATATATGAAGATAAACAGTCAGGCTAGGCAAACACAGACATTTATTTGCAGACTGCTCTATGATACTGCACTTAAGTGCTACTTCGTTTCTGATAGAATGCCAAAGAAGCAGTTGCAGTCTTTCTTGATGTAAAGGGTCACTTTGAACAGAAGAAAGTGTAACCACCAGCGGCCACATTGAGCATATATACCACATTCGCCAATTTTCAGTGCCATATCCAACCTCACGTCCAAGTGAGTTAAGATCTTTGCTTTTCTCATGACCCGCAGTGCCCCACTACATCGTTCCACGTAATCAGATCGTAGTTTTGGCACGTAAAACCCCAGAAATATTTTTTCTTATGACAGGCAACGAATTCTCTGAGGAGGATCTCCCAAGAGAGGCACTTTTGGAACAGGTTAAAGCTGGTGGCTAATGCATTCAGAAACTCGTGAATTACACAGAAGGCCGTCCTCACTGCTGAATCTTTCTTCTGTGCAGTAAGCACGCACTAATAGCTTCTATCTTTAGAGTATGCCAAAATATGCACAAGTACAATAAGTACCATTCTGCTCAAATGCCAGAATGAAAACTGAAACACATCTTGCCTAACAAATCAACCTCACCTACAGAGAGGTTATATTTAAGTTTGATTGCTGGACGCTTGGCAAGAATGTGATTCTTCGCATCTCTGTCCTATCGCTTGACTAAGTGCACACCAATACTGTTAGACAAAACTGACAGTTCTGTTGTCCTACCATTTCGCTGGAGTTATGGTTCCCAAGACATTATATCACCATGAAATCGCAAGTATACCTTCTTTTTCACAGAATTGGACATTGTTTTGACGATAGGCACATGTCACACTGTCATTATTCTCGTCACAGCAGAAGTTGATTTAATTGGAGTTTATAAGGTCTAATAGGTTGTTCTCAAGAAAGTGCTTCCATTAAGTCTGAGGAACCTCATAAAGCTTTGAAGATTTAATGATGGGTGGAACCTTAGCAAAATGCATAAATAATAGTATTAAAGGATTGAAAGAAGTTATAAGAACAGTTATATCTATATAGCTGTATTAAGAAGCGCATAAAAGCTACTGCATTGTTGTGTTTCAGATATGCAACTCTGAGGCCTGGTGCACTTACTATACTGCCCATTTTTGCGTATCAGCATCACACCACTTCCAAAAAATATTTTCAATATCCAGTAAGATCTTATGCAAGATGTTAAATTATCACTTTAGGGAACATTGCTTTGACATATCAACCAAATATGACGTATGGAACATGAAATGTGCAGATGCTAGGGACAATTTCTTGTGCCTTTGCACAGGAACCATGTTTGTCCATGTGCACTGCCATTTTTGGACAGAGTTAGTGGCAACAAGCGGCTCTCAAGGAGCATAAAAATGAACTTCTCATACAAAAAAAAAATTGCTTTTTTGAAGAAGGCAGCACGTGAGAGCTCGGCAAGTGCGCGTGTTTGAGTCTCTCGCTCTGTAGGATAGTGTGTGTTATACTGGTTATCTGATAAGGATTAATCTACTTGCAAGCTATGCACTCATTAATTGCATAGCTGTACTGAGGAAGACAGGATGCTGCTTGAATGAAGTGACAAGATTTTTCAGATCACAGTGTGTGTTACAGATTAGAGGAAGGGACGTCGTGCTCTGTAGGTGGACGAGTACAAGTAACTTGCACTTACACATTGCAGTAAGTTAATTGTTTTGTGGCTTTGGTTTAGTGCATGGCTTCATTTTTTTCTTTGTGCGGAATGTTGGCTAGTTAGGTTTAGGTGGTTCAGGGCCTTAATGTATCAAACCTGTGGCTCGAGGAGGACAATAAATGGGCTGTGTTGTTGGGCACATGTGCAAGTGTCATATTTATATCCAGTGTAGTGTGCATGAGAGTAGGTATAATCTGCTTCTGCTCCACCTTCAGACTCTGATTGCTTGGTCAGCTGCTGTTGTAAGCAATTAATATATGTTCTTAGGAGTAAAAAGACAGGTAGCTGTGCTTTCTTTACATTTGCAGCATGGGTGTTCTGTAGGTAATTAGCAGGACAACATTACTTGTTTCTTTAGAGCAGTTGGCACTAATATCCTGCAGAACTACGTTTGAGTGAACTGCACTTGCAGGCCCATCTTCCTAGCACCAAGCTGTACTCTAGTTTGGTGTTTGAGGAGGGCTGCCGAAGTAGAACAACATACAGTGTTGTAGGAAAGCGAGACCATGCTCTTTTGAGCAGGACATGCTCCCCAACTAATTTGGGACATCTATTCACTCAATGCTTGCCATACCTGGTGGCATGGCTCGGCTTCAGCCAAGTCATTTCCATTAAGTGTGGAGCACAAAAGCTGATGCCACTTTGTGCACCATGTGCAATGGTTAATTAAACCTAACATTTCTAAATGTAAATCTATGCGATTCTCCTGCATTAACTCACCTTGCCCTGACTACTCCTTTAAGATCTTTCTTGAGACAGTAAGCACTCGACTGCCTCGGTGTTCAAATTACAAGTAACGTGACACGGAATAAGCACGTTGAATACATAACATCTAAAGTGAATTGCATGCTTGTTACCTAAAACGATTTTTTTTTATTCTGTTAAGAAGCAGTTGTACCTTAATTACGTACGAGACAACCTGGACTATGCCTCTTCAATCTGGGATCCTGGCTGTGTTGCATTAATAAACTTACTAGAAAGGGTCCAGAACTGTTCAGCCCATTTTATCCTATCAAAGTACGAGTGCACAGTCAATGTAACTGGCATGAAACTTACACTCTCTCTTCTCGCCACCTGTAGGAAATTCTCTCGTCTTTTCCTATGCCATAAAATTTACCAGCACAACAGTGGCTTCAGATTACAATGTCTCTTGTGCTTCGCATGTTCCTTCTCGGATTGATCACCATTATTAAGTAGGTGCTCCCCAACATAAAGTGATAATATATCCTAATTCATTCCTTCCAAAGACATGCTGCAATTGGAAATGCCTGCCTGCAGCACTGGTCATCATCACGGATCCTCGTTATCACATCATACTACCTAATAGTATCTACCACATATTTCGCACCAAATCCTTAAACACACTTATTTTGTTGTCTGTTTCACATGTTATTATAAGTTACCCATTACTCCAATTGCTGCTGCATTTTGCTGTATTAAAGTGTGATTTCCTTGATACTGATATCTTTGTTGTTATTTTTTCTATTGTGTCTTCTTACCATGTACATTATTCTTGATGCTGATATGTTAGCCCCTCCTCTCAATAATGCTTCCTTTAAGACCTGAGGGTAAACAAAATGAATGTATGGCTAATTATTTTTTTCTTGCGGGAAACTGGTCTCTTGGGCACTCCGACTCCCTTGTTCATTGTCAGTCACCCCCACCTGATGCAGCAAGTCCTAGAGTTGCTAGAGTTGGCCTCTTCAGTTTCCTATTCAAGTCTAGCTCCCTCCCTTTTATAGAGCTGATTAACAAAAGGAGAGCCCAAAAATACAAAAACCTTTACATTGTATCACAGGCAACTTTGTATCCCAAAAATGCATCCATAAAAGGCAGGTCACATAGTTAGTTGCAGTTCCTCTGATCAAAGCTTTGTAGTTGATTATTTATGAAAACGACATGGTGGAACTTGGTTGTCGAAATAGTACAACTCCAGTAGAAATGCACTTAAAAGAACACTGAAAGAAATTCCATGACTGCGCACAACTTCCATTTCATAGGGGAGGTCTTTGTTCTTCATAAGCATTGTTAATTACTAGTGAATTTCGAAGATATTGCATGTTTTTTTTATTATAACGATGCCCCTCTGAATGTTTTCTCTTACCTCTGCCTGTCTGAAGTAGAATGGGCATGCACTGCAACTTCGGTGAGTGATCTTATTGGCTTCCCACGTGATATGCCATGTGTAACACTTTCTACACAGCAGTGCACAAATGTTTTTAGCACATTTATAATGAATTTAATTTGTTTGCTTGTGAAAGAAAAACATAAATTCCACTAATGTAGACCAATAAAATTGGCTGAACCCATCTCATGAGGAGTGCAGCGGTGGCGTAGAGGTAGAACACCCGCCTCGCGTGCAAGAGGTCCGTGGTTCGAATCCCGGTGCCGCGCAATTTTCCACCGGATTATATAAAAAAAAAAAAAAATCCGCGTCTTGATAAAATTGCATAAAAAGGCCTGGAGTGTGGCCTGATGCCGGTGACCAGAACCGGTAACGCACTCCCTCACCAGAGCAGGATTGGCCACCCTGGTGCAGTACTTGGCCACAACCTCCTATATGAACACAACAATCAAACCCCGGCCCTCAGTCCCCAGCAGCTGCGAAGCAACTGACCACGGCGGCGGTCAGACCTGTGACGCAGCAGAAGGTGCTAAGAATCCCTGGCCCCAGACAGGCCGCCATTGGAATCTGAACCTGGCAACGTTTAACGCTAGAACGTCATCTAGTGAGGCGAGTCTAGCAGTGTTATTGGAGAAATTAGAGGGCAGTAAATGGGATATTATAGGGCTCAGTGAAGTTAGGAGGCCAAAAGAAGCATATACAGTGCTAAAAAGCGGGCACGTCCTGTGCTACCGGGCCTTAGCGGAGAGACGAGAACTAGGAGTCGGATTCCTGATTAATAAGAATATAGCTGGCAACATACAGGAATTCTATAGCATTAACGAGAGGTTGGCAGGTCTCGTTGTGATACTTAATAAGAGATACAAAATGAAGGTTGTACAGGTCTACACCCCTACATCCAGTCATGATGACCAGGAAGTCGAAAGCTTCTATGAAGATGTGGAATCGGCGATGGGTAGAGTGAAAACAAAATACACTATACTGATGGGCGACTTCAATGCCAAGGTAGGCAAGAAGCAGGCTGGAGACAAGGCAGTGGGGGAATATGGCATAGGCACTAGGAATAGCAGGGGAGAGTTATTAGTAGAGTTTGCGGAACAGAATAATATGCGGATAATGAATACCTTCTTCCGCAAGCGGGATAGCCGAAAGTGGACGTGGAAGAGCCCGAACGGCGAGACTAGAAATGAAATAGACCTCATACTCTGCGCTAACCCTGGCATCATACAAGATGTGGACGTACTCAGCAAGGTGCACTGCAGTGACCATAGGATGGTAAGAACTCGAATTAGCCTAGACCTGAGGAGGGAATGGAAGAAACTGGTACATAAGAAGCCGATCAATGAGTTAGTGGTAAGAGGGAAAATAGAGGAATTCCAGATCAAGCTACAGAACAGGTATTCGGCTTTAACTCAGGAAGAGGACCTTAGTGTTGAAGCAATGAACGACAACCTTGTGGGCATCATTAAGGAGTGCGCAATAGAAGTCGGTCGTAACTCCGTTAGACAGGATACCAGTAAGCTATCGCAGGAGACGAAATATCTGATCAAGAAACGCCAATGTATGAAAGCCTCTAACCCTACAGCTAGAATAGAATTGGCAGAACTTTCCAAGTTAATCAACAAGCGTAAGACAGCTGACATAAGGAACTATAATATGGATAGAATTGAACATGCTCTCAGGAACGGAGGAAGCCTAAAAGCAGTGAAGAAGAAACTAGGAATTGGCAAGAATCAGATGTATGCGCTAAGAGACAAAGCCGGCAATATCATTACTAATATGGATGAGATAGTTCAAGTGGCTGAGGAGTTCTATAGAGATTTATACAGTACCAGTGGCACCCACGACGATAATGGAAGAGAGAATAGTCTAGAAGAATGTGAAATCCCACAGGTAATGCCGGAAGAAGTAAAGAAAGCCTTGGGAGCTATGCAAAGGGGGAAGGCAGCTGGGGAGGATCAGGTAACAGCAGATTTGTTGAAGGATGGTGGGCAGATTGTTCTAGAGAAACTGGCCACCCTGTATACGCAATGCCTCATGACCTCGAGCGTACCGGAATCTTGGAAGAACGCTAACATAATCCTAATCCATAAGAAAGGGGACGCCAAAGACTTGAAAAATTATAGACCGATCAGCTTACTATCAGTTGCCTACAAAGTATTTACTAAGGTAATCGCAAATAGAATCAGGAACACCTTAGACTTCTGTCAACCAAAGGACCAGGCAGGATTCCGTAAAGGCTACTCGACAATAGACCATATTCACACTATCAATCAGGTGATAGAGAAATGTGCGGAATATAACCAACCCTTATATATAGCTTTCATTGATTACGAGAAAGCATTTGATTCTGTCGAAACCTCAGCAGTCATGGAGGCATTACGGAATCAGGGTGTAGACGAGCCGTATGTAAAAATACTGAAAGATATCTATAGCAGCTCCACAGCCACCGTAGTCCTCCATAAAGAAAGCAACAAAATCCCAATAAAGAAAGGCGTCAGGCAGGGAGATACGATCTCTCCAATGCTATTCACAGCGTGTTTACAGGAGGTATTCAGAGACCTGGATTGGGAAGAATTGGGGATAAAAGTTAATGGAGAATACCTTAGTAACTTGCGATTCGCTGATGATATTGCCTTGCTTAGTAACTCAGGGGACCAATTGCAATGCATGCTCACTGATCTGGAGAGGCAAAGCAGAAGAGTGGGTCTAAAAATTAATCTGCAGAACACTAAAGTAATGTTTAACAGTCTCGGAAGAGAACAGCAATTTACAATAGGTAGCGAGGCATTGGAAGTGGTAAGGGAATACATCTACTTAGGGCAGGTAGTGACGGCGGATCCGGATCATGAGATGGAAATAATCCGAAGAATAAGAATGGGCTGGGGTGCGTTTGGCAGGCATTCTCAGATCATGAACAGCAGGTTGCCATTATCCCTCAAGAGAAAAGTGTATAATAGCTGTGTCTTACCAGTACTCACCTACGGAGCAGAAACCTGGAGGCTTACGAAAAGGGTTCTACTTAAATTGAGGACGACGCAACGAGCTATAGAAAGAAGAATGATGGGTGTAACGTTAAGGGATAAGAAAAGAGCAGATTGGGTGAGGGAACAAACGCGAGTTAATGAAATCTTAGTGGAAATCAAGAAAGAGAAATGGGCATGGGCAGGACATGTAATGAGGAGGGAAGATAACCGGTGCTCATTAAGGGTTACAGACTGGATTCCAAGGGAAGGGAAGCGTAGCAGGGGGCGGCAGAAAGTTAGGTGGGCGGATGAGATTAAGAAGTTTGCAGGGACGACATGGCCACAATTAGTACATGACTGGGGTTGTTGGAGAAGTACGGGAGAGGCCTTTGCCCTGCAGTGGGCGTAACCAGGTTGATGATGATGATGATCTCATGATGACTGTCGACAGTAATGCATTTAGCATTGAATCAATATAGCAACACAACATAGTGCCACCGTCGAAACGAGTTGAATATGAGGAGTGTCTTTTTCGTGCTACCCTAAGAACACTTGGTGACATCTAGTGGCGCCACTGCGAAGCCTATGCGTAGCCTCCGAAATGCATGGCATGCCAGTGCATGCGAACACTGAGAAACGCATAATGTGGCCAAGCGGGCTCCTTTTTTACGCTTCTTTCTGGGCATGCTGTGCCATCTAGTGGCACTGCCAAGAAGTCAATGCACAGTCTCCGAGATGAGAAGCGTGTTGGTGCCTGTGAACTGTGACGATTGTTCCCTCACTTACCACACACCCAGTGGCATCAGTGGACCCAAGTTGGTGAGAAGTTCACTGAAGAGCGGCACAGCTCGATAAAGCGTTGGCGTGAAAGACGTTCATTGTAAAGTGGCACATGCTCAGTGCAGTTGTCGCACAACCTGCTAAAGCATTGGGCTGCTGTCTTAGAAGAACACTTGTGATGTGGGTTCGATTTCTCCCACCATTGGAGAAACTTAACGGATCTTTTTCATCATTGAAGAGCAGCACATTCCCAGTGGCCAAATCTCTAGTTCCATAAGTTGGTGTCAAAACATTAACTGAAGAGCGCCACTCACCTACTGGCACATACCCAGTGAACCCAAGTTGGCATCAAAGAGGTTCACTGAAGAAAAGCACAGACTCATTGGAACACCCCCAGTGCTCCAAGTCGGTGTCGGAGAGTTTCATTGAAGAGTGGTACATATGCAATCACGCATCTACAGTGACCCATGTTGGAGGGAAAGGCGTTCGTTGAAGAGCGGCACATATGTACACATTGCTACATACTCAGTGACTCAAGTTGGTCCGATAATTTTTTTAACCCTGTTCTCTCAGCACAGCAGCATGATGCTCTAACCAATCGACCATGGACTACACAATGACCCAGGTTGGCAAGGAAATGGTTAGCTACAAACATGCATAGACAGACACATACATACATACATACATAGCCCCCAGAAAGTGCGTGAAGTACCCTAAAAATGTGAACGCATTAAAAGGGTGTTCGGGCAAAAAAGGGTGTGCCACATCTGCCCTCCATGGCCCTCCATGGCCCTGAGGCACTGGCTAACACTTCCAGGGCTAGATCTAGTACACATAAATACCCAAGTCAGTGGATGGATTGGTGTCCGTCACTGTAGCACAACTGGTAGTGCATTGCATGCATAATGCAAAGGTTCTGGGTTCAGTCCCCGCCGGCGACAAGTTATCTTTTCGTCCACTTTCATTCACCTTTTCTTCGTTATTTTCTACACATTATCTTTTCGTCCACTTTCATTTACTTTTCTTCATTATTTTCTACATTTCAGTTTCAACCACAGTTAATTTCGAGTGCATCGCCTTAACCACTCGGCCACGACTGCTTCAACCACAGTTAATTACCCCTATGTTTTCCTTGGCTTGATTTCATGAATGCTGCCCCCTACCACTCTGTAGTGTACGCGGTTTGTTCGTGCTTGTCTCTCTTTCTCTCTATCCCCCCCTTCCATTCTCTTTCTCTTTTTATCCATCTTAACCCCTTCACCCTGTGCAGGGTAGCCAACCGCAACTACCTCTGGCTAACCTCTCTGCCCTTCTATGCATCCTTCTCTCTCTCTTGCCTGTTGTCTTTATATGGTCATGATTAATACAGACAGTTTGTCAAAGCCATAGCATGCTTCTAGCAGAGAATGGAGACCATCTTACATGTACATACTGTGCTTGTGCATGCATATTTGCACATGTGTGTGAGAGAGAGTGAGGAAAGAAAATGTGAAGCATTTAATAAAAAAAAAAAATTGGCTCTGTGGAAGACCTTAAAGTGATAGTGGGCTCCATGTTTTCTCATACACACCTTCACACTGCCAGCTAACTGTGACAGCAGCCATATTGTTCTGACGTGCGGTATCCAGATGATTTCATGATGGCAAACTGTAGAGAAAATTTGGTGCAGCTCTCACATGATAATCTGGCAACAAATGTTTTTAGATCGCATTACTTTAAACAGCATGGGGCACACAGGGAGATGTGCCACAGTGGAAACCGGATGACCGTGGTGAGCAGAATAAGTGCAATAAAGCACTGTTCTCATGTTAATGCTCATCTTTGCAGCTTCGAATTTGGTTGCAGAGTGTCTAGCTGTGCTGGCATTTAGCAGTGACTGCATCTGCACTTGGTAAAGTGTACTCAAAATACTCAAAATTTGCTGAGAAATATAATGCTGTTCCAGATATTGCAGATATATTGCTGTTCCAGAGGAATGTATTGTATATATTCGTGTAAGGGCCGCACTTTTTTTTTCTAGAATCTTGGCTGGGTGCAGCCCTTACATGAATCTGGCCAATGACGGCCCTCTAAAGGTTCGAACTGTTCCTGCAACTGTAGCAGAGTGTAAGAGAGGTGCAAATGACATAACGCTGCAGTAAATGACGTCAGATGCCGGCCGATTGTACCTGACCAATGCTGACCCAAACAGGGGCCCCTTCTCTAGAGGCAAAATGCCACCTATTTGACTGGAAACACTGCCAACACAGCTGAGATGACGTGCCACACAAACAAATAAGAAATAAGCCTGAGCTGCGTTGACAGGAAAGCTGCTAGCATCATCTAGCGGCAACGGAACTAACTTTGCTTTTTGATGGGATGTTTTGAATTTTTTTCGAAAATTTTACCCTCCAAAGTGGTGGTGTGGCCCTTACACGAGTACATGCGGCAATTTTTAAGCATATGTAGTTATTTTGATGCAGCACACCGAGACACATAGGTCAGCAAAATAAACAGAACTCACTTAGACTTAGAAGTTGATTCCATCGATACTCAATGACAAACGAAGTTTCGAAGAACACATTTTTTGCTAAACAATTATTTTTACTATGTGATGAACAGCAAATTAGATGTTAGGCATGTCAGGCTGATCTAGCAAAGAAAAGGGCAAAAGTTGTTAGCAGCTGGAAGTGTTAAAAGGGCCTGTGAAGTTTTTTGTGCGGCTGAAAGGCTGAAACCTTGCTTTAACAAATTTTTTTATTAGCGAACCTGACAGCTGGAAGTAAGTTTTTTAATATTTTGACTTGAGTGAAGCAAAGAGGTGCAGAGTCAGAGATTGAGTGGATGAAGTAGAAGCTGATGTCATCAATCACACCACCCATGAAATTCAAAACAGAAAAGTATGTAGGGGAAATTGCAACAATTGTCTTCTAGAATACTGAAAGTCTTTTTACGTTTGGACTTTACACTACACAAGACAACCTTAACTGAGGGAAGTTACACAAACACATTGACTGCATAGCAGAAGGCAATCAAAAGCAAAGACAAGGAAATCTGACTGACAGTATGTGGGTTGCTCCACGACAACATGACAGTTTCTGTGTCTCATAGGGGTCTTCAATCTCAGGCTGCCATACGAGAATATGGATTACAACAGCCAAACCATCCGCCCAGCAGTATTGACTTGACTCCCTCACATAATTTTCTCAACTCAGTGGCCCTTACAGGAGCACAACCCTTATTCGAGTGCAAACAGTTCTTGATCTTTTACTTTTGCATTTGGCTGCTGGAGTACAAATTGTGCATTCCCTTCAGTACTGGACCTCTGTGTATGTTGCTTACTGGGATTGAAAATCTTAAGAGCTGACTGAGTGAGCTGTCACAATGAGGAGCTTACCGACATTTAGCATGCCCAGGGACATTATGAAGAGTATTTTCTTTTCTACTTTGTCAATGCAAATCTGTTAATATGCAATCCACTGTACACCACTACAGTTAGCATTACCCATTTATAGAAAAATGAAACTAAAGAATTTACTACTGTAGCAAATAATACTGAGAGAGTGAACTGATGGACTAAATACAGAATTTATGCATCAAGTGCAGAACGTCTCGTATTAAAGGCAATTATCTCACAAACCTTTTCACAGAATAAAAGAAAGGGTGAACCAAAAGTCAACACTAAAGAAGACAATGTCGATGTACATGGCTGTTCAAATGATTCCATGATTAAATGTTGATTATAGCTCTCTAGTCTGTCTCTTTTTCATGTTCATTATTCATTTATTCTGTATCTTAATTGTATTGTATTTTACGCATAATTACATTGACCCCCACAAGGTCTTCTTGGTAGCTCTGCAACGCCAGGAGACGTTCATTGTATTTTTCACAAGTCACAGCAGCCACATGTCTGTGTTGAGTGACTCTGTTCCACTCCAGGGCCTTCAAGTGCTGCTTGACATCCTGCCATTCCTGGAGGGCACAATATGAATTACGCATTGGGTGAGATGGGCCTTGCGAGCTTTGGCTGTCCCTTTGGCGTGGCTGTGCGTACTTTGGTGAGAAGAACTTCACGCACATTGGTACGTTTGTAGGCTTGTTGACCACATGTGCATTTCCTCTATTAAGCACTGACAGCTGTTTTCCGATGCGGCAGCATGTTGTCATTACGAACCCCTCATACGCTCAAGAGCCTGCACGCGCTCAAGGACGACAGCGCGCTCAGATGTGCTTCTCCGACCTAGCTCTCCGTCCTGAACTCTAGGGTGCCTTGATGTGTGCACCCTCCCTCTTGCTGTGTGCAGTGGCGCGCATGTGCATCGAGGCACCTTGTTGAACTCGGGCACTCCACGCCATCTGGCAGAGGGCGTGGCAGCTAAGTTAGATGGCACTTGGTGGCGGCATAGCAAAGGGCAACAACCACACAGATATTAGCATCCCTCCCTGTTTACAGTTATTTACACTCGTTTTCAATTATATCCTTAGTCGCTGACATGTTCATATGACATCTACAAGTCACCTAGCCGACTGTTTTTATCTAGAAGTGGTTACAAGATACTCCGATATGCCAAATCTGTCTGAAGTCAGCTAAAAATGTTTGTTTAATGACCGATACATAGAGTTGCGGGTGATCAAACGCTGGCCCTTGTCATGCCTTCGTGCCTCTCCCCTTCTTTCTATAGTTTGTAGTGTGTTGGAAGAGGTGACAGCATCAAGAGATGCCTGCAATTATTCACTCGCCTGCATATCATTACACAAACCTTCAAGATTGGTGCAGTACTGTTCGCTGTCAATAGATGGTGCCACCACATCATTGGCAAGATTTTTATGTTGTGTTCCGTTAGGCATTGATGCACATGTCTGCACATTTTGGGCGATCTTGAATAAAGCACAAGATTGCCGTTGCTTAACATGGTAGCTGACACACCTCTTTACAAATTTCTGTGCATTTCGCTCAACCACAAGTGAAGCACATGTAGAACTAGAAAATAAAGAACTACATGTGGGTTTATGTGGAGATGACTCTGCAGTGTTTGCACAGAATCCACAGGAGCATACAAACGTGAGAGGATAGGTGAAGGAACTACTGTGATGATACAAATGTCCAATGTCGAGGAGGTAGTCCAACTTAAGCCAATGGCCATTTGTAACTTTCATTTAGTAAAGTTTAGATTGAGAAATGATAGCGCTCTGCTGAGGATATCTTTGCTCTCATCAGAGGCACTGACTAGTTGTGACCTATAAACAATCAGCCAATTTCCACAATGTTCTAAGGCGAAAACCTTATATGCCCCATGAAGTGTGAAATCCGGCAAGCATCCGGCAGTAACATCAGATGGCGAGAAAACCCACATGACCAAGTGGTGACGTCACGTTCCCAGTGCTGGACCTGCTGCGGCTTGCACGGCGAAATCCCGTGGTGAACAGCCACAGCATTGGACTGACACCGTGGCCCTCTCAAAATTGGATTAAGGTGGATTAAAGTGGATTAAGGTTGGTAAAAGTTAGAGCAATGTGGATTGATGTTGGTACAAATTGTAGCAAGGTGAATTAAGGTGGAGATCTAATTTAAAGTGATAACTTAGACAAGTCCTAATGCTTTGGCATTCAAATCACGTAAGGATACTTAAGTGACTGTCAATTTTTCTGTATCATCATACCACTCACAAAGGGTGGTGTGAATATCAGTATATTTCAGGAAAGAGCAGGAGGTATTTTTGAGCTAAATTTCTAACTTTCGTGCTGCATGTACTATCAGTGGCAGTCTCAGAGATAGCTTACTAATTTTTGGGGGGAGGGGGGGGGGGAGGAAAAAATGTTTTGTCGGAAAGAAAGGAAAGAAATACACAGTGGCAATTCCAGACATACAGTTTTTGGGGAGGCAGGAGAAAGAAACATCCTTTGGCAAGAGAGACCCACTGCCCAAACAGCTTTTTATTTGTTTATTTATTATTATTATTTTTTTGAGGGGGAGTGGCGAGTGTGGGGCAAAGGAGCAAAAATTCTTTTTTCAGCAATAAAAGAAACATGACAGTACTTCGTTTATAACTTGACGCATTCAACTAAGCAGCAGTGATCACGAACCCATAGTGAACAACTTAAACCATTGGGGCTCCAATGGTTCATATTCCTTTAATTACTAAATCGTGCTTCCTGCGTTGTGGACATGTTATGTTGCTTATGAATTTAATATACTGTGACAAGGCTTTGTGCCAGAACTTTGTTAGTATAATACTATGCAAATTTCACTCTTTCGGTAAGCCGCTGATTGACTTGGCATCCTTCTTTGCTCAAGAGATGTTTGAATGGAACTCAAAATCATGGCTTAGTAGTCGGTCAGTACTCTCTGTAGTCAGCATCACGCGATGCCTATGATCTATTAATAATTGACCGCACTCAAGAATCAATGATGGCGGCAAACCCAAGCACGGCTACTTTCCGTGTTAGAAGACTCTTTTTCTTTTTTAATTGCGGCATCAGATGCCGTCATCGTGCTTGCCTCTGTAGTTTGTAATGAAAGGAAGACTAGCAGCTCCGAGAGATATGGAAGCTTGCCATCTCCCGACAACTGTGTCTGGCCTGCATTTTTGCAGCTCAGAAAAAAGCCAAGACGTTTTTTAAAGGCACGGCCACACTTGAGCAAGAAATGCCGCGGAAGGTGCTGCATGCTTCATTGACATGATGTGCATGAGGCAGCTGGTGTCATTTAGACACCCCAGAGGGCTGTTTTGCACTTGCATTCATTGGGTTTTGAGCATAGTGAACTCTATTGAAGGATGCCTTCACACTATTAGGTAAATGCTGCAGCGGCCAGCTGAATAACTGCTAGTGTGGTTGTGCTCTCGCACCTAGGGTGCCTTGATGTGTGCGCTGTTTGTTTTGGCCCGATGATTTCATTATCTGAAGGTCCACAAAGAATGGCCGGTGCTGTGGTGCAAGGCATACACTTGTGATGAGCGCGCGCATCGAAGCACCCTAGCCACACCTGAGTTTTATTGCCCGCAGCACACCGCACATTTTTCCTCTAGTGTAGCCCTGCCCTAAAGGTGGGCTCTCCAGCAGCGAGAGTAGGTTTCATTTTTACCTTCCCAGTCTTCACGCAAATCAAGGGACCATTTTAAAATAGGTTGCGCATGCGCGAGAAAACAATTTTCCAAAGAAAATACTTTTAACCACCGAGTGACAAGTGTCAATGAATCGTGGTTGCGTGATCAGCGATCCTGTCAAGTACCAGAAATGCTAAGTTCCTGGTGCCACAGGTAGTGACAACGGCTTAGTGGGGTGGATGATGGTCCTAAAAATTCACCGTGTCACATCAACACGTAATTTCGTGATTGACGCAGCGAAGCTGGTTAAACATAATTTGGAATGCGGGAGAGGTGCACTTAGGGTAGGTCAGATCGCAAAGTTCTGCTACTACAGGCCGGGCTCCTTGCTTTCTTGTAACACCTGGGCAATGGAAGCACTTAGCATAGCATTACTAGCATAGCTGCTAAATAGGAGACTATTCACACCAACAAACACAGACTCAGAACTGGCAGGGGCGATAGGAGCTTTAGCTAGGCACAAACCTCCAAGCCGGTCTCCGTCCATCACAGACATCGTGAAAGGTTTGTCTGCCTGAAATGTGGGCGACCCCACTCCGCAGACCTTTCTCTACTCTTCTCGCTTGACCAGATTCACGTGCATGCCTCCATTTCTCCAAAAGTGATGTGCTCCTTGTGACCCTTTGTTGGTATAGCGATAGCGACATGATACGATCCCCCCGCCACCAGGACCGCGACGGTGTACTTTAAATGCAACTTTAATGTAGGATACACCACATGTGCAATTGAGAATGCCATGTCATGTCACTATGAATCCAGTCACTAAAGGTGATGCAGACATTAGTTAGTCCTAAATTGACACGTTCCATTTCACAAGTATAGTACACGAATAACTTGTGACTTGTGTTCATGATGGCACTGTCTATAGCTGGGTAGGTTTATTCCATTTACCAAGCTCAAAAGGTGTTGCAGGTTCCCTTTCATTTCTGCACCACTGTTTAGCAGTGACGAAGTCAGTCAATATCCAGTTTTGAATAAGACATGATCACCAGTGTCTTAAAACATAGCTGCACTTTAATAACAATCAACTTGCCCATCCACAGCCTACAGGCACATACGTAAGAACTGAATCACAGGGTTGACCTGTCATGCCATGCACTCCTTCCTTTCAATTAAAGAACAAGATTAATAAAAACAACTCTTGTGTGCTATGGGTTGTATCATGACTAACAGTTGACGACAGTCAGTTAAAAAAAAGCGTCTCAGAGGCCGACATGCTGGTAATTGACACCCATTCCGTGCACTGGTTGCCAAGCGACATATGAATGGCATGTGTGCAGGACCACGACATATACTGAAACAGTGCTTGCCCTCAATTTCACAGTTTGCACAAGCTGCATCCTTGATGATGTGGGATTAATTGCCCACCAACAATCTTTTAACAAACACAGTTGTGACCCTGCAACATTTCGTAACTGCTTCTTTACTTCAATGCTTCAGAGTGCATTCCATTGCAATGCTTAGCAGTGAAAACATTGCAGACAACACTCAAGAAGCACTAGCAGAGAGAGTAGGCACTATTTCAGAACATAGCACAAGGACAGCCATGCACATCAGCCTGCCAACTAATAAAATACAACCTGGGCATCTAAAGGTCAAGAAATAGCAGTTAAATGTATTGCTCAGCTCATAGAGTACTCTGGGATTTTATATATATTTATATATAATATATACTTTGGTGGTACACAACCTGCTATAACACATGGTAGTGACAAGAAGCCTAGCAACTATGGTCATCTGACTGGTGCTATTTTTTTCTTTTTCTTCATTTAGACACCTGTGAAGCGTGGCTACATGGCGGCACAGTGGGGTGGACCCGCCACTAATGTACACACTTAAAAACCACTCGGCACAGGACAATATTTACATGCACGCTATATACAGCACATCATTGGGGGGGGGGGGGGGGGGGGGGGGGGGAACAGGAGCCCACAGAGTCTTTACAGCAGCTATGGAATGTCCAGGGATATGTCTGACTAGAAAAGGCTGCGTCCTGCCCCTAGGTTTCCCCAGGGGGCTTCAATGAGTTGAAGCAGGTTTGGCAGACGCGCACTGGCTTGAGTATCCTCAGGCGGCTGATCTCAGATTCAAAGCGACTGCACCTGCATTTAACACAAGTAGACCAATGCAAACGGTGAAGGTAAAAGCACATGAGGAAAGAAAGCCAGAGCATCACTAATTGAGACATTTAGGCAATTGTGGCTTAAGGAGACCCTGAACCACCCTTCGGGCTTGGTGAAAAAACATAGTCCGCGCATAGCATACGCTGCTGTGAACATCTCAGCCAAATTTTGCAGTCGTGTGCAGCATGTGGATCTCGCAAGTGGAGCGCGAAGTCACCTTTCTCTACAACGCTCTCTTTTCAACAGAAGTCTGCGCCTCACTCTTTTCTGGATGCTTTATTTCATAATATAGCAGATTCTTATAGGTGGCTGCTATTTTCCAATAATTGACATCAATCAAGAAGGGTGTTTGGATCAGTGTGCTTCTTCTACTGTTAGTGTGAATATTTATTGACGCAGTTTAATAAACAGGCTGCAGTAAGCGAAAATATGCTTTTGAATTTTAATAATAATTATGTACTTCCAGAAGAAGCCGATACCAAGCTTTGACTGTATTAGTAATCAAAAACAACAAAGAGCATTGTCAGGTTGTACACAAACTCAGTTCCAGAAAGTAGACAGGGCTAGGGTGGCTTAGTTTAGCAACTAGGTGCACAAGTTCAGAATGCGACATTCTGTGCCGTTGGCTGGCTGACCTGGAGCAAAAGAGCTGGCCACAGTTGCGGCAGTGGTGGCGCCTCTCGGCAAAGGAGAACCGCACCCCGCAGGACAGGCAGCTGTCCCCACCTTCGTCTCGCACCCAGTGATCAGCCATGGCTCGGCCGGGATGCTCAGTCACGCTCCAGGTGAACACTCGCCCCCTTGCATCACCCACATACACCGTCTTGTGATCCCTGGATACAAACATGCTAGGCTGAGGCCACAGCAAATGTGCTCGCTACTTCCAGAAAATAGGAATGTGAAATAGTTGCTCAATGGCTCCAACAAATGCCGTGGGTTCTAACCCTTTTTCTACCACTGATGAGCATGGTCGTCAGGCCATGTTTCGGGAAATCTCTGGGAAATTTGGTACAGTTTTTGTAATTTCCTGCGGCATGGAAAGGGTTGACCAGAATGCTAAAAAAAGTACGGTGCTCAATCAGATACAGCATATCAATAGTGTCCTACATAAGCATCACAAGCCAATAATTCTACAGTGAAATGCCGATAATTTGAAATCTCTTAATTTGAATGAACAGATCATTTGAATTGCTCTGTTGGTCCCGGCAAAGTCCTACGCATTCGACTAGATAGACATTCCTGTGAATTCTATCTCCAAAAAACCGTGCAATGGTTATTTAGAACAAAATTTCTCATTTCCATGGACCATTTTTCAGACAAACCCGAGCTGAAGGCGAAGATTTGATGCTGCTAGCTACTGTAATGTCGTGTGCCATAAAAATGATGAGGAAAGCGGAGACCGAACTGGAGCAAATAGAGCAGCGTGCACCCTCCTTTCCCATCCAGCTTAAAAGGAGCAGGAAGTAGCACTCAGCGCGGGCTTGATCGCATTACAACGTGCTCACCCTGCCCCTTTCATGTAAAATATTATATTTTACATGGTTCTTTTTCCTGGGCTCTCAAAAAAGCGTGCACAATATGAAAGATATGATGTCACTGTGTGCTTGTGTGTCTGATTTGCAGTGCTTGCAACCGTGATTCCAAAGAACGAAGCCTGCACGCCCATTGCAAAACAAGTCTACGAATGTGTTTTGGTTGTCTTTCAGTGCCTGCCTAACACTTACCCCTTTGTATTGCAGCAAATTTTCATCTTCATTAAATATGGTGCTGATGTAGCCGCCTGGATGCCAGAGTCGATCATTTACTTATTTTTACAATGGACATGCATTAATTGTTCCTTGAAAGAAAAACTTCTGGGAGCATTGCAAATCAGATGTGCAAGCATACAATGATGCCGTATTTTTCATATTTCACAGGCTTTCTTGAAAGCGTAGAAAAAAAGACTCACGTAAAAGGTATATGTCACGGTAACAACTTTACTGGGCATGCTCTGCAACTTTTTTAAACAAAGTTATGCCCTAAAACGACCATATAGAAATTTGCATAACTGAACTTAGCTAATTAGGCAACTAACCATACTTAAATATACTGTAACTCAAGTTGATTACGAAAAGTATGCCGTTGGTCTCATTTGCCTAAGATGTATCAGTTTCTTTTTTTTTTATTTAAAGCTTGGTTCAAGTTATGTGAAACACCTAATATGTTGCAACTAATGTCCCTTGAAGTGAACAGAGTACAGGACCACTGTAAAATTGCACGTTTCCTATGGTAAGGGAAAGAGTAAAGCAACTGAAAACTAAATTTTTTTTTTTTTTTTGCAATTACAAGCTTATTTAAAAATGACTCTCATCTTTACTGAAGATGCAGTAAAGAAATTTGAAAGGAAATTTTTCTCTCTGCAAGCTTCCTCCTCGCTATATAGTCCAGTGCAGGAAACACTGACACTTGAGTGTGACAGCAGTCCTCCATAAAGCAAGAAAACATAAAGGTCAGTACTGCTTAATGGTGCAGGATATAAATTTGCTGAGAAAAATAAAAAAGGAGGGAGAGAGACAGAAAAGGGAATGTCAGTGAACTTTCTTGGCAAACACTTTCACGGCCATTCAGCCTGCCTCCAAATGACTGCTGGCCAGAGAAGCAGTCTAAATTAATCTGGTTCCTTTATATAAGTGCCTTGCACCTCCATACTACAGAAAGGCAAGCTCTGCAACTTACAGAACATGCAAGCTACCTCACTAGTAGCTCAGTGAAGTAGTGTACTGACAATGGGTGAGTACTTTCACGCAGAGAGTGTACACTTGTACATAAGTGTGCAAAGGGACATATGGCAAGCAGGTTATTGCTTGTTCTCAATATGTCAGTCCTAGAAGAAGACTGATGAATGAGAACTTCATTTTTGCCATCGGACCTGTAGGTATTACTGCACCAGGCTCAAGATGTGAGCTGTCATGGCTGCAAGAAAGGTGGTGACCCTCTCCCATGCAAGTTTGAGCAAGGCTGGAGAGGAGTGTCTCACATGTGATTAACCTGTCAAACCCTCTCACTCACTGCCACTTATATACACTGTCACTAGCCTACTTTTCATGAGAAACTGTAATATCATCCTCATTTTATGAAACACGAGAAGGAGCAAGACTGCTGATACTTCCGGTGGCTTCATTTAACCTATGGAACCAGTGGACCACTGCTAATATACAAGAGTGCCAAGAGCTTGTTCCAGTGGAATGCAGTAATGGCCATACCAAACCAAACCCTAACTCCAAAGCTGAATTTTTTCACAAGGTGAATCAATTCTGGCATAATAATTTAGCGCCACAGTGACTTACTTAGACACAGCCAAAGCAGTGACGGCTGCGGGCTCATTGTTGTCCTTTCTGTCAAATGCAGTGTGCATGGTCAGTTTACTTCTAAACACAAGTTGGCATGACCACTTGAAACCTAAAAAAAAGAAAAGAAAAAGAAGAAGAAAACCAGAGTCAAATATGGGACATGTTGAAAGAATACTCTTCAAGAACAGGTCACAGTCATTCCAAGCACATCTGCAGCAGGGAGGACAATGCAAATTAATATTGTTATACTAGCGAGTTCCAAAATATAGCAAGACATTTCTACATAATACCACCATGAAACAATATATGCCAAAATTTTTATAATTTATCTACAAGCAGCTTAGCAACCCTATAACTGAAATGCACAGAAAAAAAAAAAAGGGGGGGGGGGAATGCATCCTTCCAGTCAACTGTGTTTGGCATACAGTCACACCTTCGCTGCAAGCTATCAGAATGCAAAACGCACTACCTCTTACCAATTCTGTCTTTTGTCTTCTTTTCTTTGTCAAATTGTATCGCTAAACTACCTTAACCAGCCTGATGCTACTCACCTTCTCTCAGTATGTTCCTTCTTCGTCTAAGCTTGCGGACGTCAATGCTCTTGTTTGCATCAAGTGTATCCGTCTCATTAATCATCACAAAGGTATCAGTCAGTGAGTTCTCCGACTTGCTGATGCGAAGTGCTGCCCCTTTGGAATCTTCAGCTGTGCATCCACCGGTGCTTCTTGTATCCTCAGGAATGGTCAAAGTTGACTTGGTTACCTATAGAATTCATAATGGGAGACTCGATGTCAAGGTATGCATTGTTAAGATGTGAACAGCTTCATTACCCAGTCATGTTACTTTCACTGCTTCCCAAGCAACCGAAATAATAAATAATAATAAATAATAAAAAAATCCAGCCCGGCAAACCTCCCATGCCAGACACTGTATGCATAACTAAATCAGAACAATATCAGGTATTACCTATAACTGCCCTTTGCCCCCCCCCCCCCCCCCCATACTTTTCCAAAGTATCACTACCTTTTTTTAAATCGTAAAAAAACATAAGTAAAAGAGCATCCCATACAAACACAATAAGTGCACCCTAGTTATGGGTCGTCAACTTCTACCATTAATATAAACAACCAAAAATTAAACACTGGCTACATATTCATACCATGCTGATAATGGTGTCAAAAAAAGACGAGACCGAATACTGCTTCTACAGTGCTGCTGTGAAAATGCTTCTTCCCTTCTACAGGTTGCTGATCCAACAAGTGATATGGCATCACCTGAGTCTCAGCTTCAGCAGCTGCCTTAGACTGCTGCTGGGTGCTGAGAAGGCCCACCACAGTCTTGGAATGCTGCAGTAAGGAAGGCCGGCGATCCTGGGAGGAGCGCCTCCACCCACTCTCACCACTGCTACCAGAGAGTGGGGAGGTAGCTCCTCGGCCATAGCTCTTGACAGAGTCTGGAAAAGTGGAGCACAAGCTTCTTTTCACACATCAAAGAGAGAGAAGAAAAACAACCAGCATAAACACCTTTTCAATGCTTATTTAAGCAATGACCATCAAACATGTTACTAATCAAGTGCTGTTACACAGCCTACTAACTCCCGGTTGCAGTCAAAGAAAGTGTTTCTTGAATATATGAGGTTTTATAAATCACAACAAAAAGATGCGAGCAAAAAATATGTGGATCTCACACACTGTGGGAATCGATGTAAGTGAAACTTTCTATGCTGTTTGCTTTGATTGACAATAATTAGCGGTGATGTGGACGGCAAATGTATAATTTCTTCAGTGTTTAGTCTGATACGAGAGTGGTGAGTTGATCTTAAACATTACCTTGCATGCACCACTGCTGTTTGTCTGCATAGTACACAGAACACACAGGGAGACTCGCTTGGTTGACACGTTGTTGTGCACCATTGTTAATAATCTCTGAGAGGGTTAAGCATTATCATTGCCTCACATGGCACATCACATCGTGGCAGAAGCACTAAACTTTAGTTGAATTATGTGGCTGTACATGCCAAAATCACAATCGGATAATGAGACATGCCATAGTGGCAGACCTCGGATTAATTTTGACACCCAGGTGTTCTTTAATGTGCATCTAAATCTATGTGCACTAGCATTTTTGTATATTGCACCCGTCGAAATACGGCTGCCATGGTAAGGATTGAACCCGCAACCTTGGGCAATGCCATAGCTGTCAAGCTGCTATGGCGGGCATAGAAGTGTTGTAATGATGTGCGACTGCTTCTGTAGTGTCGCCTCAACCACTATGGTGTTTTAATGTGACTTTGTGGCTGCGCACCCGGCATCAGTTGTCCGCTTGACAAATTTGCATGGTGTTTATTTTTCAAGAAATAGCAGAAGCATACCATACCGTACCTTCAGTTTGCTCGTAAGCACTGTTTCCTTGCCTTCTCAATTCATCTTTTGCCCATTTCTCCCTCTCCCTCTGTATGGGAACTGCGAGAGGGACCAGGCTGCTATTCACTTATTTCACAACTGTGTCGGTTCTACCCATTCTCTGCCTCCTTTCCCCCTCCTCTCTGCAGTTCTATCTACGTCCCATCTGGACTTGCACGTTAGTAGATAGGTAAGTGCTGCAGTTTCTGGAATGCTTTTGAGGGGGGTCACAGATAATTGCAGCTGTAAAGAGGCTAATGTGATGACACCCAGGGAGCTCCAGAGGGTATTGTGCACATATGATGTGGTGGAAAGGTCCAAACGAGTTTCTTGCATCGACTTTCCTATTGGCCACGCTCCTGCCATGTATATATGAGGGTCGTCCAACTCAATCCGAGACTTCTTTTTCTTTCTAGGTTTAAATGGACGCCTAGGCTGGAGGTTTTGTATCCAGTAGAAACTGGCACCTGTATCCTGTCACCGGTAGACGGCGCTCATTTCCCACACTTCTCAATAGACTGTTATTCAAGATGGCGGACAACAGTGTGAACGTCTACGTGGAACAGCGTCTTGTGATGAAGTTTTTAGTAAAGAAGGGCACGAAACATGCTGAAATTTACAGAAGACTTCAGGCTCAGTACGGTGATGAGACACTCAGTCGCAGTAAGACATTTGAATGGTGCAAGCGCTTCAAAGATGGCCGTATCTCTATTACTGATGAACCCAGTCGTGGTGGATCACAACCCATGGTAGTCATTCCTGAGAACATTCAGTGCCTAGAGCAGCTGATCGTGGATAATCGTCGCATAACCTGTCATGAAATTGCAAAGGTGAGTAACCTGCCGTTAGGAACAGTGAACACAATAATTCATAATCATTTGTAGTCCTGAAAAGTGAGTGCACACTGGGTCCCAAAGCAGCTGTCTGCTTTTGACAGACACAGAAGAGTTGAAGTCCGTAGAGAACTGAAGGAATGCTATGAAAGGGAAGGCCAGGATTTTCTGAATGGCATCATGACATGTGACGAAACATGGGTTCACCATTTCACCCCAGAATCCAAAAGAGCATCGATGCAGTGGAAGCATATGGAATCACCACCTCCCAAGAAATTTTGAAGTTCCGTCTGCTGGTAAAGTGATGGCAAGTGTATTCTGGGATAAACAGGGAATCATTCGCATAGATTTTTTTACCCCATGGTGTCACTATCAACAGTGAGTATTACTGCCGTGTTCTGCATGATGTGTGCAAGAGTTTACAGAAGAAACGTCCGGGTTTGATCACAAAGGGCGTGGCCTTTTGCAAGACAATGCACGACCGCATACCGCTCAACGCACATTCCAAACAATCCAGGAACTTGGCTGCGAGATATTACCATACCCCCCCTATAGTCCTGACTTAGCACCAAGTGATTTTCACCTGTTTGTGCCCCTCAAGGAATTGGAGGAAAACATGTCAACACTGATGATGAAGTGAAGAATCGTATCCTACAATGGTTTTGTCGTAATAGTAAATCTTTCTATGCCGAAGCATTCCAGGCGTTAGTTAGTAGGTTATGTGGAAAAATAAATCCACTTTCCACACTTTGAAATTTGTTCTTTTACTTGATTTTAAAAAAAGTCCCGGACTGACATGAGCGACCCTCGTACATGCTCTGAACCAACACCCGATGCGGCGTGCAAGATGGCAGAGGCAGCCTCGAGTGCCTCGAGCAGCCAGTCACGCGGTAATTTTGCATGCATTTGTGGGCTTCTTTCACGCTAGGAAAAACACTTTTATGCAGCACGTATTGAGCAATGGAAAGCTGTATCGGGAGTTTTTCATGTCGCTCTACAATTTTCTCCTTGACACTTCTCATACAATTATATTTGAGAAGTTAATTAATTAATTAAGGCTAATTATCACATTAGGCAGAATGAAAAAAATAATTTGAGTATCTCCAAGTGACAGCAAACAAAATTACCTTGGTTCTGACCAGCTATGTGGCATTCAATTTTAAACTCTGGCTAAAGTTAGCTGGGACACCCTGTATATACAATCAAACCATGTTATAACTAAGTTACATCAGCCACAAAAATACATTTGTTATATGCATACACACAAATATCAGAATTTTTTTTTAAAAACGTGATCAGGTCTATGCCTAAGAAATGCAAATCGGGTGCCTCCAACGACCGAGCAAAGGGTCTGCTGCAGATTTTGATGGCCTGTTGGCATTGTACCGTACTGATATGATGCATGGGATTAATTACATACATGCACACTGCACCACCATGAAGACGCAACTGTGCAATCAGTGTTACCATGCGGGATTGGTATGTTGGCTTGCTGACTGCGGTGCAACCAAGCCAAGTCGCTGCCGACAGACTTTTTGGACATAGAGAGGACTGCATGTGGATGCCTACTCCACTACTACAGCTGTCAGTCTAGCCTGTGCATCTGAGCTTGCGCTCGATCGCCGATAAGGTCTACAAGTGCAGACATAAAAAAAGAAAGAGTCAACCAAGAGTCAACCAATGCTAATAAAGGCCGATGTACATGGTACGTGGTTCAAACGATTTGATGACTAAATGTTGATTATCTCTACATTTTGCCTCTTTCAGTCTTTTTCATTTCATTATCTGCTCATTTCCTATGTTACCATATTTACACAATTCTACCGCGCTGCCGATTATAATGTGCAGTTATGTTACCGCCCAAATATCCAAAAAAATAACTTAGTGCTGATTCCACCGCGTACATCAAGTAACGAAACCTGAGTCGACGTGTACCGTGTTGAAACAATATTACGGAACAATACAAAGGCACACAGACATGCACACAACTGAACTTTAGAGGCTAGTGGCTATCAGAGTCTGCCGACCCCGCCCTTTTCGCTGTCTACCGACCACAGAAAGTCATCTTCAGTTCCATTTAATGCATTAGAAATGCCATACTTCTGGAGGCTTACACAACCATCATCTGCGAAAGGGCATCCCACGCACCATGGGCCCAGCTTGCAAGGTCTCCGACCGTCACTTTCTACAAATGACCCATTCGATGGCAGTGTGGCTAGCTAACTTACGTTGAGCTTCTTTTTTAAGTAAGAATCGGTTTCATTTTTTATTTTGAGTAGAATCATTTACGATTGTAATGTGCATGCAAATTTCAAGCACCTTTCATTAAAAAACGGAAAGAGTGCGTTAGAATCCTGCAAACGTGGTATTTGTATCATATTCGCACGCAATTATGTCGAACTAGTCTTTCTTGACCGTCGACACTAGGTTGACACATCTTTTGACCAAGAGGCCAGGTGGGCCAATCCTGGACATTATGCAGACTATGGCGCAACAGGTTTAATTTTAGGCTGTATTGCCACTAATTACATCCACATAATTAATTTTACCTACTTTTCTACTAATTCTCGCTTATACCGACATTTTGATGCCTTTTGCGACTCGCTATGATGCTCTCGAGACGTGGAAGGGCTGTTTTTTTTTGGAAGTGATTACAAGATACCTACCCAGATCCCAGATACACAAAACCAGTGTGAAGTCAGCAAAGAAGACCTCGTCTTCAAAACAAGCACGCTGCCAACACTTTTTCGGCATGGAGGGGACTCCACGTGGATATGGACTCAGCTACTACTGCTGTCAGTCTAGCCCATGCATCTGATCTCACGCTTGAACGTCAATAAGGTTTATGAGTGTGAACATACTAGCGGTGAGGTTCCCTCTAAGGCCGTTTAGTTGAGAGTTGGCAACCCAAGTTGCACTTTCGTGCCAGTTGACACAGTGGCAACTTTGTTCATAGCTGCCATGTTTGCGGCATCACCCTCGTGGATCATGCTCAAAAATCGATAACACATTTCACAGTTACAGAACTGGCACAGCCACTTCTACTGTCCAGTTTAATGTACAGGTGGTGAGGAAAAGCTGCCCTCATAATAATTGAAAAGTTGGAATACCTTCCAGTTGATATGCTAAATTCAGTTGCTACAGATGGCAGCAGAGGGCATCCAACATGGAAGTGTATATAAAACACAGGTATTTAAACACAGCAGCTACACAAAAAATAAGTCCACTTGGAAAAAAAATAAGATCATAATAAAGGGTAGGGTGGGGGGGGGGGGGGCACACTGGCATATGACATCTGCTCGACAATTAAGAAAACCAATAACTGCATGCTAGCACAGTTATGGAGCAGATGGAGCATTTATGCAACAGCAACAGCAAACTAACTGAAAAGCCGTATTCTGAACTCCCATCCACTTATCGTCACACCAAAACTGTATGAGTACCTCTACTGGATAATTTATACAGGCACGGCCGCTGGACAAAAAAAAAAGAAAGGTGCGGCCTGCCACGTCAGGCGGGCTGCAATGGGAGCGAATGCCTCAGCCGTAGTTGCATTCTCAGCCGTTTGGCTGGGCCGAATGGCGCTAGCTCTCGGGGACACGACACGTCGGTTTCCACGGGCGACGGTGTTCGAAGCGCGTTCCTCTTGCATTTTCTATGCCGATCCCAGACAACAGACCTCGACTGGTAGTGCCGCGGTGGATGACAGCGTTTTTGATGCACGCAGCAGGCCGCACCTTTCTTTTTTATCCAGAGGCCGTGAGACAGGTACCAAACACACCATCATCTTTGGTATACAGGAGATGCTGTCAAAACTCAAGCTCAAATTTCCAGTAAGGACACAGCAAAAAAATTTATTCTTGCAGCACAATGCCAGGCTTAGTACTACCTGAAGACCACCTTGACAAATCACCAAGTTTAGTTCGACTGTACAATCTCTTTACCCAGCCAAGATACAGTAACCTATGACTCACTACAGTTCATTCCAATAGATTTTTCAGGCATTAATGCTCTCATAACAGCTATGAAATACTACTACTTTGTAACTAGAACTGTGCACATAATAATGCAAATGCATTGCCAGTGGTGCACGTTATGGAGAATCTCATGACCTGCTTTATAAAGAAGAGTTGATCTGCAGGTTCCATTGCAGTTTCCATAGAAACAGACAAGCATCATTTCTGGAGCCACTTTCATATATAACTGGTTTCAGGACGTGGCATTTCATTTTCTGAAAGTGGTTAAACTGACGTTCTTAACTCTTGAATGATGCTGATCATTAAATCAAACACAATTTTTTACCCTTTAAAGAAAGAAAAGAGAACTGTGCATTGCAACACTCACCATCATCCTCTGAGAGTGAGCTGTCTGAGCCACACTTGATGAGCACAGCAGCAGAAGTGTGCTGAGTTCGAAAGCTGTCCACATCATCTGTGTCAACTGCACTGAGCTTGCGAACTATCCTCTCGGCCATTGTTTCCTGCTGTGGGGCTGGCTGTGTTGGTGGAGGGGAGGAAGACTTCTCGGGTGTTGTGGCTACACTGGGCTCTTCAACAACAGCTGGTGTTACAGTTGTGCTGCTTTGGGCTTGCTTTTTGCCCTCTATGGGGATTTGCACGTAGTCGGCAGACCACATCTGTAAGTTGTCCAGCAAAGTGTTACTATTAGATCTCCAAAACAGGGTGTCATCGGCTGATTCTTCTTTAGAGCTGGTTTTGACAAGCACCAGGATATTTATTTGAGGTATAGTGTATAATATTTAATAGAATTACAGCCAAAGCACAGAAGCAAAGGCAAAAATATAAACAACAAGAACAGAGGAAACAGATACACACCTAAACACTATTTGTGGTTTGAACTACAAGTAAGTTCAATTAATGTGGCTGCTGTGTTACGACATTCAAGAACAGCCAATAATGTTTGGCTGTTCTTGAAAAGCTGCCATGTCTATGGGGGTTAAACTGTAATCCAGAAGTACATGTTGCTGGGCTAGTTGGTTCATACTGCTGAGTAGACCACAAATATCATATTTATGGTCTATGCAGCAGGGTTAAACTGTTTTGCACTAGAATGCCTTAAGCCGCCAGAGCTCAAAACATTATTTAAATATGATGAACCAGCATCCATATCTTCTGTGACTGAAATATCACAGCCATGTTGTAAGTAAAGCCCATATTCAAAACCAGGCCTAAGTTCTACGTGAAAAATCATAGCTAGTAGAACACCAAAGATACAAATCTAAGAGGCCCTAAAGGAGACCTGATATCCTTCTACAGTCGAACCCGGCTATATCGAACTTGCAAAAAAATGCCTATGAGTTCGATATAGGGCATAATTCGATATAAGCCTGCTAAAGAATTGGATGTCATAAAAGCACATATTTATAAAATCACTTTATTGATGAAACTAGCTTAGTTTCGCATGAAATAGTCCTGTATTTTCTTCTGCTTGGGCAATTTCGCTGCCTGCGATGCACATACTTCTCCACATTGTCTAAAGAGTCAGAGCAGTTGAGGCCGCAACCTTTCACATTCGTGCAGAAGCACCGGACCAGCGCGAGTGCAACAAACACCTCGGGGGATGTAGGCAAAGGACTATTGTTGCTTTCCTCATTGTGGCCATTTTCACTTGTGCTCGGTAGACTATCGGCAATGTAGTCTTCGTTTTCAGGCTCTCCCGTGGTCGCAGCACCATCATCTGCACTCACAAACTCGTCGACCGTTGACTCGTCAACGGCTTCCGGAAATTCTGACAGCTCGCTCCAAACTTCGGCAACACCGGCAATGGCTTTGTCGCACTCATCAAAATTTACAGTAATCACCGGGCACGCGGAAGCTGGCACGTCTGAAGCAATTTCAGATGAACCACTTGTACAGGGTGGTCCTTTATGAAAGGGAACACGTGAGCGCGTGGCCTGTGCTCTGCGGAGGCTGCTTAGAGCGCCAGCAACAGGCAGCAAGGGGAAGCATGTCCACTTGTAGTGTCATCTATTGTAGGCTAGAATAACCAGACATGGCTGATAGGCTAGCGGCTGCTGGACTGCCTCCCACGCAAGCTGGATGCACAACAGGCAGGAGCTTGCAACGCAGCGTCTCCTGCTTGCAAACTGCGCTCGGTACACTAGCACAGTGGGAACGTAGAAATACCGACATATGCCCGCTGGTTAATAGGCACTGTCAGCGTTTGGCGCGCACCACAGCAAGATCTGTCTGCTACACGAAAGGTGTAATGCCTTGTATCTGCACGAAAAAGCATAATGTGCGAAGTTACGACATTTAATCATTATAATAGCGTAAATGTAGATGATTGGTAGCTTTATAAGCAATCAGGAACAATTGAAAAAAAGAACTGATTTGAGACAATAACCATAGAGATACATCAAAAACGAAAATGCATGGGGAAGCCTATAGTAGGGGTGGGCCAACTTGAAATTTGGGGGTGAGCCAACTTATATTTGGTGGTCGGCCAACTTAAATAAGTACTGACAAAAATTTTGGATCTTGTTTTTTCTGCTGCATTAAGTAGCTAATGACCTAGTAATCACCGCACGAAACAGCATTGGCTTCAGAGCGCGACAGGTGATTATTTGGAGTCTTGTTTGTAGCAATAAGTCTAAGTTTCAGTTTGAAGCGCAATGAGATGGGCCGAAGAAGGAATGTAAACACAGCTGGACACGTGATCGCAGAAAACTGTGACGTGCGCACGCCAGCGCGCTTGCCGGCGCGAGAGCCTCATCTTGCTAATTTGTCTGCTACGCCTGCATGTGCTTTGCCATTGTATTGCACAAACTTTATTAAAGATCCTGCTTTGCGATGTCCTCGCCATCATCGTCGTCCTTGTTTTTGTTGTGCAGCAGTGACTATTTCATGGCCAACCACATTTGATTGGATTCACTACAAAGCAGTGACTCGGAAAGTGCGGCTAGCGACAGCTACCAATATGCATGCGCACCGGTACAAGTAGTACGAGCCATTCGTTGAGGGCGCTTTGGGAATGAAGTATATTCCAGAGCAGGACACAAGGCGAGGTAAAAGTCGACACAGAATCAGGCTTGGGGGACGTAGTCTTAGTGGAAGATCATCGGACTGCTCTAAGCTCGGCCTGTTTTATTTATACCAGGCACGCTCGAAATTAAACGAGCAAATCTGGCTGCTCTTCAGCGGGCTCCATTCTAAGCGTCCAGTGGTGCGCACGAACTCAGACCACTTCTGCCACTTATCGACGTCGACGGTATAGCCAACGAGCAAGCCAAGCGAGCTGGCAATAGCTGGGAAACAGTATATAGGCCTAGCTCACTAGCCATCGGGTCCGAGCCAACGGCCTTTGCGACCCGTCCGCAGCTGGTAATAAACCATCTATACTCTTCAAAACAATAAACTTCTGCACATTAATGTCGATCATAAGTGACAATAAAATTAGTCTTCCCGACGCCATTGGTAGCAATGAGACAACACGCTAGCCAGGCGAGCCGCTTCGCAGAGATGATTGCAGTGGCAGCTGCGCTGACCGCTTGCGAGTCAAAATCACGCCAACGATTTACTATATCGCGCAACATTTCACAACATGCACACTTTCGATGTCACTTTATGAGTTATTCGTGTCAGAAACAAATTTTAGCTGATTTTTGTGCCGCCATCAGCGGCGAGGTCAGCATCACGACAAGGGAGGAAACAAAAATAATAACTGACACCAAGACGATCGGAGCGGCGAGAAACTTGCTCGCAGGGCCCACCTCGACGACAGCGTAAACTAGTGACATAGCGTTTTATTGGTTGTTTACATTCCTTTCTTGTTGTCGATGTCGCGAGGTGCTGCGTTTTGTGGTTGGCTGCGTGCACCTATTTTAAAATTGATTTTAAATATGTTCTAAGCTGTATTTGCCATTGATATTTTGCAGACGATGTGTATGTGCCTACATAAATTGATCTCACATGTTAACTCGACTTCAAAATTTTGTGTCAGTACTCCTTTAAATTTGGTAGTGGACCAAGTTGAAATTTGGGGGTGTGCTAGCTTAAATTTGTGGGTGTGCCAACTTGAAATTTGGGGTTAGGCTTATGCCGACTTTGACAACTCCAGTAGAGTTTCTGAGTACTTTATTGCAGTACGGAGTTCTGGCTCCTCACTCCTCCGATAGCGTGAATAAACCTCACCTGATTCAGAGCGGTTTAGGAGGGAAGTGCACTCAGGTGAAATTTTAGCTAGGTAAATAATTGATTACAACAAAGGCGCCAAATAAAACAACGGACGAAGGAAGGCGACACGGGACAACCACGTAGGCGCACTAACAACTCAGCATTTTATTTCTTGACACAGGAATAAATAGCTGCTGCCAAGAATCAAAACAACACGAAAAAAAGACAAAGCATTGCCATCATTTGCATTGCACAACGAAAGCACGATACACAACAGCTTCTAAGCGCCGCTTTGAAGATACGCCAGTTCCTTTGTAGATAGAGAAACTGAGGGTTCACTGATACAAGCATCACCACGCTTCTTGATCTCAAGCGCTTCCAATATCTCCCTTGTCAGTTGATCATCTGCTCTGTTCAAAACGCAGGTTCTATTAAAATCTGGAATGCACTTATGAGCCTAACAATGAGCACTAATGTGACTGGAGAGCTGGTTTTCCATCTTAAATCGATGCTCATACAATCTGTCATTCAGACATCTGCCCGTTTGGCCTACATATGATGAACCAAACGACAGGGGAACCAAATAAACTACTTTCTTTACACATCCGACATGCTTGGGTTTCGGAGCGGAAAATAAAACCCGAACACCAGCTCATTCGCCAACTTTTTTCAGATTATGACATATGCCGTGAACATATGGGATGACAGCACACCTAGTTCCAGAAGGGCCTGTTCGACCCTGGTCTGCAATGTTAGGTTCCTTGAGCGGCCTGAGCATTTTTTATGCAACAGATATGATCAGATGGTGAGGATAATGTGCCCCTTTGAGGCGGCTGACCTGATAATGAAAACTGCTTTGCAGCCGATGCGCACATGACTTGTTAAGTGCGTTGGTTAGACATGACTGAATGATGCCTCTTTTTATTACTTTTGAGTGAGCTGAATTGAAGGAGAGGATGGGTTTGCTAGCCTTTGGCTTGAACTGCCAGCACACAAGTCACAATGAGAAGGTAATTTCCAAATCTTGAAATCTTAAACAGTTATCGGCTGGAAGCTCGTGAGTCAGGGTTAGAGGATGCAAGGCTGTTTTAAACTCTGATAGTATTAATGATGACTGCGTCTCCAATTCTGGACTGTCACAATCTAAGAACACTAAAAAAATCATCCACATACTAAAGATCTGCATCACATTTGTCCCTGATAAGCACTGTTTTAACAGGTTGTCTTTTGAAGCTAAAAAGATGTCGCTTAAAACAGGGGCTATACACTCCGAAACGTCTTGGTTCCAAGCGTGCCAAGGTGAATGCAGGACATCAGGAAAATAAACAGGTGTGTGCAAAAAAACATGGGCAGAAGCATGTCAGATGTGTAAAGAAAGTAGTTTATTCAGTTCCCCTGTCGTGTGGTTCATCATATGTAGGCCAAATGGGCAGATGTCGAATGACAGATTGTATGAGCATCGATATAAGATGGAAAACCAGCTCTCCGGTCACATTAGTGCTCATTATAAGGCTCACAAGTGCATTCCAGATTTTAATAGAACCTGTGTTTTGAACAGAGCTGATGATCAAACGACAAGAGAGATATTGGAAGCGCTTGAGATCAAGAAGCGTGGTGATGCTTGTATCAGTAAACCCTCAGTTTCTCTATTGACAAAGGAACTGGCGTATCTTGAGAGCGGCACTTAGAAGCTGTTGTGTATCGTGTTTTCGTAGTGCGATGCAGATGACGGCAATGCTTTGTCTTTTTTTCGTGTTGTTTTGATTCTTGGCAGCAGCTATTTATTCCTGTGTCAAGAAATAAAATGCTGAGTTGTTAGTGCGCCTACGTGGTTGTCCCGTGTCGCCTTCCTTCGTCCGTTGTTTTATTCGGCGCCTTCGTTGTAATCATGTATAACCAACCACCAGCACATGCTTAGGTAAATAAACGTAATTATTTCGTTAATTCAATATTCAGGCTTATTTATCTTTATAATAACGACATTTGCTTAATTAATTAGTTAGCCTTATTTAAAGTTATGATGGAGACGTTTGTGTCTGTAATGAATTAAGAAAACTTAATTAGGTATGACTAATCTCAAGGTACCCTTAATTATTATTGATTAGGGTCTGCTGATTTAACCTTAGTAACTCTTGATTAGTCTAACAATGACATAAATTGATTTTAATTAGCCTCACTATTCCTAATTACACTAAATCAATAATTGTTACGGATCTTATCATAACTAATCTTATTGGCCTTTATTAACCTTTATTACACTTATACCTCTCAGTATTCACTATATATAGTCATAATCCATAGGACCTCATGTATACCTATGCATGCTGTGCATCGTGTCACGCTTTACAGACAGACAAATGGATGGACGAACAGTGTTCCAAGGGAAGTAGCCATAGAATGCTTACGCATTAATATAGTTATGCCAGGAGTACCAAATAACTACCGCGCGTATGTTGGCACTTCCACACTTCCAGTGCGCTTGCATACCCAACGCGGTTTGCTAGCAGCAGACGCTGCGCTGCGGGCCCCGCTCCTTGCGTAACAGTCATGTGAGGGGGGGGTTCCAGCTAATTCTAGCAGGCGCTTGCCTATCGACTACGCCTGGTTATTCTGGCCGCCTATAGGTGATGCCACAAGCAGACGTGCTTCTCCTTACTGCCACTTGCTGGTGCTCTAAGCAGCCTCCGCATAAAACCCATTAAACTTCGTAAAGTAGCGTCACGTTTTGATGAATGCTGCCTCCTCCTCGTGCGCTCTGGCCGAGGCCAATGCCGCGTCGCTATTAGCCTAATGACATCACGTGGGCCCTTGCGCCGGCTTCGTTTGTTTACAGTTGCGCTTCAGCACCATTTTCGCTTGAGAAGCGTCTACGGAGTGGCAAAGAGTGCATGTTGGCGCCGTTGCTATACTGTGTTGTTTAGTTTGCGAATGCATTGTGGCATTCGCAAATTCACAATTCACATTCGCAGTTTTGTGGCAAGTGCGACGTCGCTTCGCAGCATTTTCGATCACCGTAACCTGCTGTGCCTTCGTATGCCAAAATAATTTCAGAAAGGACAAGAAGCCCTTTTTGATACCGTCTGGTAAGTGCTACGGGTTAGGAAAGACGTGTATTCATCGAATTGGGAGGGAGAACTTCAGACCAACATTCTCCACACAAGTGTACGATGTAGTTGCGAGTCTCTCATAGTATAGACCTACGCGACGTGTACTTTGCTTATATAAGCAGTACGTGGTCATATTTGGAGCGCTTGATCGCACTGTACGCCAACAGGCTTGAATTCGCAGGCATGCAAGGCTGCATGTGAAAACGTGATTACGAAACCTTTAGGATTCCGCGCATTCCTTTTGACAAAATTTGAGGCTTGAGCGTGGAAACTCATCTTAGGAAAGAAACTCTGCATTTTGTGGTTACTACTAGCCTTGTTTGGAGCGAATAGCTTTGTTTGCCTCTTTTGTTCGTGTTCATCAGTGGCGGTCGCCCAGTTAAATCGCATTACAAAGGAAAATGTACGTGCTCTCCCGAAACTGCACTTGTTGCCGAACGACAGCATCATAAGTTTTTGAGACGTACGTGTTCATTCGTGTCAGCTTTAAAGTGTGGGTAGGTTAAGATGCGGCAGTGGAGTACTCGCAAAGAGAACGTGCGGTCGCCCTCTCGTTCACTGGCTGGTTTAGTCGTCGTTCACTTGTTCGTTTAGTCGTTCGCTTCCTCGTTTGTTTAACTATTAGTTCATTCTACCACTATGTTTCTGAGACACATGTAATGAGACAACAAATGGTGCCTCAATGTGAATGACTACATCATTTCACTTACCGCAATTTCGGCTATATCATAGCGCGGCAATTCTTTGCGCGGTCATCACTTCACTAAAGTCATATCTCGCAAATGTTATTTCAGAGCGAGCGTGATCGTCAATGCATACACCTTAGTGCAACTTGGATCGCGACAAGTATGCCAGTTCGTGAACGGATGGGCTAACGGACGAGCTAACGCATGATGAAATGTTATTTGTGATGAGTCACTAACCTGAAAAAAGAATGCACTTGTTCGAGCCCGAATGAAGCACTGTTACCACATTTCCGCTTCGTGAACGAATACTAAAAAACTGATTTCATTTTCTATATACACAGAATCCCAATTCTATGATCGGCCGTGCTTATTTCTGTCGACTTTGAGGCGCGAGAAACATAATAGCACCCGCGCCCACCTCTGAGCCATTGCGCGTGCTTAGAAGATTGGCAAGCACGCACGTTGGCGGCACTGTAGCTTGTAACACTCTTTTAAACCTTCAGAGCAGCCATCGTTCGTAACCTCTGTTGGCATTTGTATGTCATAGCTGATACACGCCGCGAATTCACATGGTAAGGACGGCGCGGATTATTTAGGCTACTGAGGGCTTGCTGGAGGTAAGGATGTTGGCATTCGATCGTAAATGTGTTATTTACAATCATTCCTAACAACATCTTGTGACATGCACTTGACAAATGCTGTGTACCTAATTGTAGCACACGCGATACATTTGGAGTCGTCATGGCACAGCTTTAGCGCTCGTTCAGATACTATTTAAAAAAATAGTTATCAAAACAGGAAAAAAAAAAAGCTGACGTCACTGAATTTGTATAACCGTCCATATAGAAATGCTATGCTGTACACAAAGTTACTCGGAGCTAGAAAGCAAACGCGAACGCTTAAAGTGCACCGCGCCTTGCTATGCGTGCATTCACTCTGCGAAAGGTCGTCTGCTAGGTTCAAGCACTGTAGGCGGCACCACCGTTGAGGAGGGAGCGTGAGAGAGGAGAAACGAGGAGGAGTGAAGGTGGAGGAGAGTGTTGCTACTTTACGAAGTTTAAGGTGCTTTACCTCCACAGAGTAGGGGCCATGTGCTTGCGTGTTCCCTTTCATAAAGGACCACCCTGTACACTGCCGTGCGTACGTGCCGGGTGCCACGGGCACCGGGTCGCGAGTTTGTCCGCTTTAGCCTTTGTCCTTTAGCCCTAATCTCCCCCTTATTCTTCAAGATCACGTTGAGAGTGCTCCTCGGAATCTTGCACGCTGTGGGGTCATCTAACTTCTGACCACGTTCGACCCGATTTATGATTTCAAGCTTCACGGCGAAAAGCGAATTCTGCCACTTCATCACGACAACACAGCGGGAGAAGGTCCACAAGGCGCAAACACAATGAACCAGAAAAGCAGCGAGACAACTCGCACTTGCGCTATCTTGCACGACGAGGGCACAAGAGCTCCTGATTGGCTGTCTGAGCAAGGGCTGCGGGCGAGCCAGGATAATGTTTTCCAGGGGGGTGTCGGTGGCTCGCCCGACGCAGCGCGGTCATTGCAGGGAGAGGGAAAGCCAACTTCTGGGGGGACTTTTGCGGCACTTGCCATTCGATATATCGAGAGTCGCTGCTATTTTTGTTCGATGTAAGCGTAATTCTTGCTATATATACTCATTGTAACTATCCCGTGTTCAGAAATTGTTCGATATACAGAATAATTCTATGTAAATGGGTTCGATATAGTCGGGTGCGAATGTATCATGGATTGGGCTCAACTACGATCGTAACTTGAACCAAGGCAACCAATTCTCTCCACAATGTGTACACATGAAGCAAGCTGCCATGAAATTCTGTTGTGAGCAAAGCATATTGCGTCATGCAGTATTAAAACTACTTGTGTTTTTTAAACAGTTGAGTGGTCTCTAAGCACAGAGCAACATCATTTAAAAGCTCAGCTGATCAGTAAATTTAAACTTGTTAGTAACAGCACTGTAAAATCAAAAGTCCCCGAGTCTGGAGAAGAGAACAGCAGCAATAACGGATGGAGTGACAAAACTCCTCATGGCCTGGCTTAACAGACCTTTTCATAACTTTTACATGCCAGGTCTGTCTATCTGTTGTCTCTATTTCTACCGAATGCATAAAAGAGGAATAGAATTGCACGCGAAACTGCTGATGCTCCCAAGAAAACTTATTGGGAGGGACTGATAGCATCGTCACGATGCGGCTATTTGATGCATTTCGTGATGGACTTGACGTCAATGTGTGGCACTATGATTATTAATTAAAATGTAATGTGCAATTTACTTTCATATGATATTACTAATACAGTGAAAAAAATAACTATTTCATTACATCTTACAGCTGTTTTAATTATCGTGTAATTATCACACAGCTACATGAAGGTGTTGTACCCATGGCAATGATGCATCAACTTGCCAAGCACATGGCATGCCAATATCTGCCTTACTGAAGCTGCTGTAACTACTATAGAAGTGAGGCTATGGCCTCTGTGATTGGCCCACACACTGCCTGATCAAGGAGGCAATGGTGATACATCAACAAGCTGAGAAGGCTTGGCAACCATGGTGCACCGACTCCCACTCCCACTTTTGTTTCGTGTGCCCCCCCTATGTAATACCCTCTCCTAGAGGGCCTTTAGGGTATTTGAATAAATAAATAAATAAATAAATAAATAAATAAATAAATAAATAAATAAATATTATCAATGCCCTGCTGTTATGGGGTGCCAAAGTTCTATGTCAAGGGAGGGTGAAATGTGGCCTCCAGAACTGAAAAAACTTGAGTTGAGAGTAATTCTAATTTTGCTTGTGCGTTGAAGTTTCTGTGACTGATAACTTTGGTTTGTGAGCATTGATTCTCACAGTTCTTCTTGCTCTTAGTTCTTTAACATGCATGCTAACAAAACATTTAGAGAAAAAAAAAATGGTGGCCTTAACGAAACTGTTACAGGGTCCCTTTAAGTTTTCTAGAGAGGTAGATTTTCTCCGCATTGCACTGTGATGATCTCCAAGACTGGCACAGCACAGAAATCCTGCACTGCACTGGTAATGTCTGACATTACCAGCACAATGCAGGATTCCTGTGCTGTGCCAGTCTTGGAGATCATGCATTATTAGGCACTGCCACTCTCGTACAAACATGCTACTGCACCACAGCGTGAGTTAGCATCATACAGTTTTGTTGAAATATTCATTAAAATTGGCCCAATTTAAGTTTATTTAATGTTCAAATGAGCAATGTAATTTTACAAATAAATGTAACACATTTTAATGCAGCCATAAAATGTAATTGGGAGCTGGTTACATATTATTTTGACAGCAGTGGCACAAATCTTGCCTTACATTTGCATGCATCATATTCTTCCTCAGAGATGCGCTGCTTTCAGTAAAAGCAACACTTAAGACATTTTAGAGCACTAATCTACCAATTTAGCTTGATTTGACATTGCTCCTATGTCCCTTTAATGTCATGCAGAGGGTGGAACATTAGCTTGTGAATCTTCTTCAAGGCATATGTTTCACCACAACTAGCTTTCAAGGGGGTGTTCCCTTTATTTTTTAAAAGTCTGTAGTATTCACAAGGTTTTGCTGTCGCTTGCAACACTGCTGATATGAACACTATCATACATTGCCAAGAGAGTGTTTTTGTGCAGAAGAAATTCATTGCAGTAAATAGTTGTTTATCTGATGCTACCGGGCTTTTTGAAACAAATGTAGATACATACACAACACCAGTCCAACAAAATGTAATATAGCTTTTACCAGTAACCAGTATGTGTAGTGACTTGTAGGGAACCCTCACTGTTGGCAAATAATGCTTATGTACACATCATGCATAAAAAAACAAATTACCTCATGGTCATTGCGCTTATGTGCACTACATGTGCCCTTTTTATCAACACAGGTTTTATGATGCATGTGTACAGTAAATGCATGGGCTACCAATAAGTGTTGTCCGACTACCGTAGTCACCCTAAGGTCATTGACATGCTTTAGGTTTGCACAACACATTGCATAGTTTTTATTACGCTGCTATTTAAACACAGTCTGGGCACAAAATAAAAGGAAGATTCACAACGGCGTGTCTCCTAAAGCTATTTACTGTATATTTGCCCACTGTGCCTTTTTTTTTAAAGCTGCAGGGGACCCTTGGCTGTGAGTACAACCATGAATCAAGTTGGCTGCAAGCACAGCATCTATAGCATACTTGTGGATGCATTGCAAATAATGAAAAACTTTGAAAAGGTAAGAAATACTACTAAATCACGACATACCCTGACAACACCATCACTGGAACCTGTCATGATGACATTCTGGTTGTCCCATTCATTTAGCTGTGAGAAGCAGACACAAAGTATCTGTTGCAAGCGGTCGCTGCGACCAGTGGCAGTGTTCACACTGGCCACCTCTTGCCCGTTGATGGTCCACAAGCTAATGTGTGTGCCAGCACATGTTGCCAAGTCTCCCTGAAAATTTTCCAGTTTCTTGTCAATTCAAAATGCATGCATACATACATATCTGCATAAACACACAATAAAGGAAAGAGTGCCACAGCTGTGCATCATTACTTCACTACAGTGCAAACAAAGTGAAACCTGAAAATCTTTGAACACGATAAATTGAAGCATCAATTACTAAATTCAGATATCACAGCGCAGATGTAAAGCTCTCTTCAAGTTTTTCACCCGTACTCATACAATACTCGCAAAAATCTGGCACTTGACAATGAAGAACTGAAAACCATATAGATAGACAAACGTTACAATAATGAAAACGTTAGTGGTTGCAGTGCAAGGCTACTACCTGACCATGAGAAGTAGTCACTAATTAATTCAAACTTTTTTCTCTGTTCAATGTTAACCGCGGTAGATGGTAAACAATTAGTACTTTACTAGGACTGTGAACCAAAGCTGTGATTCACAGTATGCATACCGAGGATGTTGTGCTTTTCCTGTGGAACAGGAATGATTTCTTTTTCAAGTGAATGCCTATTGTTCTGTACATGGTTTGAACGAATTATTTGAATAAAGAAACACTGATCTTAAGAATACTGAAGGAATGACTCAAGGAGGGTAAAAGACACTTAATTTACATTCCTGAACTGATGACAATTCAAGTCTTTTTTGCTACCGTCTTTGGCAGTACACCACAGCTACCATCCTACTGCAGCGACCATCTTTGGTTGTATATATATATATATATAATATTGGGAATCTGGTAAAAAGAAAAGACTTATTTACACTACTTGATATGTGCATGTAATGCCGTTCACAACTGGATGTTCAGTCAACAGAGGAGCTTGTAAACGAGAAACAACTGCTTTCTGTTATCTGGTGCACCATAACAATGACAGTATTTAAACAAGAAAGCAACACAACATTGTTTAAATGAATGCAAATATGGTGACACTGGATTAATGGTAAATTGCTTTGTTTATTAAATAAAGACAATAAATTCATATTAGGCTGCCTAAATGTGAGGCATTCTTGTTGAATGAATGCCTATTATAGAGCAGAAGTTATCTTCCCTGTGCGTTTGCTCAGGAACTGGTGCCTCAATGCAACAACTGTGGCTCTCTTGCAGCATAATTACTTGAAAGAGTCCTCACTTGTATCGATCTCTCTCCCCCAAGACTGTAATAAATGTTATCTCTTATAACTGAACAGAAAAATATTAATACAGTAGGATCTCATTAATTCAAATTTGCCCTGAGCTTGAGATGAGACTAAGCAAAGGCTGATCATACTACGTATTTACATCTTGCTGTCATGCTGGAATGCAAATTCGAAACTAAGTGAGCGGCCTGCGCGCTGCCATGTTGAACCAGTCCGAACAGACTACTCACAGTGCTGTGGCAGGATAATCTTCACTGTATGTATTTATGTTCCTGTTGCTAGAGCATAGACAAATTTCACTGGGAACTGCTGCTGCTGTGCTCACGCCTTTACTTGAAGTGCTACGAAAAACAGCTGACGTAACTCTAACCAAGCCCCATGAACTGTGACCAACTAGGAAAGTGGCACCCTCCTTCCTCCACAGTTACCTCAGCACTGGATTATACTGGGCTAGCCCTGAAGTCTCATCAGCATATGATGAGATGCACCACTCTGATTGCTCCGGTTCGGTCTTGGCTCCCAGCATGTCTTTCCTTGTCATTTTCATGGCACACAACATTATGGTAGCTAGAAATTCATAGAACCTTCACATTTGGCTCATATTTGCCCAAAAGGCTGTCATGGGAGTGAGAAATTTTGTTTGAAATAACTGTTGGGCAATTTTTGGACATCGCACTTGCAGGAATTTTTTCCCTATTCAAATACATAGGTCTGGGATTAACAGAGCAGTTTAAATTACCTGGTAATTTAAACTAAAAGATTTTGGCTTATCAGGATTTGATGGTGTTGACAATTTCAAATAGTGAATTCTCAAATTGAACAAAAATCGAATAGGGAGGACTATTCAACTCATATTTGAAATCTTGAATATTTACACACCCCTCAGTAAAAATGGATGAAACACTAATACAGGATTTAATAAACAAGCTATGTAAAAGTGCATGTAACAAGACAGGCTCATAGTTAGCCTCTGGAAGGCATGCAAGTGGTTTTCAACGAATAATAGGAAATCAGCTAAATTGTTATAATTAGTTATACACGTAGGCAAACTATTCCATTTCCTAATTGCCTGTGGAAGACTTCACAGCATTCACAACGACTTTTGATGTATTATAAATATGTCCACAATGAAGAAAAGGACCATTTCTTGCTTTTCAAAAAAAAAAAAAAGCATCACAGCATGTGAACTGGCACACAGTGAATCCTGGTAGAACACACAATGCCGCATGGTATGTTACTTCCACTAAAACAAAGACCCTCCTGGCTACACATTTGAAACACACAGCCCTGTCTAAACAAATAGTACTACATACCAATAAATTTCTTACAAATTGTGCCACTATATGCAGCACTTAAGTCCACACTCCATCATAATGCAATTCAGTGCTAGTTTTCATCATGATCAGGACTCGGATTCATATACAGCCGAATCTCGATAATTCGAACTTGAAGGGTCCTGAAAATTTGTTCGAATTAAAAGAAGGACTTGTTTTTGAAGTATTCGTGCACCATAGCAAGATGCACGAATGGTGCGAGTCGTGAACTATAGTGGCACGCAAGCACAGAGCGAGCGAGGACTACGAAACTGCCCACGCCGGCCAACGCTTGCTTCCCCCGATAATGGCAGAAAATGAACCTTCAAGAAGCTGGCTAAGCTGGTGCCGGGCTGGCGGGGCTGGCAGCACTGACACCGGCACGGAGGTGTGCGTGCGCGGAGACCGTCCAAGATGAGGGAGTTGAGAGGGAGGGTGAAGGGAGTGTAGTTGCAAGGAAAGGTGGGAGGGGAGTGGATTTGCTTTCCTACCAGCTTGCTGGATGGCGCTAATTGCCTCTGGCACTTACTGCCACCAAAGCAACGGTGTCGCCGAGGCTGGACTGGGCCTCTGCTGCTCTTTCCCTCTGCTTGCTCACGTGTTTTGTCCTTCATGTGCTGACAGATTGGCACTGTGTTTACCTTCTTCGTCCTGCGTTCTTAGCGCGAGTCATGTCTTATCAAGATGATGAAGTCGTTGCAGCTGATCATAATCACATTGGTGAGCTCCATTCTGTTGTGGCGTTGCCGTGTTCAAAAGACAAGAAGAATGAGGTACTGGGTATTGCCGTCGCGTCCTTGTACTCAGGCTCTGTCTTGTTGTACTGAATCGAATATGGCACACTGTCTCCAACAACCTTTCCATCGAGACATCTCGGTTCAGACGCGTCATTGTAAAAAAACAAGTGCAAACAAAACTAACCAAGCCAACTAAAAAAAAAAAAAAAAAAAGCGAGCGAGAGCTGATGCGAGCAGACGATAGTGCGAAACAAGTGATCTGGCTGAACCAGACACGAGTACGAATAAAGCAGTTGGGCGGGTCCGCATGATACCAATTTCCCACGCCTATGTCACTGTGAGGGCCACTCTTACTGGTCTCCTCCGTTCGTGGCTCGCTTGAGGGGCTTCTTCTAAGCCTTTCCTCTATAGTGGGGCCAGAGCAATGCTGGTCGGAGGCACAGCCGCGTGATTTGGCGCGCTGCTGAGAGCATTGTCGGAGCGTGGTATGTTCGAATTAAAGGTCGCAAATGCTTGTGCGTTCGAATTACTGCGCGTTTTCACCCATTGGAATACACATAACTTTGACGGGACCACGACGTCAGTTCGAATAAATCGGAAGTTCGAATTAAGCAAGTTCTAATTAACGAGATTCGACTGTATTTTCTCTTATGTAGTGAAAGTGTCCCCCTGACTGGCCAGTCACCCATAACAGCAATCTGTGTAATAATGAGACTACCACTGTGGTGACAGTCAATCGCACACTGCACTTACATAAGAAAATGATGGTAAATCTGGACTCTAAGGAATATATTTATTATCTAAGATTAATAAGGACCCTAGAATTATTTTTCTAAAATGAAGTGTACGCAATGTTTATATGAAGGTCTCCAAATCCTGGTATTGTGGTTCACTTTCAATAGGGAGGATGAGCAAATCGTAAATCACATGCTTTAGGTTTTTTCCCTTCCTCCATCAATGCATAACATGATAGGGTAAAAATGTTAATTTTTTTATTGTTACTCTAGCGGACATTACATTCTCCTGTGCCCCAGTGAATAAATAATCTATAGATTTTTCATTTATTAACAAGAAAGCTCTTTCTGGTAACTTTTGATATTTACTACAAAGCAGCCTTAATTGTGTTAAAACTTTTGCATGCCTTACCGTAAGGTCGTTGATGGCGACAGCAGCAATTGGAGCTGTGTGGCCTCGCAGCTGGCGCACGAAGACGAGGCGACTCAGGTCCCACAATATACATGTGTAGTCCCGAGAGCCACTGACAATCAAGTTGTATGGTCGTGATGCTGATAGGCAAGTGACTGCCTCTGTGTGGCCGTGAAGGTTCTGCTTCAATGTCAATTTCTTCTTGTCGAACTGCCACACAGTCACCACCTGAGAAAGTCAAGTAGAATGCCTGACCTAGTGGGACAAGGAACAAAACTACAGGAGCCCCAGCTCTCTGCTTACCCTACCATGACATTTTAGAGCTTTCAAGCGGCATCACTGTTGGCAACAACAAGCGCTATCATTCTTGTCGACAATTAGAACAATAAGAAAATAAGACTGGAAGATTGAATGTGAGAGCTTTGAGATCCTAACGCTCTGTGAATTATGATCCAACCACAAGGCTGACAACATACAAGACCGAGTTACCTACTGGGCAATTTGAAACATTGAATTTGTTTTCAAGCAACAATTACTTGTAATGCATTGTATGGACTCTAGCACGAGGGGAATTGGCATCAATTTTGTGACTTTGCTCAGGGGAACACTGGGGACGAAGAAAATGTGGTATGTCCTCCACGGCATGACGGACTCGGAGGGAACTAAGACGGCTGGACAGAAAACACTAAAGCTCATAGAAAACGAGTACGCAAGCGGCGCCTGGAGGACTGGATCAAAAAGCTCAAACATTTATGTGTGGGTCTGACTGATGGTGACATAACACAACGCAAGGAGCAGTACGAGGGTCCACCTCAGCCGGATACGGATGCCCCAATACACGTGGCTGTGGTGTACGCGGAGGCCCAGTCCTTTAGAAGGAACACGGTACTGGGACCGGATCAGATCACAAATGCCATGAACCGGAACCTCAGCCACGGGAGTTTGGAGGAGCTCGCCAAATATTTTAACGCACAGGTATGGATAGAAGAAGGAGAGCTCCCATCGAATGGAAATCAGCCACATCATATTGATTCCAAAGCCTCGAGATATAAAAAATCTCAGGCTTATATCCCTGACCTCCTGTGCAGGAAAGCTCTTCGAAAAGGTGGAACATAAAATCAACTTGCGGAACACATAGAGACAAATGACCTTGTCCCCGTGAACATGTTTGGTTTCCATTCTAACATATCTGCGCAGGATGTTTTCCTAGCTTTACAGCAGGTGGTATTACACCCACATAATGGGGCAGATGAGTATGTGGTGCTGGCGTTGAACTTGCGGAAAGCCTTTGATACGATATCTCGAGGCCATTCTGGAGGGCTTAGAGTCAATGGGCTGCGGGGAGCGAATATGTCAATATGCAAACAGCTTCCTGAGTAATCACAGGGCAACCACAGGAATAGGATCCACTAGGTTGGAACCTTTCATGCTGCCGAATGTGGGCGCCCCTCAAAGCTCCATACTTTCTCCGCTCCTCTTTAAGGTGGCCATGAGGAGGTTAGCAACAGAGTTGGAAGGGGAAAGGAGATTAGGAAGTGCATTATACATGGATGATATTAGCCTGTGGGTGACTTGAGGATCCTACGGTGAAAAGCAAGACCTTTTGGAATGGGAAATCAACCAGGCAGAGCTTTTTGCACAGGTGGCAGGCATGGCATGCGCCCCCAAAAAGTTGGGAGTTTGTGCGAGTGCGTGCAGGATATGCCAGACAGGCAAACCAGCTGAATATATAACTCCCTTTGAACGGACAGGAAGTCCGTGAAGTGCAAACCCCCAAAATTTTGGGGATGTGCATTCAACCGAAAGCCAACGCGAAGCATGCAATACAGCTACTCAAGGGCACGGTGATGGACGTGGCAAAAATGATCAGCAGAGTCATGCCCAGTCAAGAAGGCTTTTCGGAGGACGAGACAGTTAGGCTAGTGCATGCTTTTGTTGTCATTCGAGTCACGTACAGCATCCCGTACTTGAACACCACTGCACAAGAGATTAAACAGTTGGACGTCATAATAGGACGAGCATATAAGGCTGAACTTGAGCTCCCTCAAAGCCTCAGCACGAAATGGATGGAGAAGCCAAAGGTGTAAAGCACCTTCAAAGAGCACGCAGCGGCCGTTTTTGTGTCTCGCAGAGAAAGGTTAGGCAAAACCAACCAAGGGAGAACTGTTTTAAACAGACTGGGGTGTGCACCGTGTGTGGTTTATAGTGCAGACGTTACTTCTAGATAGGGAAATTCGGGCGCATATACGTGTGGCACCGCTCCCAAACAATATGAACCCAAGGTACCACGGGGGAAGACGAAAGGCATGGGCGCAAGCATTGCGAAGGAGTTTCAAAGGCAAGCCGGACATTTACTACACGGACGCAAGTTATTCTGGATGTGGCATACACATTGCAGTAACCACGTGTGAGGATCAGTAGGGGTGTCAGTGAAAACTGCATGCATGGCAAAGGCTGAGGCAACCACGGTAGCTTTAGCTTTGAAGGACGCCAAAAGCAGAGGGACTTCCGAGGCTGTCCTCAATGACTCACAGGAGGAGTGTCGCCTTTTCTTGTTGGGGTGGTACACCGAGCGGTGATCAGAACCATAGGCAATCAGCTCACTAATTTTCATAGCCTCACGTGGTGCCCGGCACACGAAGGTGTGGAGGGAAATACGAGGGTGGAAAGAATAGTTAAAGTACTAAATATCTGAGCGTCGAACCAGCCCCGTAGGGACCTTCAAACAACTGCAAGATATATATTGAACAGTAAAGAGAGAAAATACGGGAGTTTGGCAGGCCCCATTGAAAATTGACCAGATGGCAGGCGACGGACTGGTGCTGACTCCAAACAAACAGTTATTCTTATCTACATAAGCTAAGACAAGTACATGGTGAGGGGTATGCAGACAAATGTCCCTGGGATGGCAAAAAGCTTACATTGTCACACATTACACTCATATGCGCCAGAAAACTTTTACAAGCAAACAAGCACAAAGTCACAAAACAAGACTTTCTAAGGCAGTGGGAGGCATGGCTTGCGGACGAGGAACAGGACAACCAGCTGGCTCTCCTAGACCAAGCCCAGCGAACCGCTCAAGCCAGTGGGGTCCTGGACTAGGGGCTCCACCTGCATTTTCTATCTTTCTTCTCTCTTTTTTTTCCCCTTTTCTCAATAAAGTTTTACTCTCTCTCTCTGGCCTGACATTGCTCTCTCTCTCACTGGCCTGACATAAAGGATACATACCAAATAGTTTTTCCGCTGAACGTTTAAATCTCGTGGAACACTTTTATGTAAGGGAAAGTTGGTACACACCTGAAAGTAGCCCATTAAGCTACAAAGGAAACCTACACAGGTTCCTCACTAACTTCGTGCTAAATTGAGGTATGCTAAATTCGTGCTAAATTGAGGTAGTTTCTTTTATGTAAACCTTTATCCACATAGCTGATTTCTACAGAACTCATCTGTTTGTAGAACACTTTCATGTTAGGCACAGATGATGTAGCACTACGGCCCCTCTTGAATGCAAATTTGAGTAAGATAATGACAGCATTCAGTTAAGGGCACTGAGGCAAGTAGAAAGGAGGCAAGCTACATGAATTTTTAGAAGCATTTTTCTTCAAGCTCAGGACAATGTTCGCTGCTTACCGAACTTGTACCTGCTGTGATGATAATCTTACTGTCTGGGCAAGCACAACAAAGAATCTCTCCAGATGGCACGTCTTCCCAGACAAAGTTGCAGCGCTCGTTTTCATAGGGGCCCATACGAATGCTGTAGTCAGCAAATCCCCAGGCAACGTAGCGGTTGTAGAGGGGCCCAATGAGTCCCTTGTTCTGTTCCACAGCCAGCACCGTCTTCTCATGTTGTATTATCTGACCAACAGGGCCTTTTAGCTCTAGAAGAAAGGAAAAACAATTATGTGTGCAGGTTTCATTATCTCTTGCTGAATGCAGTTTTAATCATAAGGGCCTGTGAAACGAACTATTACATAGATTATGAATTGCAATCACTCATTCCAAACAAACAAACTGATCTTCAATGGCAAGGGTCAAGCCCTACGTGCCAACCTTTGAACCTTAAAATTAGTAAAACATCCTGCAAATATGACAAAGACAGAGAGGAAGGGAGAGGTGAAAACTACTGTATTTATCCTTACCTCACACGCATCTTCTTTATGGGACGAAAAATTGACTGCATGTTACAATTGGTTATGAAAAAAATCACATTTGAAACATTGCCAACAGCCTACCGTCAGATGCAGTGTCATCGCCATCACAAGATGGCGACAGAGCATGTTTTCATTAAGGTTGCTGTGGGTTCATTTTGTGCTCAACTACGATCTGGAGCAGTATTCTTGGTCAATCAATTTTGGAGATATAATATTATTACTTTTGCGAGATTTTGCGTGACTTGGCACCAGATATGTTGGCATATATGGCCACCAGCGCTTCTGCCATTGTGCCAAGCTCACTTTTGCACACAGGTCCTGGAACACTGTCAATCCCCACACTTCAACAATTCTAATGCAGAGTCCACAAAATCGTACGTATGTGATAGTAGTACATTTAAATGTGATTGCCTGAGAATACCGCCCCTATGTGCTTGGTATCGTGACCAATGAAGCACAAATGGCAACAACACGCCACTTTCATTATGAAAGCTCATTAAAACAAAATTCCCTTCTGTGAAGTTAAGTTCTGCACATCTTGTTTCTTCTGATCACAAAGGTGAGGGGAATGCTTCATTTTTCTTTTATAGATTGAGGGCATGGTACATTCAGTTGCACTTTTATTTTCTTACTTTAAGCTTGTGAAAGTTAGGTGCACATTAAAACTGGATAAACAGTAAGCACAGTACGTGCAGGGATAACTGCCATAACAATAAAGCTATAATGCATCAAGGTTTTTAATTGCAAGCCTCAGGTCACACATGGACAAAGTAAAATTCAGGGCAATAATTATTCATACTCAGCAAAAAGTAAACAAGAATTAACATGCTTACACCCAAAGGGTGACCTACCTTGCCCTGCCATATGGTGGCCTTGAACCAACATGCCACATGTAAGAATTTAAAATGCAGTGACGTGGGAGCACACGACCATATCCTTGGATGTGTGACATTGCCCTTACACACTACAGTTGAACCTCGTTATAACAAGCCCACGAGAATGCCTAGCCCTCACACCAACAGGAAGAACAGTCCTAGCGTGCCTAGGCTACCCCACACACGGCAAAGGCCACGAACAAGCAATCTATCTGGCGCCCAACATCCGGGAGCACATCAAGGTAGCCCTTATCCCCAGAAACATGCACCCGGAACATCATGCCGGTCGTCGCCAAGCTCGCGCAAGGACTCTACAGATAAAATATGGCAGTCTGCCCACCACACTATACACAGATGCCATGCAGTACCCCCAAAAAGCAGCGATGACGGACAGCGTTGTCGACCATAACCTTCAAGAGGTAGTCTCGATGATGGACCGCAGTGCCAGCGCCCTTGTAGTGGAGGAGACATCCATCGCCTTGGCCATCACCTCTAGTCTGACCAACGAGCACATCACAATTATTACTGACTCCCAGGCAGCTTGCCGTAGCTACGTGAGAGGCAGAATATCTTCAATCGCCCACCGACTCCTCAAACAAGCCTCCCAGTACCTGGACGTTGAAATAGTATGGACTCCAGGACACGAGTCCCTCTGTGGAAATTAGCATGCACACGCTGTAGCCTCAGCTCATGCCTCCCGGGCACCACAAGAGAGGGATATGGCTGCATCTATGGAGCCCGTACCTTTACAATACAATTCCATACTACAACACCACAGATTGAACAGACGACAATACCCACCTCCACACAAGACCCTCTCCAACCATACCAACACATAATCCCATTTAAGCAGACTACACGCAATACACCCCACACTATACTCATACAAATGTCCCCTTTGTAACGACTACGCCTCTCTACACCACACCACATGGGCGTGCCCCAACATGAAGGCAGCCCCGCAAATACCCAACCCCACACCCAAGTAGTTGGAGACCATGCTGAGCCTCGTAACCAGCAGCAACTGGTGCGGCAGGCCCGGGAGACAGCAAGAGCTGCAGGAGCCCTGGAATAAGGGTGCCTCCCCGCACAAGCAGAAAGACACCTGCTTGTCCTTTCTTTTTTTTTCTCAATAAATGTTTTTCCTGTTCTTCCTCCTCTCGTTATAACAAAGTCTTATCTAAGATGAAAATACTTTTGTTAGATACAATATTATAGTTGGATAGAACTTTAGAAAAAAGGGGAGGCCCCGCCCAGATGACCGAAGCGCGACAGCCGATTGCCTCCGCAACTAAAATAGTCCCATTCAAGAGACCATGCTTCTAAAACGCATAATTCTCGGTATAAATAAATACTTTTGTACGTTCATTACTGGTTTGGTAGAGCTCTCGTGATTGGAATGCTACAGCACATGCCGGATCGTGCGAGAAAAATAATCCCGTGCCTTCTACAACGCTGCGCGTCGTATGTTTAGCTTCATTGCAAGGGGCAAAGGTAGAAAGAGCAGCTCTGCATGACTTTTGCGCTGGTTTAAATGAGTTGCTATTTAACAAGTACTTAAAAAAAACTATGCGTTTATCGAAACCATTACAAACTTGGGGTGAGAGGACGATTGAGGCAGGAAAGGTACAAAAATGCTTCATTCATCATTTTAAATAAATACTCTCGGTTTTAAACAGCATAAAATATGTATTTTTTGGCTTTGTGTTTTCACAAACTTATTTTTAGAATGCAATAGCTTTTTTTCTTTCGTTCCTTATCAAGCTTTTTTTTTTGTACAGCGACGCAGCACACGATCACACCCGCCATTAACATTAGGCCCCAGACTTTGGCAAATTTTCCTCATGGTAACTTTGGAACAAAACAAAATACCATGGAACAACACGCAGGATGTTTGTTTGTAGCGGTGTGTCGCTGCGGAATCCTGCTTTCAGACGAAATGTAGCGCTGTGTCAGCGATGCTCGCTGCAATCTTTCGTCGCCGGATCACGGCTCAGAATAAACACATGTGGCACAAATGGTGCATTGTAGGCTTGCAACAACATTTTCGGCCCAATAGGCCACCACAAACAGTTTGGAAATTCACTCTGACGAGGGGCAGACGCACACGACTGACGTGACTCGGCCCAGTTCGAAGCGCGGGCGGCCATCTTCTCCATCGGCGGGGTCACCAGCCATCCGGCTCGTGACGTCAATCTATAGTGCACGCATATTGGTGGAGGTGCGCGTGCATCCACCTTGGAGGAGTAAACGCCCCTTTTTTCTAAAGTTGTACCTGAATATAGTTATAAGCATATATTCATTACACGCTGATATTGGCAAGAAAACCTTTAGATTTACTTAATCATATCTGTGTTAGTTATGCAGAGGTATGACTACTTTTATGACTACACAGGACGCACTCATCCAGCAGTTATTCATTATCAGCATTCTGTACCTCAGTGCGAGGGAGTTCACCCATTCAATCAGGAAAACACCTTACACAATAGAGACTGAAGCAATCATAAAGCAACACATAACACACTATCAGCAACCAGATGAAGCCAACAGACAATTAAGCCAAGAAAATTCGGGGCACAGAAACACCCAAGAAAGTGCCTCGAGGGAGGGACAGACACTGCCTTGGCTTGAGTGGTAGAGAATTGCATGCATCATGCAAAGGCTGTGAATTTGGCTCCCACCAAGAGCAAGTTGTTTTTTTCTTTCCCTTTAATTTCTCTTTTATTTTATTAAAGAATATAAAGATAAACAAAGTAAATTTTTCCACAATTTTTGCTTGCCTTCATTGTGTGTTGGCTTCTAGTGGCTGCGTCTAACAAGAAATAAAGCCCTTCGGTTATTCTTGCTCAGCACACTTGTTAGTCTACAAAACCAGACAGTCCCATCAACTGGGGCATGGCAACAGCATGCTGACCTTTGAGTGGATGTAGAGACGGTTTGAGGTTGTCCAGGTTATGGAAAAACAATTTGTCATGGCAGTAGCTCAAGCCAGGCATTATGGGTCCTGGGTCCACCACGCTGGTTCTGTTGGTCAGCTTTTTGCATGGATGGGGCTTCTTGAAAAGCTATTGCATACGATGGTGAGTAAAAGAAAATAACACTGAGCATTAGCAAAATGCCAAACACATTAAAAATGATAAATCTTTGAACAATTAAGCCCAAGAGAAGCTGCACTAACGTAACACTTCCGTGTACTTTCTGCTTAATTTCTACTTCAGTCTAGCATTCATGATGAAAGACAAGCATTAAAGAAAAAAAAAGGGGGGGGGGGGGCTGTTTGCAAAAAAGAAAAGAAAAGATATGTTCAAACGGTTTATTTGCCATAAACAAGATGACTAATTTGTGAGACTAATTTCTTGCAGCTTCTACCAAAGGTGAGCTGTAATAACAATTAAGAGGAAGCTTTAGCTCGAGTGCTCTTATCTAAATACATGTAAAAGGAGAATTCGTTTGTTGCATTTGTTGCATTTAAAAGAAAAATACAAAATCTAGTGACTGTTGGTTTTGAATTTTTGATTTAGGCGCTCAATTTTTAATAAAAATTTCACAAAAATCAAAAATTTTTGAAAAACAAAACTATCAAGTTTACAACTCTGTAACTCAACAACGAAAAACAATAATACAATTCTGTGAACTGCATCTAATAGTACATCTAAAGCGGACAAAATTGATATGTTACACATGAATATAAAAAAATTCAGTAATATGGAAATACAGCTTTTGCAGAACCCTTGTAACCAACGTAACAAATTCACTTAAGATGTAAAATGACATATCGAATTTGTCCGCTTTGAATGATCTAATGATATGTTACACATGAATATAAAAAAATTCAGTAATATGGAAATACAGTTTTTGCAGAACCCTTGTAACCAACGTAACAAATTAACTTAAGATGTAAAATGACATATCGAATTTGTCCGCTTTGAATGATCTAATGGATGCCGTTTACAGAACCGCGATATGTGTTCTTGATGCACAGCTATGAAGTTGTAAACTTAGTGCTTCTATTTTTTTCAAACGGTCGAATATTTGAAAATCTTTTTAACAAAATTCAAGCCCTAAATCGAAATTCAGCTTCCAACGGTCACTAGAATTTAGCTTTCTCTCTCAAATGCAACAAATTTCATTAAAATCGGTCCGGGGGTTACCTCAGAAAAACGTTTTTACGTTTTACATGTATTTGAATAGGCCATGTCAGAGTTGGGCCCGAGCTAAAGCTTCCTCTTAAGAGGTCCACTTGCCCGACTGAAAACTAACTGAGCATGTCTGTATACTGAGCCATGCTTTCCTTGATAGACCATTCAGAGTTGGTGGGATGGCAAAGAAAAAACTTGTGTTGGCAACATGGGAAAATGGTATCTTCCTCTGTTAGTTGCCCATTTCTTCGGAAACAATTTTCTGAAAGGTGCAAAGACGAACTTTCCAGGATTCTCATTCATACTTGGAAGTAGCTAAATTCTACCAAGAAAGTAATTGCACATTGGACAGGGCTGCTCGCATTTCACCTCAAAATTACTTCACCAAAAACAAGTGTCTGTGTGCACATAATGAGCTCAAATTAGTGAGAAGAATGCCACGAGTATCACCATGACCAGCTCTGACAAATCTGTTACACATGCAATCGAGCACAATGCACTATGTTAACAACCAGATATGCATGCCTGTACTGAAAATTATGCAGCTGAACAAACTTTTAAAATTTTATTTATTCAATGATGTTATCGCAAACTGGTAGGTTATGCAACGAGAGCCACAAATAATTTGCAGCATGGTTTGTAATGGTTAGTGTGTACATGTTTTCTGAATAACTTAAATGACAAAGTTGTATTCCCAGTACTCACGGGAAAGTGGAATTCTGTAAGTATTGGCCTACCTCGTTTCATGAATCGTTGTGCACACTTTTATGTGCATTGGCAATTCGCATATAATGTGCAGAAGCCATTTATATTTCATTCTGCCTCAATCAATGCTTTTGTTTTGTTAAGAACTTCAAGCTTATTAAATAAAGTGTCCACCTTTCATCACTAGTGATGAATAACTATCAATATGCATAATTTGATATGGGGTAAGTTCACATACCAACAACCAATGTTCATGTTCACCCTTTCACGAAACAAAACCCATTTCCTGTTACCGAAAACATTAAGAAACATAGTAAATAATCTTGTCACCTGCTTAGGAATCTGGCCAAAGTTGTTGATGAAGCCAATGGTGGCATTCTTCTTCAGTGGGTCATCAATGCTGTAAATGTCAACATTGCCCTCATAGAACAGGTGGTGGAAGACATTGACAGCCTCCACGGCTGGCTGGCCCTGCTGCTTGTAGCCAAAGATGAGGTCAATCCACTCGTGCAAGTGGGCACTCACAAAATCGCTCTCCAGGGCCTGCGAGAGCCGTAAAAATGCATCCATATATATGACTATAACGGAAACGAAAGTATGTAAGCAGTAGTGTGACAACAGTGATACACAGTGAGAATTCTGAAAATAGCAACTTGGTTGTACAGGCGTGTGTGTAGCATTGCATAGGTGCATCAAAGTGGCACCACCACTTGGCACAAGCAGCAAATCATTCGATTACTCTATTAACAGCCTAACGTTATGTGATATGGAAGAGTCTACTAACCAAACCTATATAGCTGAACACATCATAAAAACTGCATGTAAATTCAATTGCAAAATCTATGAACCTGTGCATTTAAAACCATTTAAATTTTCAGATCATGCTTGAGTAAAACAAATATGTATAGTAAACAAAAAGCTTTGCTCCCCATTTTCCTTTGTTAACAGCAAAAACAGATAAAATGCTGCTTCGTGTTGCCTGTGTGCAATAGTGAATTGTGGTATAAGGACTGGGTGTGGATGAGTTTGGGCCAGTGGCGCCTCAGGCGGTGGTGCTGCAAATGTAATGGCATGTGACGGCCGGGGTGGGCGCAGCCGCCAACTACATTGGCTGATTATGTTCCCTCGCTTCTTGTTTTTTGTTGCCAAAATGCCTAAGGAACCAAGTTCAAACAAACATGTGGTGTTTTTGAGTGCACAAAGAGTTACTCAAACGTGGCTAAAGATGGGGAAGGCATTTTGTAACATTGGTTTCCACTGCGACCTCACCAGATCGAATGGAGGAAAGACTGGATATGTGCGGGTCAGCATGCAATTATACGTACATTTCCGAGGTTACTCTGCTTTTGTCTATAGTTTTTCTAACCTCAATAAAGGAGCCATTCATTCACAAGAGCTTTGTGCTCCAAGTAAATTGTGCATCTTCACCAACGCAGGTGTGATGGCTCCAGAGCTTGCGCACCAAAGGTGAACACATGGATTTGTAAACATCATTTTGCTGTTCTATTGGGGGCTCAATCTTTTTTCCTTCAAAGTATATCTTCATTTCTAGTGCTTCACACCTCTGGCTGCAGCTGGTACATGACTCTGTGTGCTCTGCATCGACAGCGAACGCCAACACAGTGGTGTAATTACTGTCGCTTTTGCGCTGGCCTTACATGAGCACCGGCTGCCGAGTCAAGGTGTGCGAAATAGACCGAGACTGGAGATTAAACTACTTGCTAAGAAATTAAGAACGGCTAAGCATGGGGGGGGGGGGGGGGGGAGAGAAAGGAAACGGGCAGAGAACAGCAATGTATACACAAACACACGAACAACAAAGCAGCGCAAAAAAAACATGAAAGACGCATGTCTCCCTTTGTCCATGATTTTCCTGCTACTTCGCCAAAGTACATGCATGACATACACAATTTTAATGCGTACAGCGAACTAACAAACTGGTAGAGGAGTAGCAATAGAGAAGCTGTTACGTCTAGCTCCACGTCTTTGCTTGCCCCGGTGAGCTTTCGTTGTTGGGTGCATATTTAGTGCAATTTGCACTAGTTTTCTCCTTTATATTATGATGATGTCATGGATGTGACCTGCCTCATGCAAGTGGCAACATTTCCCAAGAGCAGGTGCATGAAAATGTGTTTTCCAGTTTGTCAGGCCTGGGAAACCGCAGTGTGCAAAATCACTGGAAGCAGCTTGTGTGCGCTTCGTGCCTTCGCCCAGTCGTCTGTAACACATGCCACTGCTTTTACTGCTGCCGGTGGCAGTGCTGTTTGCCAGGGCACTGCTGGCACCTTACGACGAGCCCTCGCCGCCTATAGTACCAAGCACACAAACAAAGCAAGTCTGTTAAAATAGCAAAATTGTCTAATCAAACTGAATAGGAATATATGAAGAAAAGAAGAAACTGGCTTTGAAATATGTAAGTGAACACTGGATAATTCTCATATTGCAAAATAGCAAAATACAAAGGTTGGACCATGGCTACATTGTACAGATCCCTATTGCATGTGACACTGTACAGAACTCAAAGTCCAGTATACTAATTAGGAATACAATTAAGCCAGCATTTGCAGAAGTGGGAGCACCTTGAAATTTAGCGTAATACTATACATATACACATACATATATACATAAAAGCAACGAACATGTTCATGATGTGCCAAAGTCTAATTAATTTAAGTATGCTGATTTGTGCACAGTTGAATTCTTAAACATGTAGAAACATTCTAGAGTGGTAAATGTCTCAGAATGAGTCGGAATGAAATAGAAAGATCATTTCTCAACTTTCACACACACAGTTCTTGATTTTATACTTTTGGCCATTTAAACAAGTTGTTTTCACCGCAAGAACAGGTGCATTCAATATGAATTCAAATTCTGCATTGTTCATACCATTCGGTGCACTCGAATGAATTCCCGAGGGTCTCCCTTTGCCCAAGGTGGAAGCACTATGTTGTCGAGTTGAACGCCGTTCTGCTTGCAGCCTATTTAATGACCCAAAACAGCCATGGCATAAGCTAAATGTCACATAAGGCAATCGTGCAAGGATGTATAGCGCAGAATGCTGTCTGTGCAAGACAGTCAAAGACTTTAACGTACCCAGGTCAAACCGATTGCTGTTCAAAAGAAACTCGGGCAAATAGAAGAACTCGGGAATGAGTTCCTTGACATCAGCCATGTTGTGCTTTGAGGCAGAAAGCCAGGCATCTTTCACGCTGTGAAACATGCGGTCTGCCAGGTCAAAGTGGCCCCCCTAGGAAAGAGAAAGGAATTTCCTCAGGAACTTGACTTCCACAAAGAAGACAGCAGAAGACACGAAAATAGCTGAAAATATGTTTGGGTCAAACAAAAGTATTTGATCCAGCAGTTAAGTGAACACGATAAAATGTCATACAGCAAGACAGCTCCAACTATGCATTAAGTGTAACAAAGATTTTTGTTCTTCAGCATCCGTAAAAGTAGGTACAGGCGAACCTACTTTATTATAATATTGAAGTGCCAAGAAAATCTAATTGTTATAAGCGATAACTGTCATAACCAGGTTGCACGAAAAAAGCAAACATACATTCAAACATTAATTATACAGAAAGAAGTAGAGTTGAAGGCGCTTATAGCATTACTAGTTTTGACAATACTTGGGTGTAACAATGAGCTGCTGCTGCACTGTGAACTTTATGTTCTTTGGTAATTTAAACCGCTTACTACAATGTTCCCTGCGAGCAGCATTATTGGCTATAACAATTAAAGGGGCCATGAATCACCTTTTACTGAAGTTGAGAAATGCATTTGAAGCTAAATTAGACTACTTGAGAAATACTTTGCCGCAAAAAGCACTTCAATGCGTTCAGCAGAAGCGGAGTTACTGGCAATCAAACATTCCGTTTGCGGTACTTCCGCTCCTTCTTCAAAGACTTGCACTACGAGGCTACGGTGGAACAGGGTGTGCCCTGTTACGCCTCAACACCACAAAGGCATTAACTGGACGTTTGCCACGTGTCAGACCACCACCCCTCCTATCCAGACGTCAACGAAGCGTGGACACCAAGTATTGAACGGTCCTACGAAAGGCGCTCAACCCCACCATTACCTGGAAACCTGAGAAAAGGATGAAAAGAAGGGAGACAACAACGAACTGGGTGTTGCTGGTTGCTTTTCTGCCACAGATTCCAAACCAGTCTCTTCGGAGGCAGAGTTACTGCAGGTTGTTGCGAGCATGGGCGTGGTATCGCAATGGAGTTAATGATTATGATTTGCTGTTGGACAGTCTTCAGATTCCCTAGTCGACTCGCCTAGGAAAGACGATGGTATTAAAAGCGGATACTTTTTGAGAGTGAGAACAGAGGGTCCTGATATGAATTGAGACGTTTAACTTGCTCCTGCATGAAGTGGGCTTCCATACCGGAGCCATGTAACTAAGCTAAATAAACCCTTCTTCCTTCATTTTCTATAACCTGACATAGTAGGTGATGGGCTTGGTGGATTCCATGCCTTAACGCCACCCACGCCGCAACAGCCCACAACGTTCCGCCTACTGAACGTCACCGTGGTGCGTGGTTCAAATTTGATTTAGGATGCTCAAATTTGATTTTGGATGTTCACGTATATGCCACAATTTCCGATTTTGGTGCCTACAATGCGCCAAACATGATTGCCTTCAGCGAGCCGCAGTGTGCTCAGCCAGTGGACTCGTCACGGCACCCTGCGTCACGGCACCCTGCAGTACCTAAGCTATGGAGCAGCTTCTGTATGGTTGTGCTATGTGGTGCGGACCAGCTTTGTCCTGCACTAACCTGACAGACAGACAGTAGCCACATCCAACTTGTGCGTTTTGAAGCACTCTCAATAGCTCAATACAAAGCGAAGTCTGCGAAGGAATCTAACCAGAATGGCCAGGAGTGAGCACATGCTGGCAAGCGTGCGTATGGTCCGACCTGAAATTTTGCCTGGTTCGAGGCTAGTTGAGTGTTCTAAACTAGTGGAAATTAGCAAGACCTGATGGTTATCACACCAATAAGCAGGGTGGCCAAAGTTAAATTCCTATGTGGTCGGCCGTGGCCGAGCATAAGCAGTTGATAGCCAGTTTCTTCCGGAAGTATGTAATTATTATTGAAATGTGAAAGCAGATTTTCGCTTACTTCTGCCTGTTTATTAAACTACATCAATAAATATACACAGTAACAGTAGGAAGAAGCACACTGATCCAAACACCCTTTTTGATTGATGTCAGTGATTGGCCAAGAGAAGCCATGTATGGGAATCTGCTATATTACAAAATAAAGCATCCGGAAAAGAGTGAGGAGCACGCTTCTGTTGAAAAGAAAGCGCTTGAGAGAAAGGTGAATTGGCACTCTGCTTGCGAGTTCCACGTGCCGTGCACGACTGCAAAATTTGGCCGATATGTTTACAGCAGCATATGCTATCTGCAAACAGTGTTTTTTCACCAAGCTCGAAGGGTGGTTCAGGGCCCCTTTCAATCTGGCTACTGGGTGTCTGCACCAAAAAGAAAAGAAAGGTGAAATCCAGGAAAAAAAAAAAATGCTAGCCGCTTCATTTCACCAGCCTTTGTGCCACACACCCAGCATGGCACGATGCCTTCGTTACCCGTCTCCCGTCTCCCTTGGTGGGTGTGGCAAATGGGCTCGTGTTTCTTTTGTTTCTTTTTTTTTTTGAGGATTTTTTTGAGTGCACACATCCAGTAGCTACATTTATTTGTTATAACTGATAACATGGCATGGGAGCATTGTAGTAAGCGGTTTATTTTACCACAGAACAGATACAAAAGTTGACGGTGCATCGGCTGTTCACTGCTATATCCTATACATTGTTAAAACCGGTATCGTTATAAGTGGGTTCGACTGAACATTTCATTACACACAAACAAACCTTTCAGCTGCATCAGAGCAACATGGATCAATATTATGAAACAAAGAAAGGGTATCAAAATACTGCTTAAAGGGACCCTCGAACACTTTTCAGGTCACCATCTTTCTAGGGCAGTCTGCGTAGGCTGATGGCTGGAGAGATAAATGCAACAAGAACGGCAGCGACAGGGGTACGAAGACTGAAGTCTTCGGCAAATAAATTTCAAAATACAAAAAACTACCTTCAACTAGAATTTTGTGCAGTATCCTGTCCCCATTTCTCTCACCCACTGACGTAATTCCTTGCTGCCAATGGTAAGAGCTTGGAGTGTCTATGTAGCAAAAGTTTGCATTCTATGGTTGCCCATTCAATGTTCACGGACTCTGGTGTGATGGTAGAGTTGTTAACATGTTAACAAACCATGTGGAGTCGCACCATACTGTTTTGTTTACAGTGTTGAAGGGAAGGCTGCTGTAAGTAATAAGCTTCCCTGACGATAATGGACTGAGAGGCACAGTTGCCACTCCCAGTCGAGCATCCTGGAACTGCGCAAAGTCGCTTTCATTCTTTTGTAGCCTGCACACGAAGTTCAGCACAGCAACGTGAGCAACGAAAAGGGTACAACACAGGCACGTACCCAGGGGGGGGCCCGGGGGGGCCCGGGGGGGCCCGGGGGGGCCCGGGCCCCCCCCCGAAATCAAGTGGCATACCCCCCCCTCCCTCCTCCCCACCCACGCCACCACTCCTTACACATTCCTAAAGCGCCGCCAGATCAATGTTGAGACTTGGCAGCTGTTCATCGGTCAGCATTATGCTGCCTTTTTCACTCCTTTTAGATGGTGGTAGTTATCGGCATCTCTTGTAATGTGAAGGACAGTTTTCTCATAGATTCCGCACCCGCGCGATTAACTCGAAATGCGTTCAGTTGTCACCATCTATTCAACCGTCACGCACATAGCTGTTGCTTTTGTTAGTTCAACCTTCTTTGTTTAGGCTGATCCTGGGACCAAGAGAGGAATGCGGCTGTTACTCAGCTGGTCTCTACTCTCATGGAACGAGTTGTGGCCGGAGAAAACGCCAATTGCGTTTAACTTATCCCTTTGCTTCATTATTTCCTTGAGTTACCGCTCGCCGCGACGCTGGCAGATGCCCGGAACCATATACACGTGATATGGGGTTAGATAAGGTGGGAAAAAAAATAATGTGAAAGAGCGTCCATCATGAAACCCTGCAATAACCCTTAAACCCATAAGCAAGATGAATGTCGCCCGTTACCTCGTCTGTTTTTCCCTAATTGTATAGCACTTTTCGTGCAAAATTGGCAAATGGAAACAAAAATCGCAAGGACTTGAGAAATTAAGCGATCTACTAAGGGAGAGAGCCAAGGCAACAACCAAACTGCAAGCAAAAGCGAATAATAAAGAAGTTAACCGTTGTTTATGAGAACATTTATGGATCAACATCTTTTTATTTAAAAAGGAAGTAGAGAAAACGCCGCCGGAAGTGGAAAACAATTACTTGTTTTGAGTGACGCTTCTACAGTTATCGGTCGAACCGCCTCACCTAGCTACTTCTCTGCTGTGCTTATGTGGGTGTTTTTCTAACCTTTCACGGTGAGCGCAGTACGTCTAGAATCGCAGAGTCCTGCTCTCTACGCGGTTGTATTGGACTGGCGGCCGCACAGCGTTACGCAATTCGCGGAACTGTCAAAACTGATCAACAAGGCGAAAATAACTGATATTCGAAACTATAACATGAGAAAGACTGAAGAAGCCGTAAAAATGAACGCAGCCTGAAATCAGTAAAAAAAAACCTGGCATAGGACAAACCATGATGTATGCACTAAAAGATAAGAAGGATAATATCATCAGCAATCTCGAAGATATAGTAAAAGCAGCGGAAAAATTCTAAGCTGACCTGTATACAGTACCCAGAGGAGTCACGATACCTCACTTAGAAACAGTAATGAACAGGATACAGAAACTCTCCTATAACTAGCGATGAGGTCAGAAGGGCCCTGCAAGACATGAAACGATGAAGAGCGGGAGGAGAAGGTGGAATAACAGTCGATTTAATCAAAGATGGAGGAGACATAATGCTTGGAAAACTGGCGGCTCTTTATACGAAGCGTCTATCGACTGCAAGGGTCCCAGAAAATTGGAAGAATGCAGACATTATACTAATCCACAAAAAAGGAGACGTTAAGGAATTGAAAAATTATAGGACCATTAGCTTGCTCCCAGTATTATATAACATATTTACCAAAATAATATTCAATAGAATAAGGGCAACACTGGATTTTGTCAACCAAGAAAACAGGCTGGCTTCAGGAAGAGATACTTTACAATGGATCACATCCATGTCATCAATCAGGTTATCGCGAAATCTGCAGAGTACAATAAGCCTCTCCATGTGGCTTATATAGATTACAAAAATGCATTTGATTCAGTAGAGATACCAGCAGTCATAGATGCACTACGTAATCAAGGAGTACAGAACGCTTACGTAAAAAGCTTGGAAAATATTGCTACATGCGTGTGGTATTTGTTTGTTTGAACGAGGCGCGTGGGCGCCATCCCTCCAGAAAAGAGGAGGAAGAACAAACTGGGCTCGCGCTGTGAATCTAACCGGTCAGCGCTGCAACCGTTGTTGTAAATATAATCTGTAAATAGTTTCTCGTCTTACTGACTCGTCCTTCGCGTAAGAATATCTACCGAGATTCTACAGCTGCCTTAATTCTACACAAGAAAAGCAGGGAGATACCTATAGAGAAAGGGGTCAGACAGGGAGACACAATTTCTCCAAAGCTATTCACTGCGTGCTTAGAAGAATTCAAGCTATTAAACTGGGAAGGCTTAGGAGTAAAGATCGACGACAAATATCTCAGCAACCTTCGGTTTGCCGATGACATTGTTCTATTCAACAACAATGCAGACGAGTTAAACCAAATGATTGGAGACCTTAACAGAGAGAGTGTAAGAGTGGGGTTGAATATTAATATGCAGAAGATAAAGATAATGATAAATAGCCGGACAAAGGAACAAGAGATCAGCATCGCCAGTTGGCCACTAGAGACTGTGAAGGAGTACGTTTACCTAGGTCAATTAATCACAGGGAACCCTGATCATGAGAAGGAAATTCACAGAAGAATAAAAACAGGTTGGATCGCATACGGCAGACATTGCCAGCTCCTGACTGGAAGCTTACCATTATTATTGAAAAGTAAGGTGTGCAATCAGTGCATTTTGCCAGTGCTGACATATGGGGCAGAGACTTCAGAGCAAATTAAGGACCGCGCAAAGAGCGATCGAACGAAGATTGCTAGGCATAACGTTAAGAGAGAGAAAGAGAGCGGTTTGGATCAGAGAGCGAATGGGTATAGACGATATTCTAATTGACATCAAGAGGAAAATATGTAGCTGGGCAGGTCATGTAATGCGCCGGTTAGATAACCGTTGGACCATTAGGGTTACAGAATGGGTACCAAGAGAAGGGAAACGCAGTCGAGGACGACAAAACACTAGGTGGAGCGATGAAATTAGGAAATTCGCGGGCGCTAGTTGGAATCGGTTGGCGCAGGACAGGGGTAATTGGAGATCGCAGGGAGAGGCCTTCGTCCTGCAGTGGACATAAAACAGGCTGATGATGATGATGATTATGATGATGATGATGATGGAGGTGGTGGACCCCCCCCCGAAAAAATATCCTGGGTACGTGCCTGCCGTTATTATTGAAAAGTAAGGTGTGCAATCAGTGCATTTTGCCAGTGCTGACATATGGGGCAGAGACTTGAGAGCAAGTTAAGGACCGCGCAAACAGCGATCGAACGAAGATTGCTAGGCATAACGTTAAGAGAGAAAGAGAGCGGTTTGGATCAGAGAGCGAACGGGTATAGACGATATTCTAATTGACATCAAGAGGAAAAAATGTAGCTGGGCAGGTCATGTAATGCGCCGGTTAGATAACCGTTGGACCATTAGGGTTACAGAATCGGTACCAAGAGAAGGGAAACGCAATCGAGGACGACAAAACACTAGGTGGAGCGATGAAATTAGGAAATTCGCGGGCGCTAGTTGGAATCAGTTGGCGCAGGACAGGGGTAACTGGAGATCGCAGGGAGAGGCCTTCGTCCTGCAGTGGGCATAAAACAGGCTGATGATGATGATGGTGGAGGTGGTGGGCCCCCCCCCGAAAAACAATCCTGGGTACGTGCCTGGTACGACAACAATGATGCACCGAGGTGAGAAACTTGCCCCGCCTAAACAACACTCATAAATGTATTGTACGTGTACAAGCAAAACGAGGCAATGAGCCTGCGAGGCTGCTTCTGACCGTACACAAAAGAGAAGAGAACCTTTCAAATAGATAGACTACTTGTGTGCGCACTTCTCTATAACATAGAGCAATGATCAAAAGCCAGAGGTGAAAGAGCAGCCAGTGCCCCTACCAAGTTTTGTAGTTGTAGTGTTTTTTTTTTACGACTGCATCTGTTTGCATTAACTAAATATACAGCAAACAAAAATAAAACAACATCTTAATTTATCATGTTTTTGCTGCAGTGCAGTGGCTATCTGCAACTTCGTCTTTAACCAATCACAGAGGAGTGAGTGGTGACGTTGATGATGCGGTTGGCAGCGATGTAGTGATTTGTTCGCATGATTAAAATATTGTTACTTGTGGAAAGACACAGAAGAAAGAGGCTATTTACACTGGAGCCAGAAAGCCAGGCCGACACTCGCTCGCGCCAAGAGCATAGACCCACTTCATCGTTCTTGAGCATCTGGTGATAATATCGTAATAATATTAAATACAGTGAACTATCATTAGGACGAGCTTGGTTAAGCCGAATTCTCGTACATAACAAAGAACATGGGAGCGTTTGTTTGGTTTTCCATAGATTCAATGAAAAAAAAAAAAAAAAAATCCACTTAAGATGAACTGCCTCAAACGTGCTCTTTAGTTAAGATGAACATTCGGAGTGGCCGCCACCACTACTGATCCCAGAGGCTGGGGTGCCTCGATGCGCCGCGCACACATCAAGGTACCTTTCTGGAGGCCTGTGGCGCACATCGCCCGTGGTCAGAGGCAAAACAAGAGGAAGAAACAAAAAGATACAGTGACGTTTCACTTCGCGAATGCGAATGATGTGTAAGCATACGGGTGCTATAGCGCATACGAAGCTATTGGCCCTCGGTGCGCCTAGATTGTCCGCATCACAAATTGTATTCAAGACAGGGTTCGTGTGGTCATGCCATATGCAGCAGCCGTCGGAGTAGAATGCCCCCTTGTAAACATTCGCTTACTAACTAAAATAACAAGCATAATGTCATCATGCACAGGCAAACATGAACCCATCCCACTCAATGACTGCGGACACTCACTGTCAAAACGCTGGCATGGGGAATCACGGTAGTAGCAGCGAGTGAAGTGACCTTCATGCTGTCTATCCCTTCAACGCAAACTGAGCGGTGAGAACACTGCACGCAAAGCTACGAGCCATCGGCCCACCTAGACTGTGCCCTCAAAGCAGATCGTGTTCAAGATAAAGCCCATGCGACCACGCATGGTCAAATTACAACACCCCCCTTCCTCCCCTCCCCGGTGCCACGCGTGTGACGGAAGAAGGTTCACTTCCCCCCGCCCCTCATTTTCTCCTTTGTGCACGCGAGATTGAGCCACATCGTTGGCTCACCATCGCACGCTTTCACTCACACACACAGCATATGGCATGCGAGGACAACGTTATCACAAGATGAAACCGGAATGTCCTATCGCAAACGAAACCTGTAGCAACTGCCAGAGGAGGTCAACCCAGTGCGCCTTTGCCTACCTTCCTCCTCCACGACGCTTTACCTCGTTTCTCGTTCCCCACTTCGCTCATAATCCCTGGGACTTTCCTCTAGGCTGCGTTGCTTCACTGCGCGCTCAGCGAACTCCATACTTTCGCTAGCTTAGAGCCTGCACTGATGACCTGTGAGGTGGTAAATGCCTGCTTTAATTCCCTAGTGAACTTTTTCTAGCAGCACGAAGGCACAGAAGGATATTTAAGGTGAGATGACATCGTTTGTGGCTGCTCCCCGATTTGCACAGAATCGCCAAACATCCACTGTGGACTGGATGAAACCAAGCAAAAGTACCACTTGAAAACACTTTTCTATTAAGTTCAGCTAAATAAATGCTTTTTATGTCATCTTCCCCCCATTTTAAGTCTACTTCATTTGCTGTTTTGAAGTAAGATATTTGGATGCACTTGGTCATGTTGCCAATTATTCCTCTGATAAGATGAACTACTGATAAGACTAACAAATTTTCATGGTCCCTTTGAGTTCGTCTTAAAGGGAGTCTACTGTATTTTGATAATTAACCTATGCTAAAAGCATCTCCAACTGTCAGTCTACACAACCTGCAACAGGGAGATGGTGGCTTGAAAAGTGTTCAAGGGCCTCTTTAAAAGGTAAAAAACACTTTGCTCCAAGACACTGGAACTAGATGTCACGACATCACATCATGACACAGAGCCAGTGAAGGCGCAGCTTAGCCCCGATTTCTCGGTGAACGAGTTGAGGAGAAAAATACTCACTAGGAAGGAGGGCAACCTGTAATCGTCTAAAGCCCTCTTAATATGAGACACTTCACTTAAATTGTGATGTGAATGATTTACTGTAGCTGTACTCTACATGTCTACAAAATGTATCCAAACCTTTCAGGGACTCTTTAAGATGAAAGTGACTGAACATCTGGCTAAAGTACATGCAGTCATCTGTGTCACAATAAAGGTGTGTTCAATTTGAGCTGCAGCTCATAGCATCATCCATCAGCAAAGTGGAGATACTGAATAAAGAAAAAAAAAGTCTTAATTTTGTCTGAAAGTCGAAGCGTTGACAGCGATAGCAAAGTATTAGACAACTACAGAAAGTAATGTTGCAGTTAATCAGCCATATAAATTGTAGTAAACATTTACTTACTAACTGAATTAATAAGCATGATGTCATGTACGCATAGGCAAAATAAAAAGATCTCACTCGATGAGCATGAACACTCACTGTCAGAATACTGGCACGATGAAGAGCATGGGCATTGGAGAGCAAACACTAATTCATGCTGCCTTTCGCTTCAATGTGTCTCCAAAACTTGAGACTATGCGACCTCCAACACAAGGCATGTGGGAGAACAGCGCACATGAAGCGATCAGTCATATAGGCTCGCCCAAGCTTTGCACCCTCTGCAGATTTTCCTAGGCAGGGCGCGCGGGTCGCTTATACTCTCAGTAGTCCGGGCAGCCATGGCTGGGATAGAGAAGGAGACGTGTGCTCACGCCCCCCTGCCTTTTTGTGTGCCCTTATTAAGCACGTGGGAGAACAGTGTGCATCAAGCCACCATTCTTCTTGACTCACCCTTGCATGTTTTCTTCTTGCACTCACAGCATATGGCATGTGAAAGTAATTGTGACACTTTTGCCCTGTTACAAGGAGCGGGGCAAAAGTGCCATGACTGGCTCTATAAGTGCCTTTGAAAATGTCAACGATGAAAAAAACTTATTGGTGCTGAGGTACAAAAAGTGGTGATGAAAAAAAAATGCAATATAAAATTCAAATGTGTGTTTCCATATGCAGTATATAGCTGCATTGCAGTGCAATGTTAGTGCATACCAATTCACTGTGCCAAACTACTCGTTTTTTTTTTCAGTGATCCATCAAAGAAAACTACATACAAAAAAGAAAATGTCACCTGTAGTCTCAGAAAGTGCTGCGTGAAAGGCTCCATTCGAACCAGATAGGAGGCCACGATCATTGCGGATGAATAAAATGTACCATAATGATAGGGAGGTGTCTCTCCTAAAAAGAAAAAATCAGCATATGTGGTACACAAATTCAGGTGTATTCAGGAGCAAAAGATTTCTGCTGGCTTTAGGAGAAGCAATTACATAAAGTGAGAAAAGAACCAACCGTGAGGGTCATCCCATTCTCGGTAACGCTTTTTGAACTGTTCGAGACGATCACATGTCTGAGCACCCATCGGTTTGCTGAAGTCGCGGAAAGTTGATGAATCATTCAGATCTAGTTCCTGCACAGGCATATGAACAAGTTTCATTAAATGAACTGGAACCGAATACAGATTGAGTATCAAAAGAAAAGCTACTTGCTTCTGAGTCATAATCAGCAAGAACCCAAGGGAAGACTGGGTATTGCATTAGGTCATTGTATGACCTGCCTGCCAATGTGTTCAAATGCATCAGGTACTGGAAATTGCTGATCTCGCCCCTCTGAAAAATAATGAGCAAGTTTTCACAGCACTGCAGTTGAATAACCCACTACAATGGTATTGATCACTTAAAAATATATACACTAGCCTTAACTTTCACTGCAAGCTACGGCAAATTCAACGTAACTCATGCAGAAAGCTAGATGGAGCTTCGTTAATATTTTGAGAGTTTAATTTACTAGTTTAGCCCCTGTAAAGTTTTACTGACCCTAAGATAAAATTAAATGCAAAGGCCAGTGATCTTATTCTGTCTTGCAGTGCCCAGGTGTATTCTTATATCATACTTTATACCTTCAAAAATTAGAAAGGACATTTCACAATCACCTCATACAGCTTACATAAAAGAAAACCTGGTATACATTAGCCTAAGAGCCAGGTATACCATACAGAGCTCAGTTACTTTTAGCATATGGAAATTTCTTCTTTCACTTTGTGCCAAACAGCTTTTGATGGTCCCTTGGCCTAAAAAACTACATTTGTAGTACTTATCCCATGCCCTCTCTTTTTGCGGCACTTATCAAATGCTCTACATAACACATCATAGCTTTCTTTACAATATTTTACTCACCAGCCATCGCTGTGTTACCGATGTCTCTCCTATGAGGTTGCTTAGCAAACTTGCCCTAAAAGATAAGGCATTTTCAAGCCACATAAGAATACAGGAGAAAACTGCTAATCACTTGAAGGTAAAAAAAATAACAATAAAGTGAGACCCAGAAACTACTCGTACAGCGTTCATGTTTCTCAGTGCCTTAGTACTTAGCACCTGAATGCAAGTGTGAATACAAGTGAACATGCAATAATTCCTTCTAGTCATTGTATGCCCCTAAAGCAATGCTTGTATTTTTAAGTTTACATGATAGCAATAAAACTTTGCAGTATCATGCTACAATACTAAAAATCAGACAGAAGAGGGCACTGACGCATGTCAAGTGGGTGCAGGTGGCATTAGGCAGACACTGAGATTTTCATAAGTGTCAGCACCAACACTGAGGCACTACTTTATTTCTGACACTTAGGGGGCAAAAGAAAAAAAAAAAAAGTTTTATTTTATCTTAGCACCTAGATGTACTTGTTGAAAACTAAAAAAATATGCGATGGACATGTTACTGATGCCCTGGACAAAGCAATTTTAGAACACCAATATATAAGAAAAACTGTAAAATTACACGTGACAACATTCATAGAATGTTCCCTTGTGGCATGTATCGTAAAAAAAAAAAAAAATAACACTGCTAGGCTGAACACGCATAACAATCAGCGTTTCTTTTAAACCATTAGAAGACACTTTGGGTCTCAAAAAAAAAAAAAAAATGTGGTTTTGCATGCCAAAACCATGATTTGATTGTGAGGCATGCTGTAATGACGGACTCTGGAATAATTTGGACCACCAGGGTCTTTGTAACGTCCACCTAAGTCTAAGTACACGGGTGCTTTTGCATTTCGCCCCATCGAAATGGGGCGAAATGTGGCCGGGATTTGATCTCACGACCTTGTGCTTAGCTGCCCAACACCATTGCCACTAATCAACCACCGGTTGGTCCTCTAAGTTTCCAGTTCATGCATGATTTTGGTCACTTGCCCTGAGTGATCCCTGGAGAAGTGTCATTTTGTTTCCACCGCAGTGAAAGGAGCCAACAGCCTGTATGAATTGCCTTGTGTTAATAATCATTAATTTAATTATGGGACTTGGTCTTGAAACTGCACAGTGGGCTATCAGGAATGCCAAAGTAGAGGGCTTCAGAATAATTTTGACCACCTAGGGTTCTTTAACATCCCACTTCCTCCAGCATACCGCACTGGAGCACGATTGCAGACTGCGACTCACATCGGGAGCTGGCTGGGGCGCAGCGGAGGTTCACAATGCTCCCTTCTCGTTTTGCTATCCCCTCTGAGATATGTGCTTCCACAAAAACACGTGGGAATGAGAAGGCATTCATTTTCTCAGAAATCAAAACAGCCCTCTCGCACAGGTAAAAAGGTATAGAAGAGTACCCTTGATTGAGATGTGCTCTTTCTGGCTGCTAAATATTACCACCAGGATAACATTACTGTCTCGCAAGTGAGCTCCTTGCCTGACCAGCCAGATGCAACAAGATGAACCTCCTTATCACTATTATGGAGCAGATGAACCTCCTCCAAGTGCTTATTGCTTACTGTACTGCTCTCAGCAATAAATACTGTTTGAGTATACACCGCTGTTTTGGCTTATTCGCCCAAACACGTAGTGGTGATTGACCTGCACGAAGGGTTGGGGATGCGTTATGGAGCGATTGAGCATGGTTAGAACCAGAGCTTTCCTTCAGTCCTAGCAGCATGCAGGGCGTACTATCTATCTTGGTGCCCACTGTGAGGCTGTTGGAACATCAAACGACAGTTCTGTTTGAAACTAGACAGCCTTTATTTGAACCAAATGAGTGTAGGACTAGCATGAATTTCGATTGCTACATTTAGCAGCATGCTTTCTTTACAGTGATGCGATGGCTGCTGTCCACATGCTAAGCCTTTTCACAAGCGTTTGTAAGTGCATTCTTTGGTACAAGAGCCACATGGTCTGTATCCTGGGAGTGTGAGGCATAAAGCCCATGAAGCATCGGCATGCCTGAAGTAAATAAATACTGGCTGGTTTCTCTAAAGATCAGCAAACTATGTCCAGTCAACATTTTTAAATTAAGTGAAAAAGACTTATAGTTTTCGGGGCAGCAAAAGCGAATTCAAGCTTAGTTTCTTGACAAAACAAATATTTTACCTGGAAAAAAATCCCTATATTTCTTATGTCACAGGCCACCATCCGCGAACTGTGCATTACTGGCACTTTCCCAAATTACTACAGGAATAGCATTCATACCGTAACCGAAATATTTTTGCCGAATAATAGTAATTAGAACTTCCCCTGGCTAGAATAAGTATAATCTTGTTGGGAGCTTCAGATGTAGAAAAAAAGATTACAAACATAGCATGAACATCAATTTGGCTCACACTTTCACCTTGTCTTCAAATGACAAACCCAGAGGGCTGAAATGTTTTGCACATCTCAAGCAAATTATTGTGTTAATTGATGCCAAAGTTTATCCTTCCAGTCATTTTCTTTCGTGTACAAAGTGGCCACCAAATGTACCATGTTTGTACTTAAGTGGAAATTACAGAAGTTCATACAAAAAAGTCCACTTTTTTTTTTTTCAGAATGCTCCCAGTGAAACTCAGGCATACACTCTATCAATTCATGAAATAGCATTTTGCTTTCAGTGGCAAGTGTCTATGATATAGTGAAACAAATCCGACCCATATCACATAATTTCATTTGTAGGTGGAAGTGTGCATTACAGCTTCCATGGCTGTTTAAAACATATTCCAGTCTTTAGTAAAAATGCTTCCCTTTCAAAGCAACGAAACACTGATAGTGGCTTAAAACAACAGCAGCACCGAGACCTCGCAATAGCTTCTAAATACAAAATACAAGATAAAACACCATTGGCAGTGGACATTTCTGTTATCTCATATCTGCGCAGCCAGCACTTTGACAGAAAGTGCATGTGCTACCCCAGGACCATCGCTTGTTTTCGGTGTCTGACCTTAAAAAGTTTATACCACCGCAGCCAGGTTCGCTTCCTATTGTGTTTGTCTGTGTTCGTGGCTTGTGGTTGCGTGTGCAGTTACATTCGAGACAGCATGCTGCTGGTGGTATCTGTCATGGTGCTCTGGAACTGATGGGGCTTCTGATAGTTGCTGGCGGGTGTTGCATTTATCCGTATTTGTGGGGTGTAGTTTTGTGTGCAGTAAGGTGGCATAGACAAACACAACAGTTCCCTTCCCTGCGATGACATACAGAAGGAAGGCTGTAATGAAAGTGCCTTGTCATTTGCTCCCTGCCTCGCCCTTATTTCAGCTTATGTGACTCAGCTCAATAGACCACTGATGGAGCTGGGCATTGCTGCATGAAGACACCTTTATCGCACGGTCTTCTATAGAGCAAGTTTGTGTCAACAAAATGGCTGTTCTCTGCAACGGTACATGGCATGAATGGATGTGATGGAGTGGTGGTGTCATCGAGCAACATGCAACCCATAACACCTTGAGAGGTCCGGCAACATTTGTAATCAAACTACATGAGAGCTTGTAGAGACACTCGGCAATAAACTACGAAATGTAAAGTTAATCCATTTTTCTGAGAAAGCCTGAAAGAATTCAGAAAAGAAAAGCAAGATGCCTGGCACTCACTTGCCCTTGTACATGAGATTCAGTTGTGACAAATGTGGCAGAGTAGTCGGAACGATGATTGCAAGTTCAGGTGAAAGTGGGAAGAACAATAAATTCTTCACATAAAAATGCTCAACTAAAGAAAACCAGTTCATTGATCTCTGTAACAATTTGTTTGCTCAAGGATGATAGTTCAGATGATAGGTCTGATATTCTCCACGTAGGGAACATTTGGTAGCCTGATAAATAGCATAATCTGAATCATAGCTTCCAGCTGAATTTTCCCTGTCCGAGAGCAAACAACTAACAACAGAGTAAAAGGACCTGCTTTGTTTTCACACTGAGAGTAGACCAGCGGTCCTGATGCACTGTGGCAAGGCAACGATACAGCAATAATGAAACACACTAAATGTGTGCATGCAAAGACCATTTTTCCCATTTATATTGCATATTACCGCTGCTAAATTATTGAAGTTATTGTTTACAGGCTTTATTCTGTGAAAGGGCCCATTATTCACTTTTCGAATTTTCACTTTTCGAATTTCGAAAAGCTAAGGAAACCCCAAAGCACAGTTCCACCCACAAATGAAATTATGCGAAACGGGTTGTATTTGTTCCAATATATCATGTACACTTACAGCAAAATGCAAAACACTACTTCATGAATTGATAAGGCCTTATATTTAGTTTGCCTTATATTCACTGGGAGAATTTTTAAAGAAATAAAAAGTGTTTTTTTTTTGTAGATTTAAAAAACATTCCATTTAGTGATAAACATGGATAATTGGGCACCCATTTTGTACATGAAAGAAAACGAGTGGAAGAATATAATTTGGCATCATTTAACACAATAGTTCACTTGAGGTGTGCAAAAAGTATCAGCCCCTTGGGTTTGTCATTTGATGCAAGAGAAAGGATGGAAATGAGAGGCAAACTGAAGTTTGTGCTATGTTTTTAATTTTGTTGTTCTACATCTGAAGCTCCTCACAAGATTATATTTATTCGGGGGCAGGAGAACTTTCGATTATTAACATTCAGAATGTTAATATTTTGGTTACAGTATGACAACTATTCCTGTAATAATTTGGGAAAGTGCCAATAATTCACAGTTCACAGATGGTGGCCTGAGGCATAAGAAATATTGGAATTGTTTTCTGGGCAAAATCTTTTTTTTTTTTTTTTTCCAAGAGAGTAAGATTGGATTCACTTTTGCTGCCACAAAAACTACAGTAGAATCTCGTTGATATGTTCCCATTACATACATTTTCCTGGTGCCAATGTTCGCAATCGAGAACACAAAAAATGACCCAATAGAGTTACGCTCATTTTTTACCGGTTCATATGTTCCCAGAAAACACCATTTTTCGCCACCAACGTTCAGTATGTCGTGAAACTGTGATCGTATGATACGTTTTACGGCCGCTAGATCCCATGTAAACAAGACAACGCGCGAGGCGCACGTGATCGAGAACAGTATATAGCTGCCCACCACGGCAGCTTCACCGCAATACTCGCTCACATGTCTCACGTGAAAACGCCGGCGTGCACTCAGTTTATTTTGGTACCAGCAAATCTTCTCCAGGGTCGTCGCACGCAGCATTCAACTCTATCACCGCCAATCCTATTGCAATAAGCACCTTCGCATATTCGTTTCACAGCGCCTGGTGGGGTCGGAAGCATAGCGCACGCTTTTAATAGGCGATAACCGAAACATGCCACTGTTCAGCTGCTGCAGACTGCAATAGTACACGTTTTCCGGCCGCTAGATCCCATGTGAGCAAGAAAAAGTCGCAGTTTCGTCCAAAAGGTGAAGCACCGATTGCGATAGCAAATTAGCAGATAGCTACACGAACTAAAGATGGTAGTTTTATTGGCCGTATAAGCTTGTAAACATTCGCTTACTAACTAAATGAACAATGACATCATGTGTAAATGCGACTGAACGAGGACGTAGAAAGAAACAGACACACAGAGACAGTCCTTGTTCAGTCGCACTTACACATTCTATCATGGATTCAAACTAACTAGCCTGCCAACATGTTTTAACTAAAATAACAAGCACGGTGTCACATGCGCACAGGTAAACATGAACACATCTCGCTCGATGAGCACGGAAATGCGTCAAAATGCTGGTGTGAGGAATCGCGGCCGCATCAGCGATCGAATTGACCTTTGTGCATCTCTCGCTTCAACACAAACGTAACATCTAAACCACAGCACATACAAAGCTACCAGCACTACACAGGCTCTGCGAACATCGCAGATCGCTTTGAAGATGAGGCCCGCGCGGGCGCGCACTTTGGCCACATCGCAGATCGCTTTCAAGATACGGCATCCGCGCGAAGAATGTCCCCCTCCCTCACCTTACCCCTGTGCCTCGTGCGCGACAGGAGAGGGTGCGCTTCCTGCCCGCCTTCCCCGCTGGTGCACGCTTTCACTCGCACATACAGCATATGGCACGCAGCGACGATTTTATCGCCCTTGGACTTTATACGGAACCTCACGCTGACGCCGACGGCAGAAATGCGCCTTGAGTGTTCGTATAATTGCTACCGTAATAAAAGGCGCGAGGCACGCGCGATTGAGAACAGTATATGGCTGCCTGTCTCACATGAAAACAACAGCACGCACAGTTTCTTATACCGGTACCAGCAAATCTCTGCCCGGGTCGTCGCACACCACGTTCACAGCTATCGCCGCCAACCCTATTGCGATAGCATCTTCACTTATCTGTTTTACAGTGCGTGGTGCGCAGTGCCATTGGTAACGTACTGCACGCTTTTAATAGGCAATAATCCAAACGCGTCACTGTTCCCTGTTGCAGGCGGCATGACGTGAGCATCATGTTTCGCTTCGGTGGCATCTGGCATCGCTTCGTCCTTGATACTTTGTGGTTGCATGTGTTTGCGCTGTAACAATTTTTATGTCAAGTATGCACCAACTCGCCCAGAAAGAAGTTTTAATGGCATCGCCCACCAGCTCGATTTCACTTTGGTTTCCCATCGCCATCTTAAAACACCATGCAATAGGAAAACAACAAAATGCGTCTCGGGCCGCTGGAGCACCACCAGCTTGACACGCAACGGCATCTCATGCCGAAACAATCCATGCGATGCTTCGCATTATGTAGATGTCAATAACAGTTGAGCCTGTCAAATTTTTTTAGTTACTTCGGATCGTACCTTTTCCCAGTTAGTATCTTTTTCTAAAGCTGTGTTTGTTCCAAAACATATGAGCGAGGTTCTACAGTATATAATTTTCTTTTCACATCATTTAAATATGTTGACTGGACATGGTTGACTATCTTATCTGAAATCAGCCTACGGAAGACTCATGGGTGGTCCGAGTTTTTCTGTAGAAAACTTCTTTCTCTTTCTTTGACCCTGGGAGTAGCGGCTTGGGGAACTGGGTGACCAGAGGCCATGGGTGCCATTATGGGCAGTCTGGTTCTGTGGCTCGACACTTGGGTGCTTCAACACCATCTGGGATGGTGGGCGTCATCAGCCAGATGCTGTTGCATACAGTGAGCATAGTAGGACCACCTCACAGAGCTGAATTTTTTCATAGGTGCCTGTTTTTTGCCCATTTCAGGTGTTTTGTTGGATACTGGTTGTTGCCAAGTTAGCAATTCACTTAGCCTCAGGCTTTTTGGAGCTGCCTGTCATATGTGGAGGGACACAACCCATTGAGCAGTGGCGTTAAGATGGCCCCGCTTCGCTGACCTCTCATTCTAGCTAGCCTCACATGAATTGAAATTCCTTGTTTGACTCAAGAAAGCAAGCTTTGTTCATGTGAACCTACCAATTAAGTAGCCACCAGAAATATTGGCTAGCCAAATTGAGCACTGCACTATATGAATGGTGTGCATGCAGAGTTGCTTTCCCTTGCCTACTTCAGTGTTTTGTCGAGCATTCGAGTGCATGTAGCATGTGCAGTGTCACCCCTGGCTTGCTGTAAACTGCACATCATCTACACTGCTGCCCGCTGCGCCGAACTAGGATTAAGTCACCCCAAGCAATGGAGATGCCTGTGGCTTGTTTGGCAGAACGGACAGCTGTGTCCAGCTGTGCGACACTCAGTCAGCAACGAGAGCCAGTGCTGTAAACCAGAGGCATTGGTGCTGCACATAACGGTCATTTGAGTTCGTGGACATTTCCTGTATGTACTGCTTCTAGTTTATGGATCACATGTAGATATTAGCCCCTGTGCATGTTTTCACCAGAGTATGGAGTGATTTAAGGTTGGAAGGATGCGAGAATGCTTGACTCTCTTGAGTCCCCTAATGTTTGTCTTCCCCGCAAGGTGCTTGCATCTTCTGCTGTTCAGCTTCCCTGCGTGACACACATGCGATGTTGGCAGTTCGTGTCCTAGTGTGCAGCTGTGACGAGAGATGGTGCTAGTGTTAATGCCCACGTATTGGAGCCACCACAACAGCTTCAACAGAGTCACCAAACCCAGTGCCATACACTTTTTGTACACTGAAGAGTGGGGATGAGCTGTGCACTTATCTTTTTGTAGTCCTCAGATATACTTTGTTCTAGACCCGTTAGCCCTATGGTGCCATATCATTCAACTCCTCAAATTTGAGTTGTCCGAGTGGTTTATACAAAATATCACCTATAACAAGACCTACTGCCTAGGCCACACCTGCTTCATGTGGTTTGCAAAAAGTAAGCTGTCCTTTTGTAGACATATATACTATTATATGTCATTTGGATTACTGTACAATTTATTTCATGGCTTCAGTTTGTGTCAGCGTACTTTCAGACTACACTGAACAAGAAAAAAAGTTTTTAAAATTATTTTTAATTACACTATTTGGCTTTACTTTTGGGTAAACCCAGCTGGCACTGTCAAAGAGTCTGTTCATGAAGAACCATGATTTGCTCCCACGTGTGGGAGCCTTGTGAAAGTTTTTAAAAGCAAAGTTTTTTTTTTTTGCGAACCTCGCCGGGTTTCGTGACTGTGGCTGCAGCCTGGCTGTTCTCATGACGAATAGGCCAACCAATCACAGCGAAGTACACATGCCGCGTTTGCTGCTGGGTTCTTTGCACCACCACCAGATGGAGCTCGCCTTCGCATATCCACGGCAGTGGTGCCGCCGGCCGTGCAGGGAAAAGGAAAAAAAAAAGAACCAGAAAGCTCGCCTTCAAGCATCCACGGCTGCACGATAATGAGGAAGTAAACGGTTCTTGCAGATAGAATGGATTCGAATTGCGCTATGTACATATGCGCATGCTGCCTCTGAAACCATGATGCATTCAATGCATCCTTCGTACTCGTTTGTAATCTGCAATTCTGCTTATAACAAAAGGCTTGGTATAATTTGTGTGTGCCCGCACTTTTGTGTGTATGTGTGTGCCTGCATACGTGCACTCGTGTTTCGACTATGCACTCACACAAAGTTTTGCTGTATATAGATTCAATTCGTTGAATTGGCTGCATTTTTTAAAATTACCTTCCTTTCACCCTAGTCAGCGTCCTTGTAGACGTTTTTGCAAATGGCTAACCACACAAACCACACATGCATTGCACTTTTTTTGGTCATAACAATATGAGCAAAAAGTTGAAGTATACAAAAATTATCTTAGTACTTTGTGTAACTCCTTCGGATCTGAGTAGAGTACTAGCTCAGAATTCACACAAACAATCTATGCATCTTAGTTGTACACTAACAAGAAACGACAGTCGGACCTATATAGTAGACTTCCTTTAATTCGACTCCGGTTAATTCAAGCTCGACTGAAGGTCCCAGCCAGTGCCCATGGGACCAAACTTGGGTAATTTTGATCCTAAATTTGGCCTTCACATGAATAACTTGAACACAGGAGTCAAGCATGCACTTCACTCCTATGGTGACCCTAATAGCAACCTCTTTTGCGGCAGCATCCGTTTCAACGAAGCTTAGAGGACAATGAATTCGTTGAAAACATGTAAAAAATCTCCCGTCGAAAGTGCCTACTTTGGGCCTACCTTAGGGAAGATTTCTAAGAAGTAACTGTGTAGCTCGCCAATGTCTGTTTGCAGCACTTACCCGATTTTAATGTACGCCCCCCCCCCCCCCCCATTTTTCAATAGCCCTGCACGGTGCAATCGGACACAAAACCAAAACCGCCTTCGCGACGTTCGTATGCTTTACCGCACAACAGGCTTGTATCGAGGCGAAGCTGACCTTAGAAAACAGGCCTCCATTGTGCCCCACTAGACCCTCGCCTTTCTTTCTTGCTAAACAATTGGGTGCGCATTGGATTTCTACTTTGTTTAGAAGCTTTAATGTCATTTTTACTTTGGTTTTCTGCTTTGGACACACAGAAAGTGGGAGCATGTTTGATTTGGGGTCGTGTTAGAATTGGGCAAATGCTGCCAAAGAATCAAGTGTTCTGGCATTTTTTCTGCATCTTGTTTAATTCAACCTGCCGGATAATGAGGTCCATTTCGCCGATCCCGTCACGGTCGAATTAACGGAAATCGACAATACTATAAAGAATACGCATATAAAGAATTATCGGACGTAACAATATAGTTTGTCTCCCCAATATCAGCATGTAGTGAATACATGCTTATAATGAATATTGGATATAATGACATTTTTGCCTCAAATGTGACTTTGTTATGACGAGGTTCGTCTGTACTACTTAACTGTCTATGGGACCATACCTGCCAGATTATGAGTGAGAAGCAAAGGGGGTACGAAGAAGTTTTATTTTTTGTTGGTTACAACCACATGAACCAAAGCATGTGGAGCACTCAACCACATGAATGAAAAGTTTCTAATGTGTTTGTTTTTCTTTTTTCCCTATGCAGCCTAACTAACCTACAGACCAGCATAAAAATAACAGCGATTAGCTATCAATTATGCTCCAGTCTTACCGAACCATCAAAAAGAATTTTAATGTGTTACTCTCTCTGTACATTATAGTATTGTTGATATACAGTAAACTCTCGTTAAAATGAAATCTTTTTGCTCAAATTATTACTCTATTCAATATTTCTTTCAGTCCTGACCTAAACACATGCATTTTAAACCACATTACTTGAAGCATACTGATATTCCGCTCCAATTAGAGTGAACTAGCAAAGGGCATGTGCGCATTCGCCTTTCGTGCCAAGTGAAGCTTAGCGTGCTGGGCGAGAAAATGACCCTCAACATCGACAGCTATGCAATTGTGGTGCCTGTGCACCCTTTTCCTCCATGCTGTGCCTTCATGTTATCAGCTATGAGCGGTGAGCAGTGCAGCCATGGTGCCAGGGCAACTAGCAAGGAACGGGTACGCACTGATGGCAGCGCTTTGCGAGCAACCCTCTCTGGCACCAGCTATCGCCATCACAGTGCCTGTGCACCCATCGGGCTCAATCACAATTGAAAATGCGCTATGTGACACCCGTATTAGACTTCAGCAGAGTTGTGCTATTTGAATTCTGCCTTCTTAGCTTTTATGGAGGAGTCCCTTTTATTGAATTACCACTTATATAGAATTTTTTCGCCATCACAATCCCTTCATTATAACGACGGTTTACTGTACTGCTATGTTGACATCCAGTTCAATAAATATATACACCTTATTAAAATAGAATGTTGTCAACCTTAGCTGCTGGCTGCATATAGATAACAATCCTCAAAAGGAAGTGTGGCACGGAGACCAGACTCCCTAAATATGCATTGCACCTTACCCTGACTCTACGTTGGCACCTCTGCGCTGCCCTGCCAAGGATTCCTGGGCGCTGTCGGTTATTGCAGTGGCTGCTGACAAAAAACGAGTGTAGACCTTGTTGCGGACTTTGCGTGGAAACACCAGCAGGTAGTTCCGCCCATCGGCTGAGAAAACTTCCAGGGCTATTGGCTATAAAAAGACAAGGCATGTATCATTAGCCTATCACATGTACAACTCTTTACCCACGTGAAAAACACTGAAAAGAAGAGCTGGAGGAAGTCACACAGTTATGCGCCGTGATGAATACTGAATTGATTCCGACATTATGGACACCCAAAACATGTACCGTATCTACTCCGTTCGAATGTGCACCTGCATTTGTGGTCAGAAAAGGGAAAAATGTCAAAATTTCTGCATTATTAACTTCAATTTATTTCAATTTATTGTTGGTCAAGGAATTGTGCCAGAGTTGCAGAGTTTGTGGTGTTATTATTAATACCCCAGTAACAGCGTGATCAAGCTCGATTGGGATCGAATTTCTTAATCGCAATTGGCTCCTCTGCGCAAGCTATGGACGGAAGTCGATCACGGTTGAGAAATGCGATCTCGATCAGGCTTGATCGTGATCGAAAGTTCCACATGTGACCGTGGCATAAAAGATCGTCACTTACTTTATGCAAACTATATGCCTGGATATGTCAATATTTGAGCGGTAGTTTTCCATCATCATCATCATCATAATCATCAGCCTGTTTTATGTCCACTGCAGGACGAAGGCCTCTCCCTGCGATCTCCAATTACCCCTGTCCTGCGCCAACCGACTCCAGCTAGTGCCCACGAATTTCCTGATTTCATCGCTCCCCCTAGACTTCTGCCGTCCTCGACTGTGTTTCCCTTCTCTCGGTACCCATTCCGTAACCCTAATGGTCTAATGGTTATCTAACCGGCGCATTACATGACCTGCCCAGCTCCACTTTTCACTTGATGTCAATTAGAATATTGTCTATACCCGTTTGCTCACTGATCCAAACCGCTCTCTTTCCGTCTCTTAACGTTATGCCTAGCAATCTTCGTTCCATCGCTCTTTGCACGGTCCCAAACTTGTTTTCGAGCTTCTTTGTCAATCTCCAAGTCTCTGCCCCATATGTCAGCACGGGTAAAATACACTGATTGTACACCTTCCTTTTCAATGATAATGACACGCTTCCAGTCAGGAGCTGACAATGTCTGCCGTATGCGATCCAACCCACTTTTATTCTTCTATGAATTTCCTTCTCATGATCAGGGTTCACTGTGATTAATTGATCTAGGTAAACATACTCCTTCACAGATTATAGAGGCTGGCTGGCGATCACGTACTGTTGTTCCTGTGCCTGGCTATTCATCATTATCTGTCTTCTGCATATCAATCTTCAATTCCACTCTTACACTCTCTGTTAAGGTCCTTAATCATTTGTTGTAACTCGTCTGCATTGTTGTTGAGTAGAACAATGTCATCGGCAAACCAAAGGCTGCTGAGATATTCGCCGTCGATCCTTACTCCTAAGCCTTCCCAGTTTAATAGCTTGAATACTTCTACCAAGCACGCAGTGAATAGCATTGGAGAGATTGTGTCTCCCTGTCTTACCCCTTTCTTTATAAGTATCTTCCTGCTTTTCTTGTGTAGAATTAAGGTAGCTGTAGAACCCCTGTAGATATTTTCCAAGGTATTTACGTAAGCGTTCTGTACTCGATTACGTAATGCCTCTATGACTGCTGGTAGTTTTTTGTAAGGGTAGGAAAACTTTAAAAAGTACATGAAATTGGTCCATAATGGATTAAGGTACAAACTCGGACTTGTGGGCAAAAATTTGTTCTTTCTGCTTGCACAGGTGATGTCCAAAAGCCTGGTGAATGGGCATGGCACATGCCAGCACCAGTTGGCCAGTTAACATAGGCCTCCACATTGTCCCACCAACATGTTCTAGCAAAGCCACACACAAATTGAGAGAGAGGAAAAAAAAGGAAGAATCTATGATGTGTATGGTTCAGGACTCTCCTGCCAGGTGGCTTCTAAGCTTAGGCTTTCCTCACTTAAACCCACCGATTCCCTGCAGGTGCACCTTAATAATAATAATAATAATAATATATGGGGTTTTACGTGCCAAAACCACTTTCTGATTATGAGGCACGCCGTAGTGGAGGACTCCGGAAATTTCGACCACCTGGGGTTCTTTAACGTGCACCTAAATCTAAGTACACGGGTGTTTTCGCATTTCGCCCCCATCGAAATGCGGCCGCCGTGGCCGGGATTCGATCCCGCGACCTCGTGCTCAGCAGCCCAACACCATAGCCACTGAGCAACCGCGGCGGGTTGCAGGTGCACCTTAAGCTGGTTACCCCAACAGGTGGCAAATAATCACCAGCTGTGGTGTCAGTGCGGAAACAAATTGTTTTCACCAATGAGGTACTTTTAGTCAGCATGCTGATTGTGATTAGGCATGCACTGGTAGCTGCATCAATACTGCATGCCTCAACTTTTCTGATTGAACTATGCCGCACCTGCATTGGGCAGATGTGGTAGTTGAACGAGGCGGTAGACTTGAACCCACTTATAACGATACCGGTTTTAACAATATATCGGTTATAACAATGAAAAGCTGCTGCACCATTAACTTTTGTATGTTTTCTATGGAGACAAAACGCGTTTACTACAAGGTCTCCATGCCGCATTATCGGTTATAACGATGAAGTCTGCCTGTTGAGTGTCCGTGCCGAAAGGTAATGGAACGTGAAATCCTTGAAAAGAAAAAAAGTAAAAAGTAAAACGCGAGCCGCTCCACGATTGCCCGCCACCCCAACTGCTGCCATGTGCTTCTCTCCATGAGAGATGCATGTCAGCCTCACGAGTATCTCTCTCGTCGCCCTTCCACCACTCCTAACACAAATGGGCTGCGCCCATAGCTCTGTGCCGTGCCACCCTCCGAAACATGAATGGACCGCACCAACTGCCCTGACAACACTGCCGATGCTGCTCCCAGGTTGCTCACTGGGCCCTCTGGTTCTTTATTCTATGGCCCTCATTCTGTGCAATTCTGCTAATGGATTAAGCCGCTCGTGCCTGTCTTTGTTTGTTGTAACTCACCGCTGAAAAGAAGATGGCTGATCCAGCCACTGATCATCGGCAATGCACGACGTTGCCAGTGAAAAGAAAGCACACTGCTATAGATTTGGAAATGAAGTGCTTTTAACCAATGAAGCGATCATTGCAAACGCGCTTACATCAGATAGCGACAGTGACGGCCACGACGGCAGCGCTGACACGGTAGGGCAGGCTGCCTCAACATTGTCCCTGCGGGTGGTCCTGTAGATGATTAAGTACCTCATGGGCTTGCTCTCGCGAGGGACCTTCCGCTTCACTACGTAGAGCACTTGGATGCCTTGGAGAAGGAGGTCTGCAAGCTTAACGTAAAGCAAGCAAGGCTGACGGACATGCGGTTTTCTTGTGCAAACCAGTGGGAAGTTTGTGGCGAGATGCTTGTGGTGATCATGTCCCAGCATTTTTTTTTAGATAAAAGGCACCTTTTGGGGCCACCAAAGCGATGCCTCGGCGGAGCTCGAGTGTCACTTGCCGCCCGTGACCCCTCTTTGCAGTTGTTATAGCAGTGCCATTCTCGAATGACGACAGCTGCAGCTTGTTAACAACATGTGATTGGAGCGTGCAGGAAGCAGAGTTAAACAGTTAAACGAGTCAACATAATCAGAAGCCGGATGAAGGAAGGTGGTGGGGAGAACTGGTTTCCCCGCCATTATAGTTTGCTCGGAACAGCTACGCCATCCTCCATTTTGATTTTTTTTTCATGCAACCTAGTTATAACAATTATTGGTTATAACAATGGAATTTTCGTGGCACTTGAATATTGTTACAGGAGGGTTTGACTGTAGTGTAAGCATGCAAAGTGTCTCTTTGTGTAAAGAAATGCATGCAGGAAGAGCTCAATGCTGGGCAAACTTCATGCTCATGATAAGGTGTGGGTAGTGAAGACCTTTCGACTGGAAGGAGTGGGCAACTTCTCTCTGGAGTGTTGCATGACAGTAAAAAGCGCACGTGCTGCCACTTCAGTGCTTTTGAGAAGGGGTTCATGTGGGTTTATCACAGACCAGAGGGCATTGTGGCAGCAACCAGGGAGCTCTAACAGAAATCTAGTCAATGAATCACCAATCAAGTAAATTTGACATGCACACCAGTTTTAGTAAACTTCTTCAGGATAACGTTTACAGTTTTGCCCCAAGTTGAAATATTCAAAGCAATAACAAGGTTTAGCATTGCTCTCAAGCACTTCAGATGATGTTCTAACAATACATGATGGTGACATGTTGACGCGATGCAGCATGTGAGACAACTGCTGCTGTGCAGAAGAAATAGTGCTCTGGCGGGTACCGGGCATCTCATAATGCTGGTACGATGTTAAACGTCGCAAGCAGTGTTAAGGCATTGCAACTCAATGGTGCACGATATGAGACCGATGAAAAACCGTTGCCGTTTGTGTGTGTCAACGAACAATCGTTGGCGTTTGTTCATGCTAACTTGACATTTACTATTTGTTCCATCCAGACCAATAAATGCATCTCAATGTGGTATGCACACACCTGCTCTGCAGGAATGCTAACGTGTGTGCACACAATTCTCATACTAGCAGCACAAGACAGAATGCTGCCCTGGCTCTGCTGCAGATCCGATATAGCAGAGCGTGATGATGCATCCACTTGGCTTCATCATTTTTGTAGCCAAACACATTGCATGCCTCTGGGGACCTTCTAAACCTCCACGTGCAGGCTGGACACACGCTGTCAGTATTGTGACAGCACAATGGCGTGAACGCGCCTCGAATGTCCTTATAACTGCTATTGCAATAAAGAAGGTGCATATTCAAAAATTGTAAACATGGTATATATGTTGTAAACAAACAGTTCATAACAACCTACCTGCAGAAGGTAGCGTCGCTTGTGCACTTCACGTATGTCATCATACGAAAATTTACTGCACCTAAATGAGGAAGTGAGGACCAGAAAAAAAGTTGTATTTGCTTTACATTTGTTTTTACATGTTTCAAACCATTTTTAAACTTGTTACGTACATTCTCTTCTGGTGCTTGCTCCTTGGGGAAGAGTTTGGAATAATTGGGTCATGCATGCTGCAAAATGAGAGAAGGAAGAAAAGAGTGGCAAGTGTTCTTGGTCACGTTTTTCATTTGTTTGACAAAACATAAGAATGCTCGAAAAAAATAAAAAAATAAACAAACAGCCTTGTCATTAACAGAAGGGGGCACCCTGTACACTATTTAATGAATAGATAAATTGAGATGAAAGTTGCCTTGTTTGTTTGATGTGCTACTTCTATATAAGCTAATTTTTCATTTAGCTTAGTTTTTTTTTTCACAGTTAAATCGCAATCCCTTCCAAATATTGGAGGAGCATTATATTTGGTTCTACTACTGTTACCACAGCAGTTCCTTTCGTTTTTGTAATATTTTTTTGTTAGAAAGATGAACTCTGGTGGAGTACAAAATAACCAATATATTGGTGATTATTATCACAAGAAGTTCTTAAAACACATTTTTGAAATGTCAAAGACAATTTTACACCCACAAATCTGTTGTCCTATAGCTTTGGTTCAAAGTAGACAAACTTTCACTCTTGTTTATAGCATGCATTATAAATTCTATATCATTTCACTACTTTTTAATACTAGGTACTTACAGGTTTTCTGAACTAAGTCAGCTTAACTCTTTCCGTACCAGGTGTTTTTTGCAGGTCACACCAGATTTTTTTTTTAAGGAACTACTGCAATCAATATTTTATGTAATACATAAGCAAAAAGCAGAATAAATGCACTTTTCCCACATAAAAGGTTTATTAGCAAGATGTACATCATAAAGAAGATATAAGTTGCTAGAATTTAGATTGTGGGATAAAACTGAACAAAGTTTGTAAAGACACGCTTGTATATACTAAGAAAAATATGTAACAAAAATTATGAGATATACAAAATGTTTTGCCATCTAATAGGCACCATATCATAAAAAAACAAAATTTTTCATTGAACAGGTATTCCACTACAAAAATTTAAGTGCAAGCACTACAGCTTGGCGTGCCGGGCTGCAGCCGCCAATGTTCCGGGATGGCTTGCGTTGGCGCCGCTCTCAAAGTCCGTTGGAAAGACCACATCCTCAGACTCGCTACTGCTCAATCCATCGACAAAATCAGCCGAAAATGCAGTGGAATCCCGAGATCTTTGATCTTTCGAAGTGCACACACTGCTCCAAGAGGCGGTCCTTTTTGCTTTCTACTTTGATGATCGCGAAACATTGGAGTGTGTTAAAAAATTAACGCCTTGTCGGGAAAAAGTGACATGTTTGCAAAACAAATGTATAGATCTCCTCCTTCACACCCTACGGCGCAGAATGTCCATGAGCGGCGTGGAAGGTCTCAAAAGCGGCGTTTCATACCATCAGTAGTGGGCGGCCGTTAGTGCTTTCTACTTTGAAGATTGTGAAAACTTCGAAGCATGTTCAAAAATCACCACCTGGGGGGAAAAAGCGAATTGCTTAGCAAACAAAAATATTGTTACGGTGAAGGGAAGGAAGAAGTTGATTTAGACGAGAGGAAGACGAAGCCTGGCAGTTGCCTGAACGCCATATACACCAGTTGTAAATATACTATATTTTACACTCGTGGGCCTGCTTTCTTCCTGCAACATTTTGGTGAAAGGTGCGGGGTACAATCACGGAACTTTGCAGCGGACGTCATCTACCTGCCGCCACAATGGCAAATCAACCAACACAAGCGACAACGCCTCAGCAGCCCTTGCCAACGGTCATCCTCACTCATCTGCGGGACCCGGGGACATTTTGTGGCACGGACAACGCCGACGTCGAGGACTGGCTTACGATGTACGAGCGAGTGTGTGACAACAACAGGTGGGATCCAACAATAATGCTAGCAAACGTGATATTTTATCTGAGAGGAACTGCGAAGCAATGGTACGACACACATGAAGCTGACCTAACGAGCTGGGATGTCTGCAAAGAAAAAATGCGAGACCTGTTTGGCAGACCTGTCGGTCGTCAGTTGGCAGCAAAAAAAGAACTTGCGTGCCGCGCCCAGACGTCCACAGAATCCTATGTCGTGTACATACAGGATGTGCTGGCCCTCTGTCGCAAGGCTGATAACAGCATGACCGAGGCAGACAAGATTGGTCACATACTGAAAGGTATTGCAGACGATGCCTCCAATCTCCTTATGTGTAAGGATTGTGCCACTGTGGATGCAATTATAAAGGAGTGCCGGCGCTTCGAACAAGCGAAGGGCCGCCACGTCACGCAAACTTTCGACCGATTGCCCAATACCGCCGCAACATCTTCTTGCGAAGACCCGCCGCGGTTCGTTCAGCCGACAGGACTGGAAGATATAACGCGCATCGTTTGCCGTGAGCTTGAGGCCATGGCTCCGGCTCCAGTTCGTTCCGACTGTCGGGAAAGCGTGCCCGCTATCTCCCTTATACAAGCGGTCGTTCGGGAGGAAATAGCAAGTTTGGGTATTCCATCTCTCTGCTCGGTCCGCCATACAAACACCTACCAGATTTCTCCGGCCGCTCACTCCCAGACGCAAAGCTTTCCGCCACTCCGTCGCAACCCAGCTGACTGGCGCACAGCGGATGATAAGCCCATCTGTTTTAATTGCTCCGGTATTGGACACATCGCCCGTCATTGCCGCAACCACTGGTCGTCGCCTCCTCGGTGGTCGTCTCCGAGTCACTACCGCCAAGTGCCAGACAATCGTACTTTCTCGCCCTATACGCCGACTAGGAACATCAACGCCGACAGTGCTCCACCAAGATCCAGCCGCTCCCCGTCTCCGCAAGGCCGTAGGTCTCGTTCGCCTCTCGTTCATCGCTCTTCTTCCCCTTCTGCAACCGGTCACTTCGCTTCGGGAAACTAGGCAGTGCAGCTCCCGGAGGTGAAGCTGCAACTCCGACCTGGCCCACAAATCCTCTGTTGACCCTGCCTACCTGTGGAAACCTACTGGACATTGAAGTTGATGGCGTTCCTGTTAGATCTCTCGTTGATACAGGAGCGCAGCTTTCAGTTATGAGCGCTGCTCTCCGCCAAAGGCTCAAAAAGGTTTTGACACCCGCCGTAGCGTGCACTGTGCGAGTCGCTGACGGGAGTACTTCACCTGTCCTTGGAATGTGCACAGCACATGTGACCATTGGGGGCCATTATACCGTTGTTATATTTATTGTCCTTGAACACTGTCCGCACGACCTAACTCTCGGCGTCGACTTCCTTTCGAAACACTCTGCCCAAATTGACTGCTCCGCAGGTGTTGTCCCCCCCCCCAGTTGGATCTACCGCTTCCTGCCGACGCAACCACTTTCACTTCACACCGCTTATGTTCTGCTGAGTTTGCAAGGCTGTCTCCACAGGCGGCTACAAATGTCCTCCTGACGCCCTGTCCTCCCGTACCTGATGGCGAGTACGTCGTGTCGCCCCTTACTGACGTGGTTTTGTCGCGCAATATTGCCGTACCGAGCACCCTAATCCAGATCCACGAAAACTGCGCTCGCATGCCCATCCTCAATTTTGGATTTTTGTCGCATGTGCTGCCACACGGTATCGCCATAGCGCATATCACTCCTTTCGAAGAATTTGAGATTTCTTCTTTGACCTCTGAATTATTCCTCAGTACCAACGGACCTTTGTCACCCACTCTTTCGTATTCGACGCCTGCAGACGATGTTTCTAAGATGATCACCCCTGACCTTCCTTCCGAGCAAACAACAGCTCTCCGTCACCTCCTGTCATCTTATCGGGACATCTTTGATTTGAACGACTGTCCACTTGGCCAGACATCTGTTGTCACGCATCACATCAACACCGGTGACGCCAGCCCCATTCATAGGCGGCCATATCGTGTCTCCGCAACAGAAAGGGCCATCATACAGAAAGGGGTAGACAGGATGATGGACAAGGACATCATTGAACCTTCCAGTAGCCCGTGGGCATCACCGGTTGTCTTAGTAAAGAAAAAAGACAACTCGTGGCGCTTCTGCGTTGACTACCGTCACCTCAACAGAATAACAAAGAAGGATGTTTATCCCCTGCCTCGCATTGATGACGCTCTTGACTGCCTTCATGGATCCCAATACTTTTTATCAACTGACCTCCGCTCTGGCTATTGGCAGATTAGCGTCGATGAGATGGACCGCGAGAAAACCGCCTTCGTCACATCGGATGGTCTGTACCAATTTAAAGTCATGCCCTTTGGGTTGTGCAATGCGCCAGCTACATTCGAGCGCATGATGGACTCTCTCTTGCGTAGCTTGAAGTGGTCTACATGCCTCTGTTACCTTGACGATGCGATTGTGTTTTCGCCGAACTTTGAGAGCCACCTGCAGCGCCTCACAACCATACTCTCCATGTTTCGCACGGCTGGCCTTCAGCTAAACTCCTCCAAGTGCCATTTCGGTCGCCGTGAAATTAACATGCTCGGCCATCTCGTAAACGCCGCCGGAATCCAACCTGATCCACAGAAAGTTCACGCCGTGCAAAATTTTCCTGTACGTTGTTCCACAAACGATGTCCGTAGTTTTATGGGCTTATGCTCTTATTTCCGGCGATTTGTGAAAAATTTTGCCGACATCGCTCACCCTCTCACTGACCTTCTTAAGAAAGACGTATTTCTCTCTTGGGGACCACTACAGGAGAAAGCCTTCTCTACCCTGATTGAGAGGCTTACAACTTCCCCGAATCTGTCACACTTTGAGCCTTCTGCGCCCACTGAAGTACGAACTGACGCAAGTGATCATGGCATCGGCGCTGTCCTCGCTCAGCGTCAACAGGGCCAAGACCATGTCATCGCTTACGCTAGCCGCCTTCTTTCCACATCCGAGCGAAATTACTCCATTACTGTGAGAGAATGTCTCGCACTCGTATGGGCAGTCGCGAAATTTCGACCGTACCTTTTCGGTCGGAGCTTCCGCGTCATAACCGATCATCACGCCCTCTGCTGGCTCTCCTCTTTGAAGGACCCAACTGGACGACTTGTACGTTGGGCATTGCGTCTACAAGAATATACATTTTCTATTATGTATAAGTCAGGGCGCCTGCATAAAGACACTGACTGCCTGGCCCGCAATCCCGTGGATCAACCGGATGATACCGATGCAGACTCGGACATCAGTGTTCTATCCCTCTCGGGCTTCCTCCATATTGGCGACGAGCAGCGCAAAGATCTTGTTCTTCGAACACTTATGGAACGCCTAAGCTCCTCGCCCAATGACCCGTCCCTCCGGATGTTCACCTTGTGCGATGGAACTTTATACCGTCGTAGCATTCGTCCTGACAGCCCGGAGCTCCTCCTAGTCGTTCTCAAGCACCTTCGACTTGCCGTGCTCCAGCAACTTCACGACGCTCCTACAGCTGGACATCTGGGCATCACCCGTACTTACGACCGCCTGCGGCGCCGCTTCTTCTGGCCCGGCATTTATCGCTCTGTGCGCCGTTATGTCGCTTCTTGCGACCTGTGTCAGCGCCGGAAGACGCCTGCGATGCCTCCCGCTGGTTTGCTTCAACCAATTGATATCCCTACAGAGCCCTTCTTCCGTGTGGGCCTCGACCTCCTTGGCCCCTTTCCAATTTCCATCAAAGGAAACAAATGGATTGCTGTAGTGACCGATTATGCCACGAGATATGCCATCGCACGAGCACTGCCAACCAGCTGCGCTACAGATGTCGCCGACTTCGTACTATATGACGTCATCCTGCACCACGGCGCCCCTTGCCAGTTGCTGACCGATCGCGGCCGCTACTTTCTATCGAAGGTCGTCAATGATCTGCTCTGCTCCTGTTCTACAGAACACCAGATCGCTACCGCGTACCGCGTAGGAGCTCAAACGACCTCACCGAGCGACTCAACTGCACACTAACTGAAATGCTGGCCATGTACGTTTCCGACGATCACCGCGACTGGGACGTCGCTTTACCATACATCACTTTCACGTACAACTCATCTCGTCACGACACTGCCGGATTTTCACCATTTTACCTTTTGTATGGCCGCGACCCCACCTTGCCCTTTGACACGTTGGTACCTTCCGCAGTACAATCACCCAGCACTGGTTACGCTCGCGATGCTATTGACTTAGCCACCCAGGCCCGAGATGTCGCCTGTCATCGCCTCACAGTCTTGCAAGCTTCTCAGAAGCGACGCTACGACCTTCGGCACCGAGACCACCATTTTTCACCTGGTTCTCTTGTCCTTCTCTGGACGCCTTCACGTCGCGTCGGCTTGTTGGAAAAACTACTTTCCCGTTATTCTGGTCCGTACCAGATCTTACGCCAACTGTCCGACGTGACATACGAGATCGCCCCAGTCGGTCAGCCTTCAGTGCCTCCCAACGTCACCAGCGATGTTGTTCACGTCGCCAGGCTCAAGCCCTATGTCCCCCCATTAAGTGAGGCTCTATAACTTGCACCGGGACGGAGCTACCCCGCCGGGAGGGTGATGTTACGATGAAGGGAAGGAAGAAGTTGATTTAGACGAGAGGAAGACGAAGTCTGGCAGTTGCCTGAATGCCATATACACCAGTTGTAAATATACTACATTTTACACTCGTGGGCCTGCTTTCTTCCTGCAACAATATAATTCTCCTCCTTCCTGTCCGATAGCACAGTGTCTCTGCGGTCGACATGGAAAGTCTCAAAACTGGCGTTTCAAAGCATTGTTAGCGGGCTAATGATGCCCAATGGGCACGGTACGGAAAGAGTTAAACTAAGAACATGAAATTATTAATATCGTAAGCACCACTTATTGTATATAAAAAGCAAGTACAGATTTGAATTTAGCAACTCAGAATATATAATATAATTCAGCACTCATTGACTTATTTATATATAAAAAAGGCTCTAGGAGCAGAGGAGATTCAATAGACCGATTTCACCACCTTCAGAGCCCAGGCACAGCAGCCCTGCTGGTGGTATGATGACAGTAATCCTTGCCGTTTTCTGCCTATACATGGGTCCAAGGTGATTGAGGGTTATGCCTAGCTGCATGCCACTGTGGATTTTCCAGCCAAATTTAGGGAAATTTGGTGAGGGGGGGAACGGCCGTGTCTCAAGTCCCACTTCTATTTCAGAATCTATTTATTACCTGACGTGGTGGCTCAGTGTCTACGGCATTGTGCTGCTGAGCACGATGGTGCGGGCTCAAATCCAGTCCCAGTGGCTGCATTCTAATGGGGCCAGAATGCAAAAAATGCTTATGTACAGTGCTTTGGGTGCACGTTCAAAAACCTCAGGTCGTCAAAATTAATCTGCAGCCCTCCACTACGACATCCTTCATAACTCACTGCAGAGTTTCGGGATGTAAGACTCCATGATTAAACTCCACACTTAAACACATCCCTGCCTTTTGGTCTCGAGGGCTAAATGGGTTTGTCATGGTACAAACACAACATTGTTCTTATGACAGTTGCCCTTCAGCTTGCTAAAGACTACTGCTACCCACATGCTTAGCAGCACCGGCAGTAGAGTAAAATTCGCCGCGAAATCGGTCTCTTGGTAGAAGCATGAGCCCATTTTCGTGCAAGAGTGAGTTCTGGAAAACCCCTTACTTGGCTGGCAGTGAGTCAATGTCTCGAATTTCCCTGGTCTTCAGCAATGTGAAACCATCTACAACATAAAAGTGCTCTTTCCCAAACAGCAATAGGCCTTCACATGTGTCAAGGCCTTGCACCCGTGCACACCGGAACATGTGAGTGATCTGAAATGAGAGTCAGCCTTTGTGACAAACTGCGACCACAAGCCTGCGTAGTATAATATCAGAGTTTCTACAAAAATTACTGGAGGGAACTATGGCACTGCGATCGTTCAGCTGGAACAATGGGCAGTACATATATTTACCAATTCTTTGCACTTGTCGTTTCAAACGTTCTTGTGGCATTATTATTACATTTTCGTTTTAACATTTTATTTACCAAATTTCCTAGAAATTTAAGTTTTTCGAGTACAGCAAGACAGTAAGTCTCTGTGCACATGCAAGATCACTGCAAATTGTTGCATTTAGTATAATGCAATATTTTGCTGAAAATGATCAATTTGCCAAGTTGCAAAGCTGTTTGATGCCAGAAGGAAAAAGTTTAGGCAAATCCATACGAGGCACTGCCCAAGATTCCCACGCTTACTGCGCTACCATAAATTCAGCTCCCATAGACACTAGCGCCAAAGTTGTAAATTCTATGCATACAAATGCAGCTGTGTAAAAATTCAAGTTCGAAAGAATACTGGTGAGGTTAAGCCTCTTGACACCACAGATGCAGTTGATGGAAGAGGCAATTTGCTGATTGCAGCAGCTTCTGTAGTGGCAAATGTGAGTTATTCTACCGCAGATTTTTAGCTCTTGTTGTAGGCTGTCTTGGATGTTTTTATCACAAACTAGATGCGGGAAAACTGCCAGAAGCCATGCCGCCAGCCTTTACCTTATTCTTTTGTACCCGCTTATGCTCGTCTCTAGGAAGTGTGAGAGCAATATAAACACAGCCAAGAAAAGCAGTCGTTCGCCTGACCAAGGTAAGTCACCTCGTCAAGACGTTGGCTCCAGGCTCAAGCTTGCCTTGTTTCTCACCCAATGTTAATCACTTCAAGTTGCTAAGGAAACGTGTGGAGCTGACAGAAGAGGCAGATGCCAATCAAGGATTCTTTAAAGCCTTGAAGGTGCAGTTGGATGAAATAAATCATTTACAAGTAAAAACTGCACTTCCTTCTTCATTATAGCAAATAACTGGCCACACTTTCTTGCACAGACCAATGATAGATGTTTAAACAGGGTAATATTGCATGCAAATTACCCTGTTAACGGGAAATTAGTGCTCGAAAAAGTTTTGCAATGAGCAAAAGCCCGCCTATGATTTATTAGCTAGCTTCCCTGAAGCTAAATGATATACAGTGTAACATGGAAAAGCATTATGCAACGATATACAAAAAAGTGCGACAGAGCACAATACTGGTCAGGCTCTTGATGCTGAAACTGCTTATTCAAAAAAAATTTTTTTTGGCCTGTTTGAGCAAAACTAGCCCAGTGGCATTTACAATTAAGTTGCATTATACATTTTAGGCACCTAAGTAGAATGTCATGTCATGCTGAATTTGGGTTTAGCAAGTCGACGTACTAGCCGTAGCTGCAGGCTTACACATGCTGACATTCCTAGCGCACTGTGCAAGCAAATCTACATGTGTGAAAGACCACTCCTTGAACCACACTTGTGAGCAAAGCCATTCTTGCACAATCCCAGGATTTATTTATTTTATTTATTTATTTATAGATAATGTGATCTTTTACAAGATCTTAGCAGGGTGGGAACAAACAAGTACGTACATTCATACAAACATACAGTTCAAGCATCCATGCCGACACTTGAATTCAACATGGCAAAAATACAGAATGCATGAAAAAAGGTGCAAATAAACTATGTGCGGTTGAGTCATGAATGCAGCTGCGCCTGAAAACGGGATAAAGAATTTATTGTAACGACTTCATCAGGAAGTTTATACCAATCAACTATTGTTCTTGTAAAATAAGAGTATTTGAAGCAGTTGTTATGCGGTGTTAACGGGGTTACTGCTAGGGAGTGTTTATGACGAGTAGCATAACCAGTTAAAGGTGTTAAGATGTGTGAGGTATCAATATGGTAGTGGCCACTCATTAGCTGAAAAGATAACTTTAATCGGGAAACACGATTTTGTTCTGTAATCGAAGAGAAGCCACTACGTTTAAGGAGATCTGTTATAGAAGTTCGACCATGAGCATTGTAGATAAATCGGATAGCTTTCTTTTGAATTCAAATTTTTCAATATTTGTTCTTGTGTAGGGGTCCCAAATGATTATTGCATATTCTAAAGTAGGACGAACTATTGTATTATATGCCAGGAGGCAGACAGCTGGTGCGGAGAATTTCAGCGACCGGCTGATTTGATCTTGGGGTGAGTCAATTTCGTCATATATTATACAGTCATCAGCGTAAAGTTTAATTTGACAGATAGATTATTGCCAGTGTCATTTATATAAAGCAAGAATACAAGAGGACCCAGCACGAATCCCTGGGGAACACCAGAAGCAACAGGTAATGTGTTGGAGGAAGTCTGGTTTATCCTAACGAATTGGAAACGGTTCATTAGGTATGCTTGTATCCATTTTAATAGCTTATCGTTTCTAAGAATAAAACTTCATTTGTAAAGTAATTTGCTGTGGGCTACTTTGTTGAATGCTTTACTGAAATCCATGAATATAGCATCGGTTTGTTTTCTATTATTTATTGTGTTAGCAAAATCGTGAATTGTTTCTACTAACTGAGTGTTTGTGGAAAAGCCCTGCCGAAATCCGTGTTGAGCATTTGTCAATACGCAATGCTCATCAAAGAAACCGATTACACACTTATAGATTATGTGTTCAAAAATTTTGCATGTTGTTGAAGTCAAAGAAATTGGTCGATAGTTTTTTATACAATTCTCGTTTCCCGATTTAAGTAAGGGTTTGATTATTGCTGTTTTCCAGTCATCTGGAAGCATGCCATCCTGAAGTGATTTACTAAACAAAATTTCTAATTATTTCGCACACCACTCAGCATAGCGTTTTAAGAAGGCATGTGGTATACCATCTGGACAGAGGAATTTTCATCAATTTTTAACAGTAAGTGACATATACCATTCTCAGAAATAACAATATCGGGAATGGAAGGCAAATCCATGTAAAAATAAGGCAGACAACCATCATCCAATGTGAATACACTACTGAAATGATTGTTAAAAGCAGAACATACAACCTGCTCATCGTGTACACCCTTACAGTCTATTATAAACATATCGGACAGGGAAGAAGAATGAGTCATCATCCTCCAGAATCTCCCTGGAGACGTTTTCATAAAACTAGGAAGCTGTACATTAAAGTAATTCTCTTTGTCATTTATGATCAATTGTTTTAATTTATTTGACGTTTCCTCAATGACCCTTTCGGAATTTTTAACAAGTTTTCATTTTTGCAGAACTTTTAAGCCATTTAAGCTTGCATTGCTGGCGCAAAGTCTCCCGGGAAATCCAGGGATTCCGACACGTAGCCTTTCTCGCAATCTTTGGAACAAACTGTTGCATACAGTTGAATATAATGCCTTTAAATGAAAGCCGGGAGTGTAAATAAAGGCCGGGAGAATAAAAGATGGCAGTGAATATCTCACTTTACCAGGTGAAACCTTAATAATGGTGCCAAAAGCATTTGGCAAGTAAGGTCGCAGAGTGGAACACAACATGGATGAACAAAGTATAAGAAAGCTGATTCATAGAAATGCTTCATGTGGGCCAACTATGACTATTTGTAGCAGTCATTTTGACTTGGTGATGGTGCAATTGGTCACACATACAGGGTCCATTATGAAAGTAATGCACATGATTTTATTATGACGCGACTATCCATGGCAGGGCAGTAAAACCAGTCGGGAAATGTGGCGAGGGTTCTCCCCTGCCAACGCAGCCAGTAGTGACCTAGGATAGTGGCCGAGGATCTGCAAATGCGCAAGGTCTGCACGAAGCTTGTGCCGAAAGTGTTGACGGAAGATCAGAAAGAACTTCCGAGTTTTGCGCTGTCAAGAATTGTTGGATTTGATTCAGAATGAGCCGGACTTTCTTAACTCTGTCGTAACTGGAGATGAATCCTGGATGTTCGAGTACAACCCAGAATTGAAAAGGAAGAGCACCGAGTGGCACACAAAATCATCCCCCCCGCCCCGAGAAAGCGCGAATGACCAAGTCTCACATAAAAACGATGCTCATTGTCTTATTTGATGCCCGAGGAATTGTCCATTTTGAGTTTGTACCGCAGGCAGAAACTGTCAACTCACCTTTTTACCTGGAGGTGCTCAAGAGATTGAAACGCCAGGTCGCGCGCGTGAGGGCTGACATCAAAGACACAGTCAAACTCTACCATGAAAATGCCCCCAGCCACGCATCCTTCACTGTTACAAACTTTCTGGCCCAGAGCAACACCTCGGTGGTTCCCCATACCCCTTATAGTCCCGACTTGGCTCCGTGCGAAATTTTTTTTTTCTCCTACTGGGAGCATTGGGAGCATTGTTTCTCTGACTGGGAGCATCCGACTGGAAAGCATTGGGAGACCGTGCAAAACATCCAAAAGCATGTTACAGCATTCCTGAGAGACATTCCCGTCGAGGACTTTCAGGGTGCCTTTCAGGCGTGGCAGGCATGTTTCCGCAAGTGTATTGATGCAGGGGGAGAGTATTTTGAAGAGCTTTAACCATCTGGACAGGTCTGGTCAATAAATCTATTTTTCCCAGGAAATGTGCATTACTTTTATAATGGACCCTGTATGGTTTTGTTCTTGTTTCCAGATCTAATGTGAACATTGCACACTGAAACATATTAACAGAAAAAGAAACTGCACACATTCACCTGTTCTCGTTCTTTCTACAAATGCGCAAACTCAAACACACACACACAGAAAAAGAAAAGTCAACAAAGAGAGCAGCAGAAGTGGAGGAGCTAAGCTTCAGAATCATGTAAATAAGGAAACTGTGATGTATTGAGAAAATGAACTGCATGTCATAATGACTCCGGGCACCACTTCAAGTAAAATTTCTACAGTAAAACTTTTAGCTTTTTGTTAACACCCATTCTAAAAAAAAAAGAGGAGAGTAAAGGAGAGAGAAGAAGAACAGTAAAAGGAGGAAGAAAGGGAAAAGGAAGAAATTATTAAGCTTTGTGTTAACAGCTATTCTAAAAAGAGTCGCAGTTAAACTTCCGTCTCTTAAATTTCCAAGGCCTTCGAATTTCCCTAATTTGCACTATGGTATTGTTCTTGACGATCTCATTCCACGCACCTTTTCGCCTTTTTCTAGGAGGCGAAGCACGCTCTGGTTGTCTGGTGATTCATCCTTACGAGCAGCACCCTCCTGCTCTGAAGCGTCCAACGCAGGGTCCAGGCTTTCACTGTCCTCATCCTGCTCACCACTGACGCTGCGATTTACTTGCAGTCTAGTGCGCAGACCTTGAAAACCTGGGCATTGCAGAAACGAATAGGTAACATGATTCTCGCACAAGCAGATAACATTCTCAGCAAGAGTACCAACAGTAGTTTTTCCTTTCCTTAAATGAGAGCAATGAAAGTTAACACTGCCAAACCAGGAGGACATCAAAAATGCCCAGAATTCACAGAACTAATATACAGCACTTCATGAGCTAAGTGCACAAATGCTGCACTAAACAGTTTGTCACAGTATTCATATTATGCTAGTTCAAGCAAAATGCAAACTAAGACTGATGCACCTATTGTGAACTAACAACACATTCTTCAGATTTCCTTTTGTATGCAGCTATAATGAAATTAATGCTGGCTCACTAGCTGTATATTACAGCTTTATAGGCACCCTGTGCTTCCAAATCTCTGTGCTGGTTACAGTGCTTCTACTAGCGGTGCATATGTTGTCGGGTGGAAAAGATGGCTCATGTCGTGACGAGAAGCTGCTCTTGCAGGAGCACATGTGTGTTGTTGTACTCTCCCGTTGCACACACCATTTTGTGTCTCTGAGCACTGCATCACAATTGTGGTAGCAAGAACTCCTGAACTGTGCGCTGCAACAGCACTCATAGCAATTTTTGGCAGGCTCATTTTTACCATTTCCTAAATATCTACTGAAACAACAAATAACATGATCGTTGATATGAGTGCTCAAAGACAACTGATGCTTCATTTTGCAAATGGCAAAATGTATAAGGGAACCGTGGAAAGAAACGTACTAACAAAATGCAAGAATATTGTCGTCCAACTATTCTCAGTCTATCATTATAACAGAGTAGAGGGGCCAATATGTTTGTACACAAACTGGACTCTCAAGGCACATCTCAACATGAAATTTAAATTTGAAACTGTTGCTTTGAAGCCCCTGCCACAGACGGCAAATGCCATTTCGGCATGTCTTGTGTGACATCAAGAAGCGCCAAGCCACCGTTTTGTCATCTACTCTAAAGCATTCCAAAAATCATGCGCGTGCCATGCCGAGAGAATGCATGCCCACTGCTATGGGAATGCATCTTGGACTGACTGCCCAGACGTACATGCAAAAATGAAACCATGCATATACCACACACATTGACCGCGCAGAACACACTTCATTTTGTCACCGATCAGTGTTGCCAGATTTATGTGTGGTTCTACTGCAACATAAAAAAATTAAAAAACAAGTTTTCTACTGCACTGAAAACGTTAATCTTTCGCCAGCTTGTTGTGGGATGTGTATGGTTTAACATGCGATACATCATAAAAGCTACAAAATTTGGCGTCGTGGCCCCTTTAAAGAGACACAAAAACAAGTGAAATTTCAAAATCATCTACTTCTGCATAGTGTCATGGCACATTGCATCAGAAGGCATCCACAATAGCAGGAACATGTATAATGAGAAAGCCAGTACAGGGCATTTAAAAATACAACACAACAAACTTTGTGGAAACCTGAAGTTAATGAGGTGATTGTGCTGCCCAAAAGTGAACAACCACACAATTGCACTAATAATGAACATATGAAGTAAAAATATGAGTAACCTGAACAAAGCAAAGGACCAACAGAGAAAGAACAAATGCCTGACTGAGCTGCTTGCCGTGGTTAGAAAAGCATAAAAGAAAAAAAAAGAATAAGAATGAATGATGCAGAGAGAACTATACAGTAAAAGCTTGTTAATTCGAAATTTTGGATAATTGGAAGTAGCCGCTGTGGTCCGTCCAAAAATATATTGAAAGCCACATGTAACGAGTCCCGCTAATTCCCACTGAGATCCGCACCGCCACCGATACTTCAAATGCTGCTCCATCGTGGATGGGGAACATGCTAGTGCACAGGAGCATGTTGCGACACTGGCATCGCCGTGCATCTTTGCTCTTTCCATCTGTGGCCCTTTGTTTAGGCCTGACTGGAGAGAGACGAGTTTGCGCCTGGCCAGGCATGGCCAATGCCTCTGTTGTAGGTCGCTTCTCTCCCTCTTTCAAGACCGTTAAGATAAAAATGCGAACACAGTGCTGCATGTCTTTTTTTTTTCTTTCATGTTACATCTTGGAGGCTATGCTCTTTCTTTACAAGGTGTTGTGCAGAGAAGCGGCACCAGGGGCACGATCGGGGATCGTTGTTCAGAGTGCGCATTTGGTTGCGTGGCGCGCTCTGTACGAACCCCGATCGCGCCTCAGGTAATGTCTAAAACATGGCGGTCATAATGTTTATTGGCGCTCGCAGTACCAAAAAGCATAGCCTTTGAGATTCGTGGCTATTACTCCAAGGAAAGCATCGCTGGAATACGTGTTTGGACGCCGCATATGCGTATAGTGAAACTCGGCAGCGTGTAGTCGGTGCAGCTACAAAGCTTCAACATACACAAATGTTGTAGCAGGTTTTGGTGCATTTCGCAAATGCATTTTAGAGTGCAGCTCTTGTTCCTGCGGCGAGCAGCGGCGGCGCAAAAAAGCTTTTATAGTCAGACGTTTTCGGCGTGCATTGCTTGTGGCCAGTCACGCAACGCCATTTGCGCTGCGCCAGCCGAAATGTCGTTCCCTCTAGTACCTCTAGACTTGGACACGTGTGGCACGCCGTCGGCTGCTAATTTCGGAGCATGCGCAGAATGATCCCCAACCCACGCGCCGCTTTGAACGGCTGTCTGAGACCGCCAATGAAGCGGCGTGGGCACCTTTTTTTTTTTCTCCATGCCATGAATTGTGGCTTGACGTGATGAACGCGCGGATTGAGCAAGAGCCATCTCGACATCGGGCATGCCGGACTGCATTGGTTGCATCCGGTTACGTTCGCTGCGCCAGTGCTTCGAACTACAGACGTTGCTGTTCTCGCCAACGTGACGTAGCGTGTGCGCGCGCGCGCTCATGCTACGTCAGACTATATACGCGCCTTAATCGAGCAATTTTTTTCTGACTTTCATTAGTTCGAAGTTTGTAAAATTTGAATTTTCGTAGCATCCCCGCGGAATTCGAATTAACGAGCTTTTACTGTAGCAATGGGATGCGACAGTGGATGATCTCAAAAACGGAGAAGGATGGAGGCGAGAAACAAGAAAGAAATTGTTAGAAAATAGAAAGAATCTGTGACAGCCAAGAGTTAATAGGTGCTGGGGGGTATGACTTTTAGGTATAGTTGTTTTTCTTAAGTCAAGAAATGAAACACACTATGTTCAAATGCAGTGTAACAGGCAACCTTTAAAGAAGAATGGAGCTGCAACTTCCACAGTGCAGTGCTATTGCTAATGATATTATATCTGTTTAATTTGTTTTTCTTGTCATGTATCGTCACCTGTACAAGATTTTTTGCATATTTGTGGAGCCTGTGGTTGTATCCTGACAATATCAGTATGCAATAAACTGTGTGGGCATTTATCTGGCCTGGAGGGACAGCTCTTTGCCCAGTGATGAGGAAGTGGTGTGGGACCTGTAGACATACTATTCTCACAGAAGACTTAGCGAACACTAAATGTATCCTGATGAAATTAGCACTGGCAAAGGCCCTATGCCAGTGCCCTATGCCAAGCCCTATGCCAAAAGCCCTATGCCACTGCCACTGGCCGTATGTTTCAAGCATCCCAAGGTCACATGCTGCTATGTATCAGGAGCAACATCAAAAGTACCAGAAGCAAGCATCACTTGATTTCTCTATGGGCTAACATAAAGTATGCATGCGTCAAGTAAAATGATGGCCCTATTTTGTAGTGGCTTAAGTCACTGAACAGCATCACAGATGTAGGGTGGTGTGCTTTATGCGAGACCCTCATAACACTGTGAACCAAATGAAGATACTGTCACCATGTGTGAATTCCACTCTAAGGCACACAGCAATGCACCTGATGCTAGCAACAGGTAAGAGGAAAATAATATTCATAAGCCACTGGACTCTCAAGCATGCACTCAGAAAGTTACACTAGAACAAACCAATTTCTCGCTCCTCAGTGCTGTCCCCTTCCTGAGGCCAGTCATCAGAGGTGATAGAAATGACATCTGGGGAGAAAGTGTCATGCTCCACAAGGCTGTCTGGCCGGCAATGCTTGTAATATTCCTTGCTATCGAAGCTCGTGGCAACCTTGTACTTCAAGGCACGCTGTCATATACATGAAAAGGAAAAAAAAAAAAGCCACTTGCATTGTGTTAAGCAAAAACTTTTACAAAAAGCAGTAGTATAGCAGTTCTGTAAATTTAGGACAGCGAAAACGAAAGCAGGAAAGCTCAATATATATAAAGCAACAATGAACACTTCAACAAAGATGGCATGCAACATACTACTACATATACAGAATACCAGTCAAACACTTCTGTGTTCTCAGTTTTGAGACACTACTGCAAGTACCAAGCTTCAGTGAAATGACGTTGCTTAAACACCGCCGTCATTAGCTCCAAAATTGCATAAAGTTACCACTTCATCTTTATGTGCACACATTGGCCAACTAATTTTTCAAATTACATCATTTTTTTTTTCAAATAGGGTAAGTCATTCTGAGTATTTCGTGAAACCACTATTGTTATCCAGAGAAATAATATACAACAGCAAATGAAATTTAAAATACCATACAATGTATTGCTAAAGTTTTTGGAGGCGGTCAGCAGAGATCCACATGGACATGTCACAAATATTGTGGCTGTGACTGAAGTTGATGCTATTTAAGCAAACCACCTGTGCCCTTGCCTCCATTGGGAAATAGTGGGAAATAAATAAAATAAAAAAATTGTGGGGAAATAGCAGCAAACCACACTGCATGATTTGAACCACAGAAAGTCAAAGCCATCTGTAATCGCACCATTATTATTGATATCTTTCAAAAATATCCGAAGTCTGTTGCATAAACGCAATGCTATTGCCTCATTTCTTGATGACTGCAGTTCAGGTATTCTTGTTCTTACTGAAACATGGCTACACCCTGAAATAACAGATAATGAAATATTTTCACACGATAGCACATTTAACATGTTAAGGTGTGTGACTGTACTGAAAAAGAGAGGTGGTGGCGTACTCCTGGGTATCAAAACAACAGTTACCTCACAAGTTATTAATGTAGATTCCAGTACTGAGATAGTATGGGCTGAATGTCAAACCTACAGGAACAAGCTCCTGATAGGATGTTGTTATCGACCTCCCCGTACAAACCAGTGCTTTCTTGTTGAACTGTGCAATAGTATTTCTGAAGCTCTTGAGCTCTGTCAAGCTGATATCGTCTATCTCTTTGGTGACTTTAACTTTCCTTTGATCAACTGGAATAACCTATCATCCTCTGGTCATACATCAATGAAATTCATTTCTTTAATGTTAGACTTCCACTTATTCCAAATGATTATCCAGCCTACCCGAGGCACTAACAATTTAGATTTAGTTTTCACTAACGCCCCTCAAACGGTTGGTGAAGTTGTTTGCTTAGATGGTTTCAGCGATCACAAGCTACTACAACTTACTCTTAAGATCCCCCTGCAATTTACAGGCGTCTCAAACAAAACCATCCGTGATTACAACAAAGGAGACTATGACAAAATTAACAAAGAACTTGAGACATTTCTTTCTGGCACCTTTCTAGCTCCGTTTTCTGCTTGGTCAGTCAATGAAAACTGGCCTCTGTTTAAAGAAAAGCTGTGTGCTCTAGTGGAAACGTATATCCTTCTAATCATAATAACAGGCGATGGACAGAACGCTTGGTTCACTAAGTACCTTCGAAGGCTAACAAACAAAAAGAAAAGGCTATACGCAAGTGCAAAGTGCACAAACTCATCTGTGGTATGGGATAAACATAGCTCATTTTTGAAAGATTACTGCTAGTCTTAAGAGAGGCTAAAGAAAAATACTACTCTCAAGATCTAGCTTCATTGCTCAAAAACAACCCCAAAAAATTCTGGCAGGCGATTTCACCTAATAGTGGCTCGCATCACATTTCACGAAGTGATGGTAATCAAGCTCCAATCAGTGACAAGAAATGCCCAGTCGTCTTTAATGGATTTTTTTCATTCATATTCACTACAGAAGACCATTCAAATTCGCAACAAGTCACTAATCTAGATTACCAGTACATGCAATCCATCGATGTAACATAAGATGGTATCGCAGGTCTCATAAATAACTTTAAGTTGACTAGTTCTTCGGGTGTTGATAATATGAACTCCAAAATTTTAAAGAATACAGTCATACTGTATACCAAAATTTTGTCTTATTTTCTGCCAGTCGTTATCATCAGGCCAGCTTCCCTCAGACTGGAAAATTGCAAAAGTGATACCAGTACACAAAAGTGGCGGCGAGAATTCCCCAGAAAACTATCGTCCAATATCATTGACAAGCATTTGCTGCAAAATGCTTGAACATATCCCTGCATCTCACATATATCATCATTTCGAATCAAATAATTTTTGCTTTATTAACCAACATGGGTTTAGGAAAGGCTTGTCATGTGAGACGCAGTTACTAGAATTCACTACAGACTTACATTTTAACATGGACCGTAGCCTTGAAACAGATTGCATTTTTCTCGACTTCTCCAAAGCCTTTGACCGTGTAGCTCACTGCCACTTAATTTTCACATTATCCGTTCTCAAATTAGAATACTTAACGCTCTCCTGGATTCACAACTTTCTATCAAATTGTCAGCAATTTACAGTCTTTAATAATTTTATGTTACCCCTCGCATATATCAGTTCCGGTGTACCGCAGGGCAGCGTACTAGGACCCTTGCTTTTTCTTATTTACATCAATCATATGCCCAATAACATCTCATCCTGCATGCATGTTTTTGCCGATGATTGTACATTATATTGACCAATTCGCAGCCTTGACCATCTCATTCTTCAAGAGGACCTTGATCTCGTTAACAAATGCTGTGAAGACTGGCAAATGAAACTTAACTCATCTAAATGCAAAGTAATGACATTCAAGTGAGAAACAACAAATCATAGCTTTTCCTATTATGTAAACACAAATCTAGTATTTTAGGCATCAGTATATAAATATCTAGGCGTTTATCTTACACTGAGCTTTTCCTGGGCCTTTCACATCACAACCATATGCGCAAATGCTTCCAAATCTCTCGAGTACATTCGTCGAAACTTGCGTAACTGCTCATCTAAAATCCGCAAATTAGCATTCCTATCATTTGTATGCCCCAAGGTTGAGTTCATGTCCCCTATATGGTCTCCCTACCATGAATACTTAACCTGCATCTTAGAAGCCATCCAAAACCGGGCTGGTCGTTTCATTTCCCGCAATTACAACTACAAGTCAAGCATTACTCTTATAAAACTTGACCTTTCCCTTCAAATACTAAGTAGCCGACATGACATAGCACTCCTGTTCTTGCTCCGTAGACATGTTTATCAACCGAAGCCATCAAACTTGCCACTAAAATGCACGCCTTGCACATCACGACGACTTGATAATGATTTATGCCTCACTTGAATTTATGGAAACACTAACCCATTTAACTTCTCAGCTATACCATGAGCAATTCGGTTATAAAATTCACTTCCTAGCAGCACTATCGTGCAAATGAGCAATGATAAATTCAGACAACTACTGAACTCGGAGTTTTCATCATAATACTAAATATATTCACCTGTACATATGAGATATCATACAATACGTGAAGAAAGGGGGTTAACCAAGGGGCCCGATTTTTTATTGGTCATATAAGAAGCCAACAAACACTGACACCAAGGACAACATAGGGGAAATTACTTGTGCTTAGTAAATGAAATAAAGAAAGGATAAATTAATGGAAATGAAAGTGGATGAAAAAACAACTTTCCGCAGGTGGGGAACGAACGATCCCACAACCTTCACATTTCGCGTGCGATGCTCTACCAATTGAGCTACCGCGGCGCCGTTTCCCCGTCCACTTTCATGGGTATTTATGTTTCCTTGCAGAACCCTGGGAGTGATAGCCAGCACCACCACTCACAGACCTTGGCGGCGGACGTGGAACGTCCTTTCTGCTGCAGGCGTCACGTGAAGTGATTTTTTTAGGTGAAGGCAACCGGTCAATAAACCCACACATGCTACCTGAAGGCATCAATGTTGCCGGATGCGAAGGTTGTGGGATCGTTCTCCACCTGAGGCAAGCTGTTTTTTCATCCACTTTCACTTTCCATTAATTTATCATTTCTTTATTTCATTTATTAAGCACCAGTAACTTCCCCTATGTTGTCTTTAGTGTCAGTGTTTGCTGGCTTCTTATGATATGATCATACAATACGTGTCATATATGTGCCTTGTCTCTCTCTATTTTTTTTCCAATCCGCCGTTCTGTACGCTGGGTTGAACTGCCTCTTTCTCTGGGCATTCTTATTCTTTCCCACTTTTTTTTTTTTTTCAATTTGTTGCTTCAATTTTGTTTCTGTTTTATGTGCTCGTGCTATGTGCATTATTTTGCACGAGTGATGTGCTGCTTTTTATGTTACCGTGAACTGTACTTTTGATTCCTTTCCTGACAACTCTATGTATTGCTTTAGCGTTTTTATTTGTAACACTGTTTAATAAAGCTTTGACTAGGGCTAGTTGGTATGGCATCGTTCCGCTTGCTGCACTATACTTTTACACGAAGGACAAAAACGAGATGTTACATGTTGCGCATATGTGTGTCTGTCTCGTTTTTGTCCTTCGTATAAACACCATAGTGCAGCAAGCAGAACGTTGTAACACTGTTTTGCAAGCACATTGTCATTGTAAACATTTTTAGCTCTCACGTATCAGTTTTCTGTTGTCATTTGTTCAATGACGCCCCTCTTACTCAATGCTCCCCTTGGGGCCTGTAAGGTACATTGAAATAAATAAATAAATAAATTGGCAAAGTGATTATACTTCGCTTTTTAAGTGGCACTTGTATGCCAAGACTAGTCGTGATGAGATCACACCTGACTTTGCCCCAAACTTGTCTAACGAAATAGCATGGTTGATATAGCCATGAAGGAAGTTAAAGGTGGCCAATCCTATAGTAAACACACATGGAGATTTAAACTTGACTCACGATATGGGCTGCATTCCACACTTTGGTTTACCGATGTTTTAAACAGATGTTACCCTAAATTTTCACAAAGAAATCTTTTTGCAAGGAGGGTGAGCACACCGACTGTCACCAGTACACACTTTTGGTGCTGCAGCAGTTATCACATAACAAGCTAGAGACAATTAGTGCATGCTTCATTTATGGTAGCTTACTTGAACAACTGTATGAGCAGTGGCATGCTGGCCCACAGTTGATCAAAAGATGACGAACATGAATAATGGCTGATATTCACTAAAGTTTCCATGTGCACTTACAGGGCAGAACAGGGGAAGCTAGCATGTATGCAGAAAACTTCAAAACCTACCAGTACAGCTGCTACTAACAGGGAGATGTATGCGATTTGCATTTCATGACATAGCGATGATGCATGATGTGCAGCGCTAAGAAAATTAAACAAGAACAATTCGGAAACTACTCCAATGCGTTGTTTCATTTCCAGGTTCGCCTGCATTTGTAACAGCGGCTTAATTCAGATTCCAAAGCGTACCCTTGGGAATACTCCATGCTTATAAACTGGCTACAGAGCGATTACATGTCGCACTTCCATGTAATTACCCGTAAAAGGCATTTGTTGTCTGCTTGTTGCTGTTCGCACATATTTCAATTTTTGAGCGCTGTAGATGCACCACAAGTTGAGTGAACATGGAAACCTACAATTCTTTATAAATTTCATGCACACATCATTATGAGGTGCAAGACCAGGACAAATTCTGTTAACTCTTTCCCTACCATGGAGAAGATAGGTTTTTTTATAGGTTAAGCCAGATTTCTCTTTCTGAAGGAACTACTGCACTGTATATTGTATGTAACGCATAAGCAAAAGGCAGAATTAATGCACCTTTTATGCATAACAATTTAATTAACAAGATATATGTCATAAAAAAGATATAAATTGCCAGAATCAAGATTGTGGGATAATACTAACCAAAGTTTCAAAGACACGCTTGTATCTACTATGAAAAATATGTAATAAAAACAATGAGATATACAAAATGTATTGCCATCTAGTAGGCACTATTTCCAAAAAAATCAAAGCTTTTCATTGAACAGGTATCCCAGTACAAAAATTTAACTGCAAGCCCTACATTTGGGCATGCTGGGCTGCGGCCACCGATGTTCCGGGCTGGTTTGCGTCGTCATCGCTCTCAGAGTCTAAGTCCGACGAAAAGGCGGAGTCTTCAGACTCACTGCTGCTTGATCCATCAATAAAATGAGCCGCAGATAGAGCGGAATTGCGAGATCTGCGATTTTTTTGAAGCATGCGCGCCACTCCTGGGGGTAACCATTCTTGCTTCCCACTTTGACGATCGCAAAACTTAGGAGCGTGTTCAAAAATTACCGCATCTTGAAAAACAAAAAAACAAAAAAAAGAACGGCTTAGAAAACAAAAATATAGTTCTCCTTCACGTTCGATGGCGAAGTGTGCCCATGAGCGGTGCGGGAGGTCTCGAAAGCGGTGTTTCAAACATTCGATAGTGGGCAGCCATTTTTGCTTTCTACATTGACGATCGCGAGACTTCAAAGTACATTCAAAAATCACTGCCTGGCAGGAAAAAAGGAAACTGCTTAGAAAATAAAAATATAGTTCTCCTCCTTCACGTCTGATAGCGCAGTGTGTCCGTGAGCGGCGTGGAAGGCCTCGAAAGCAGCGTGTCAAACCATCGTTAACGGGCTAACGATGCACAATGGGCGCGGTACGGAAAGAGTTAACAATCTTTTCTTACTACATGTACCAGCCTTGTAAAGTGCAAAGGCATTGCTTTTCTTGTACCATAGATTTCTTTTTTCCTTCTGAGTGTAGAATTACTCTAACACTTCTGCAGTCATCTTCACGTCTGAATAATTGTAGATGACCATAGTTTATTGCACAGAAACTTAAAAAAAAAAGGAAAGGCATTACTTGGACTGCAGTGTAATGTTACAAGAAAACCCATACCAGTTTCCCAAAAGGAAATCCATCAGGGTTTTTTAAAATGCTACAGCTGAAGAAAATTAGTTGGTTTATGCATGCTTGAAAGAGTTACTTTCAGCAATTGCAAGAAAGCAGTAAGGTGGGAAGTGCACAATGTTGCATTATAAACAAGTAGAAAGGTCAAGATTTGGCTTACAAGCAAGCTGTGAGAAAAAAGGAAACGTAAATATGCAAGGAAAACATGATGAACAAGCATAAATGTTACAAATTAACATAATAATACAGCATATGCAAAGAATGAAGCATAAAATACATTGATATTTAACATCTATGGTAAAGTGTACACCTGGCACTAAAGCATTCATACCGGTAATATATACACAATAAGCACTGACCATTTAGTTCTGGTACAATGTAATTGCGCAAAGTGCACTCGCTTGATCACAAAACTTCTATTATGTTTTGGCTGAGATACGGTGTAAACATTTATTATGGGCTTAACCCTTCGCAGCCATGCGTCAGGTCTCTTCCAACACATGAAAATATTGGTTTAAATTAGATGCTGGGAGGCACCCGACACGTTGCGCCACTCGTGTGCACTGGTTCTTTTCTTTGTGTTTGTTGCAAGATCTTTCAGGAAATTTTTTAACTACTGATAATAGCACTTTAGAGCATCTGCATACGAGGGCCGCAGATTTTTAACGTCCGACTTGAAGGAATTTGCACGTGGTTTTCGTGGCCCAAAGTACTGAGGGGATGACAATGTTTTCGTGTGCTTTAAGGAAAAAAAACTCGCACCAGCTCAGTGAATCTGAAGATAAATTTAGTGCCGACAGAAATACATTCTGTCTTCAGACAACAAGCAAACATCCTCTGACGAAAGTACTGGGGAAAAAAAGCGACAATGAGGACCCTAGCGAAAACGGTTCCTGTGATCACCAACAATGTCATGCTGGCTGGAGACTGTACACTGTACAATAGCTTCAGGAATAAAGAATTTTCAGAAGTAAATCAGTTACTACATGTTTGCTTACACAAGTGCTCTTTCTACATGGCATCCAAAATGTGCGAAATAGTCCCTGGCCAGAATGACTGCAAAGGTATTTTTAATGTGTGTGTATGAAGGTACACACCTGAACACATGCTCATCAATGTTTGGTAAATGAATGTGCCTTGAGCAACAAAATTTCAGGACATTATTTCTTCCACGATGTAAACACTCAATAAAGAAGGCTTTTGTGAAATTTCACACCTGTGAGGTTTCCACCACATGTAGTGGTTGATATAATTTTTTATGTTGCAAGATGCTGCTGCTTTGCAGACTCTGAAAGGGGCTTCAAATGCATGTTAGGGACTTCTTTACTTACAGTGCACAAATTTTTGCCTCCACACAATAACATGTATAGCTCCTGGGGCATAATGAACACAATGGCCATAATTTCGTGCTATTGTCTCTATCTACGGCTTGAATGCTGCCAGCATTCTGGATTTGGAGAGGCCTACCATGTGCTATAGTGGTAAAAGTTGATGAACGAAAAAAAAAAAAAAAAAAAGAATAAACTGATATTTTTCTAGCTCAGATGTGCATTGACAAGGTTCTGCAATACCAAGCATATGTTTCACTCAATATCCCTTGCCTGTTTTGTTGAGAGCAACAGCACGTTTAATTTCAAGTCAGTCTTTTGTGGTAAACAAAGCTGTGAACAAAAAAATGTGCAGGACTAAGGAGCTGATGCCACCTTCATTGCACAGGTAAGCCATCTATAATAACAAGCAATTGACTTAAACCCTTGAGTTCTGAAACAACTATGCAGTGTTATAATGACTTAGCTTGCATGCTCTCTTTATGACTATGCTACAATTACCATTAATGAGACTATGAGCACATTTTCTTAGCCATCGTAGTCCTCAAGACCAAAGACGTGTTGGGCCTTGTTATAATGTTTTGTTTTGTCTAACCGTACAAGTGTCTTTTCTCAATTGGGAAACTTGCAACTAAGTGATAAAATATAAATGTTGCACCAGTCAACACTGTAAACTATGATGATATGCTGCTGCGGTTCCCCAGTGATTAGACGAATAAAAACAAAGAAAAGTGAAAAAGGCTGCACTGCATCACAGGGAACCAACATCAGCACAGCAACAAAGCCACTTGAAAAAAAAAAAGAAAAAGGGAAGCCACCAACAACGAAGCTGGCACCTTCAGTTTCCTCAAGACAGAGAGGCTCACAAGCACTGCATCACACAAGTGAGCGCATGTATAACGGGCAAACCAAGAAACAAACTCGTAAGGAGCAATGAGGCTTGAAAGAGATTAGCTGTAGCAACCATCTGTGGTACCACCTTACACCACAGATGCTAGAGTGGGATAATGGTTGGTGAACTGACACCCACACCAATGCACCTTTTTTCTTAACAGAATACTGTGCAGTGAAAGTGGACTGTCCGTTATCCTTTGAAAGGGTCCTGCCAAACATTTTAAGGGAAGACTCTAGTCGAAAATGAAACTCCGGCTGTTTACATAATTACAATTTACAAATACTTACAAATAATTACATGTTTACAAATATATAATCAGTTTTATAGCGAGTCGCAGTTTTTTCGTTCTGTACCATGACAATGTATAAAAAATGTAGGCCTTTCTGCCTCCACTTCTTTTTATCCCTAAACTTCTATAATTATGGACCACTGATGGCTCATTTCCTCAACATCAACAGTAGAATGCAGAAAACTACCTAGAAAGTGCATATAAAATATGTTAATAAAGGTGAAAAACTGGAACCCCGGTTCTTCCCAAGTTCAGACCCTAGTAAGTGTTAGTTGAAACTTGTCTAAAATATATAAGTGATATTGAGAAGTTTAAAGGAGTTAATGTCATTCCTCACATCCTAAAAAAGATATGGGCAATATTTCATCCAAATCCAAGTATTGGAAGTACCCAAAACAAGATGGGAAAACTAAAAAAACTTGCCAAATTGCATTTTGAGAAAAACAGATTTTACAGTTTAAAAGCCAGACACAGCGCTCGGAAAATGCAACAAGGTCATGTTTAAAAAAAAAAAAAATATTTCTTGCTCTGTGGTAGCTCGGGCAACCATGGTTATATTGAGAATGCGGCTTGGCTGAACTCCTGACACGATTCGCAATGGTGAGCGGCCATGTTAGTCGGTTACAGGACGCTAGGAAATAGCTCACTTTTGGGCTTTTAACAGCCACCTTGTGCTCTTTGAATGTGATTTTTAAACCATTTGAAGTTCAAATTCAGCTATGATTTTTATTGTCATAAAAGTAGAGAAACTGAACTTGCCAAAAACAAGTAAAAACGAAAAATCAGTAATTTTCAGAAGAAGAAAGAAAAACACACTCTTTCCTAGCATCTCCCGTTAAAAGAAAGTCGTGGCATGTGTCTGGTATAATTGAGCATGACCTTACAAATATACCTTCCAAAGAAGGTATTTTTGAATACTTCTACGACTGGAATTATCGGCAAACAAATGCTGCCTCTGCTATGCCTTTGCAGCCTTCCAATCCGTTTTTTGTCATTTCTGCTACTATTCCTCTTTTTCTTTCTTACAATTCCTACATATATATATACTACATAATATATACTATATTACAATTCCTACAATCAGGAGCTAGTCCCTGGCACACGTGAGCAAGACACAGGGGGGGGTCACATAAAGGGCTCTGTAAAAACACTACAATAAGCAAATGTCATACTTAATATATCGCAACAATACCTCGGTTTAGCATGTTTTTATGAAAACTGTTAATATACTGCACTTCCGTGAGGTGAGCACTCGTTTACATTAATAAAAATTTTGCAAACAAACAGCGACACCTGTTTCACGACAAAAACTGAGATTAGCGGAGCATCTAGGCACATGATACTCACATTCTCCCCTCCTTCCACATCAGGCCGATATGGGTAGTGCAGATAGAACAGGTCATTCTTCACCATCTTCTTGCGCATACGACATGGGCCAGCTGCAACAACAAAGTGCTTTTTTAAGGAACGAGCCTAGCACAAGGCAAAAACCAAGGAATGAAGAGTTTCCAAACACTAAAATATACCCACGGGGAAGTGCAAAGAGTGTGTTACTCAGAGGGCTTGCGGAGAAGAAAAAGCAAAACCTAACAGCCGCTTCACAGTTTTATGCCTATGTCACACGAGCATGCAAAAACTCTTTTACGTAAGCGGTCTTTTACCAACTAGAAAGACTTTTTAATGAAGAGGCATTGCACAGCAGACACATGGCACTCACAATCTCTTATTAGTGTTTCCTTCTGGACACGCTACCGAAAGCGTGGCGCTGGCGTTCGAAACAAAATCGGGCCAATTAAATTGATCTATCTCGAAATATAAGTGAAAAGTTGTTGTATTACACATTTTTCAAATACATAAGTTTAACAATGTCAGATCAAGAAACGTTATAGCAAAGATTTATTCTCCCACATTAAAGAGCATTTGCAGGACTAGCGAAGTGCACAAGCTTGTCTGGCAACATTGGGCTTTTATCGCGTTGGCTGCAGCGTTCCCGCCATAGAGTGCTTTTTGCGTGTGCCCAGGGCTGTTTCGTCCGTGGCGTTGGCCATCGATGCTCACAATGCTGCACGCGATTTTTCTTGTCCACACAGCACGCGTCTGTAAGTGCCCTCACGTGATATCCGCGACACGTTCGACCTGCTTACGAGAGTACAGAAGAAAATGAGCATTACTGGGTGTACTGCACCTTCTGCGAGACATGAAATAATTTTTTACGATGAGCCTAGGCGACAAAAAAAATATGCATTTGCGTATTTCTTTAAAACATAGAATATTTGCTCGCGCCCACTGGTTTCGAGGCTACTTTTTTTCGTCCGTAAAAGAGATCGACGAACTCCGTTTCCAGACAAGACCGCTTCTGAAAAAGAGACCGCTCCCTGTCGTTTGTCTGCGGGTGAAACCCTTTTTCGGGAGAAGTGTTTTTCTTCAAAGACTTTCGAGTGCCTGTGTGACAGGGGTATAAAGTATCATCCTCATGTCTACATGCCTTGCCTTCTCCACGTAGCTGTCCCTGCACACACAAATGTTTTCTCTCAAACCCAGCAAGCACACCCAATAAATTATTTTGCTCATCCACAACACACCATTTGAAGACTGCTCTTGTTATCAGTCCAGTCAGGCACTGACTTGTGTTAATATGTGAACAATGCACAGCTCAAAGTTTCTGCATCTTTCTGGTTCGGTGTTGAAGCCCTGGTACTGGTTCTCTAGTACAGAGGCCTTCTCAGTCTTCTGTGTCAAAGCGCAACAGCTGCAGGAGGAGCTCAATTCTGACCAAGTAGCCAAAATTGGTGCTTATATGAAACTGAAACTGCTCGAAATATCAGCAAATACCTAATTCAGCATGTTGGACATGTGGCAACAACTTGCTGCAGGTGGGAACTGAATCCACATCTTTCATATTATGCGTGCAATGTCCAACCAATCGAGCTAGCGTGGCGGCCTTTTTTCTGTATACTTTTTTTTTGTATTTGTGTATGTGTACTAGATCTAGCCCCGGGAATGTTAGCCAGCGCGAGCACTCATGGCTGCCTGCAGCAAGTTTTCTTCAATTCCATTCCTACATTTCAATTAAACAAACAGTTAATTTCCCTTATGTTTTCCTTGGCTTCATTGTCTCTTGCCTTGGTGTGGTTGTAATCAACAAGGAATCAAGCCTCTCGATTGCTCTTATTCTTCTCACTCATGTGCACACCAAGCATTATTACAACAAAGCCACATAAACACATCACAAGCAGGCGTTTAAATATCCACACTCTGCCAAGTGCAGCAAAAAAGCCTCACCAGTATATATGAAGTACCATTCTTTCTGTTAAAAAAAAAAGAAGAAAGGTGCAGTTTTGACTATTGCAAAGCTGCGAAGTGATAGCTGGGGCAATATTATGGGCCATAACTTAGCAGTAAATCTTGCAGTTTTATGTCGTATCGGTAGACGTAAAGATACACAGATGCATGTGAGTAATCTCCTTTTGAGAAGAAACTTCATCAAGAAGCCCTCTGCAACTGGGATGATGGCGTGTTACGAGACGATGAAGGAGGCCTCAAAACTGGTGCCATCCATAGGACAAGAGGAGAAGTCGAGTGGTTGTTGGCTAATTATAGCAGCTGGCAGCAGCTGTGCTCTTTCTTGGTGCAGTATTTTTCTCTGACTAAATATCAGTGGAGTAGATGAGCGGTAAAAATCTGCAAATGGTAGTCTGTGGGTCCGCTGTTTGAATCCTTGTGGGGTATTTCAGATTTTTTTTTTCTGCATAAGTTTCTCGCAAAGGTTTTCAGGATTCCTGCAGTGGTCATCAGCAACAATGGTAGGCATCAGAATGGTTAAGGGAGTAAACATCTAACAGCTATAGCTATAAAAAAAGCTTCCATCACCAGCTTTCAAGTTATCTAGCCCTCCTACCCAGAATAGACCTCTTAAACATACATAGGCTAGCATAGGTTAAAAAATGTGTGACCTTGTCCTGCTCCTTTCTCACTTTCTGAGCATGCACCTGAAGATGGTTGCTGATACACCAATCAGTCTGGACAAACTGCACTTTCCTGCAGGACATGGAAATGGCACATAGTTTAATTACAGCAGCGCATCCATAGATTACATCATCGGCAAGCTCCATGCAAGTTATATTTGCCATTTCCAGGACTTGAGGGGGCAGTGCACATGACCAGATTAAATGAAGCGTCAACGACAGTCTCATACTCTTGTAGGAAAGTGTACATAGGCCAGACTAAGAGTCCCAAGAAATGTGCTTAAAATGTAAGATACGAGGAAGGCAAGGGCACAAATTTGCCAGCCCATGTTACTGAATGTAGATCTGAAGCATGCATGCTTCTTGGGGATGGATATCATAGGCATGAGTTTTAACACCACCTCAAGGCTGGAGATGGAAGCATTTTTTTTTTTCAATCAGAAAGAATGGCAGCTCAGGTATCAGTGAGGTGAGACTCTTTTGCTGTACTTGGCACAGTAAGAATTTTTAAATGTCAGTTGGTGACATGCTGATGCATATGTGACTTTGTTGTGACTATTCTTGGTGCACCAGCATGGCAAAAGGTATGCTTTGAATCCTTCCCTAGAGACAAACTGCCAACAGAGGCACTCATGTTCCATCTCCTCTCTTGTGCTCATCTTTTTGTTGCACTAATTTACAGTAAACAACACGAAATTGCGTTATTTGAATGAGTGCTTTAATTGAAGTGTCACATGGTCCCGACCCGGATTCACACATTTGAAAAGGAAGAGTGTATGTCTATAGGCAGTGAGCTTTGCTTAGTGCAAAGAGTAACTGGTAAAAATTCAGAATCAAGGTGCTTGGGCAGTGGCCTGAATGTGCACATCCTTCCTGACTCGCTGCCGATGCACAAGGAATGGTGTACTTACACACCACACAAAGCTTTTCCCACTGTTTATGCAAACAACAACAGCAGCAACAACACCACAGCCCCATGAAGGTGACCGAGAGCCTACAGATAAGTACTAGTCGCTTGATGCAGCAATACCTTCGGTCATGTCAAGCATCCACTTGTCTAAAGGAGATCCCTCGACTGGGCCCCACAGACCCCGCTCCTGAGTCAGCTCTGACTCAGTCTGCAGCCAGTCCTCAAAGACATCCTTCAGAAGATGCTGCTGACTCTGCATTACAAAACGCATGCGCACACACATACACAAAAAAGGCTTTCAACCCATGATTGACTAGTTTCAGGATTTTAATGACTACAAAAGTGAGGATCCCGAGTCCTATGATTTATCATGCAATTAAAGATAAACCTAACTATGTGCAAGTGGAAAAAAAAGGAAGGGAGGGCAAGGACCAGATGAAGGTACAAGGGACAGGTGCAGGCCATATGCCCTTTTATAAAAGAATTAATTTTAATCTAAACAACTAGTCCCACCGTCTTCCATGGTGTGATCACAGTGAACTAGGAATTTCAGCTAGACAAAAAGTCATAAAGAAAAAAAAATGTTTTCCAGTCTTTGCCTTTCACGTATGATGAAACTAACATACTGACCTGCTGATGTCGCTTTAACTGCATGTCGACGAGCTCTTGTACAATGGAAACATGAATTTGCGTCCACATTTCCACCTCCTTGAAAGCACCAACAAAATGAAGAGGTCAAACAGTGAAGATGGAAAAGATGACAAGTTCAATGGCCAAATTTTTTCCTGTCTTAGCGAGTCTATTAGTAACTATAATAATAATAATAATAATAATAATAATAATAATAATAATAATAATTCGATTAGCCACAACCACATGACTTTAATTAAGCCAGTGGAAAAGAAGTCCTTTGATTTATGCCGCGCACTGTAAAAGAGATGCATTCAAGGCTTGCCTGGCTTGTCATGGTGCTAAGAGTCACCTTAGGAGCCTGCTCCCTCTTGATCTTTCGGCTTGCGAGCCTCGAGAGTCCACCAGTCACTTTTTGAAGTTTCTAAATGGAGGAAGAAATGGAATGAAGAAGAATAAGAGCAGCTCATGCCAGGTGTTACATCAACACTTGAAACATGCACAAGTATTTCTTCATCCTAAGGCACTGACTTGATGGTTTGTCAAGCTTCACAAAGATTTTGCTAGTGTTTGTGGCATTTGCACAAGCACAAAGTCTACAAGGTAACGATGCCTCTCTTGAGTAACTAAATATTAATAATTATATGCCATCATGCTCAGTAAAGCCTACTAAATTTAAGGATACTAATTCTTGCACAGAAAGTGATGTAAGCATGGCCAGAGTCTGTAACACGTGTCTAAAATACCTTATGAAACAAATAATCACAGTGCAAAATGGAAAACTCAGCCTTTGAAACAAAATGACTGGACCACTGGTAAGATTAACAACATGTCTGCAGCATTATTTACGAAGGAATGCTTTATTTCCCAGCCTCCTCATCAAAGAGGTAAGCCCCTGTAAATCCTGCCAGTGATGACCCCTGTCACCTGGATGATAACTACACCTGTCATAATGCTGGCACTGGATCAAGCTTTCTAGTTCTTTCCTTATTCTTTTCATGCATAGAATTTGACCTTGCAACACCAAAACAGCAGCAAGATTGGTCAAATGTAGGAAAGCCAAGAGTCGACTTTATCGGCAGTTGAGCACACTTACCTGACTGACAGTCTGCATCTGCGTCTGCATGACTTCCCGCGTGTAGCCACTCTTACGCTCAAGATCCAGGAAATTGGTCCAGGCGCGGCAGAGCGGCTCATGCAGAACTTCCCACAGGCTCTGCAGGTCGGGTATCTGGCCCCCCGAGCTGCCCTCAGCTGCAGGCAGTGGCACTTTGCATAACTCTTCCAAGGCCTGCACAACAGGATGTAGCAGCCTGTAAGTGTGGCAAGCCTAGCAAGATGTGTTCCAACAATACGGCTGACCCTCTGAAGTCCCAAGCTCTAGCTACATGCATGCAACCAGCTCGTATCAATCAAGTCAACCTTTATTAATTTGATGTTAGATGATTCAAACTGACTTTTTATCTGGCTGCATGCAAGAAATCTCCAAAGACAACATGTTTGTCAACCGCTTTCTTCAGCTTGAATGTTACAGGGTCCCTCACCAGGTTCCATCGGAAACGTCAGTTGTGCACTGGAAGTTGTAAAGTGCCATCCAGAGGCGAGATCGCGCAAGCATCTTGCTTTCCAAACGTTTGCTCGTACGCTCATGATTTACCGGCCCCGCATTTTTGTTAGTGATCATCAGCATGGCAAGGTGGGAGCACCAATTAAACGCCACTTACACAGTGACGTAGGAGTTTGAACATTTGATAAACGAGGTGCTTGCGTGATCTTGCACCAGGGGATGTTTGACTGCAAGAACTTTTCAGATCGGTTCATCACTAGAGGAGATAAGAGAAACTGAAATGTTGCACTGCCATGCTGCAAGGAGGCGAGCTTCACTGTAAGCATAAGCACTCCCTCCCTTAGCCTTGCCAAGTGTCCTCACATGAGATTACTACTACCCTGCCTTCTTCCATACCGGAGCTGAGAGACCACATCATGTTTACATTAATTATGAGCACCTCAGCCCTTTTTCTTCTCTTCTTTATGTTTCTTGCTGTGTGTACTTGCAGTGGCAGTTTTGCACTTTCTGGATGATTGGATGATTTATTCAAGTCAAGCACTATAATCGGGGACTTTGCAGGCATGTCTGATGTAGACGTGTCTAGGCGTGTGATCTTGATTCTCCAGCAAGAAGTGGGGCTCCCACGAGGGGAAGGTAGAACTGGCTTTTCCATGAAACTTCAGCTGTTTTTCGCTGTGCAGCCATTTGGTACTTTGGCACTGGATCAAGAATTTCCAATTGTCAGCATAGGATCTACACACCATGCTTGTCTGTCTGCAATGCCCAAACCTAGTGAGGGGCCCCTTAAGATAAATCAAACCAATTTTATGGTCCCATAGAGGTTGAATTCGCTGAGGTCAACTGTATCACATAAGACGAATCCTACATGTCTACAGTCCCACAGAGGTTGAATTCGCTGAGGTCAACTGTATCACATAAGATGAATCCTACATGTCCAGGCTGCAGTTTGTCTTGCTTTTATCAATCACAACATACCACGCTTGACAGCTCACTTTATATGTTCAGGGGTTAGGCTGCTAATGCATGTTATTTTGTGGCCAGCCTCTCTTAGAGCAAAATGATTGAGTACTATGGGAGCATCGCAAAGGCTCACTGCTTTCTGCTGGGCCATCTTATCTTTAACCATGAGGGTAGCCAGAAGCTCGATGAACATAGCACAGTAGCACACTAAACACCTTAGCAATAATTTCGAACACATTACAGTGTGGTGAACATATTGAAAAGTATTATAACAAATAAAAGAAAAGCACTTCTGTGAACATAATGCACAAGGTACCACTTACAAAATGACAAGTACAGGTAAGCTGCATAGAACAAAGAAAAAACACACTCACACACAATTGTACATACATGAGCAAAGAACACGTATTTTAATACATGTTCCACCTTGCGGTTCCACCTCTCCACCTTGCGGGTTTCCACAGAACTATTACGTCAAACATGTATTTTACTTGCTTACATTATAATGGGAATCTTCAAACATCAAGAGCTAGTAAGGCTGAAAAGAGGCGATGCACTACAGCTGTATCAGAGTGCACATATCATAGCTTGCTCATATTTGTACTAAGTTTGTTGTGTTAGCTTTTTAAGAAGCTTCAAACAGTAATGATGAAAGTATTCCTTGCTGGTGGTTTCAGCCCTGCTGTGTGGAAGAGCTTTTGAAAATGGCACAATATTCTAACTTAGCATTATAGGGTCTTTTCTTTAGAGGTTTGTGAATATTCAAACCTTTCGAACAACAAACTATTAGATTTGGCCTCCAAATTGAATAGCCACTGTTGGTAGGCATGACCATTTTTCTAATAGCATTTCAATGTTTCGGAACGTCAACTGTGCGCAATCAAACACAAAATTTCCGCAAACATAGATTAAATTTAATCTCCAAGGGCATAGTAATATTTGCATAAAACATGACAACGTACGCAATGGAGCTGCTGCTGTCACTCAGCGAGACATACTTAACCAGCTCAACAGTGATCATTTGCACTCTTTGAAGAGTCCTGCGTATGCAAAACAAGCTGCTTATTTGTTCATAATGGTCCATTTGTACTTTTAGTAAACAACGCTTTATACTGTGCCGTGTAATGACAGAAACTTGCTAATGTTATGAATACTAGGATGTGAACATAATTTCATTTTAATTGTAAAAACTGCACATTTGCCCAACTAGTGGTGTCACTGGCCATGATTAGACGAACACGTTGGGGCTGGTCTTTTGCACATGGTTTTATCATGAGAGCCACATCTACATATTCCATTTCATAAGACAAGCACACTCTGCTTACTACACTGCCTTGGCAAACTGCCTTGTTGGAGAGCTAGCCCTAACAATTATGAAAAGGGTCCATTTTGTACAAGCCACTACAAATGTAAAGTGGTGTAGCGGTGGTGCTTGGTTTCTTTTCCATACAGTCCTCCTTTCTCTGCAATCAACTTGCAGCATGTTTTCTCAGTCATAAACCATGCCATGCTGAGTTCACTGGTTCTTGTCTGAACACCGAATCTAGGCAGCCTGGTACTACTTGGTGAGTGCTTAAAGAGATCACCAGAAAGTTCTGAGGGCTGATAGCTCCCCCTTCTGCCATGGAATCCCGTAGCCTAGTAGAAGAAGTGCTGCTCCCTCCATGCTAAACAAGCCGTACTGAAACGTCTAAACTGGAAGGCGGTGAATAAAATGCTTCCTCACCTGCCTCTTAGAGAGATAGACTATCTCCCAAACTTTGCAGGCTGCTGATGCAACCAACAGGTGTCCTTCTTCAGAAGAGCTCAAGCTTTTATTATCAGCAGCATTTCTAGTGCGGTCCGAAAAGGAAGCAGGATTGATGTGCCAGGTGGTCCGACGCACAGTCTCCATACTAAAAAGAGGACAAGAGAAGCCATGTCCATTGAGGAGACAAAAAGCGTACTGCAGTTACCTACATAAAAAGGGCAGACTGAACATAGTATGCTTTGACCAAACAACTATAGAATGTTAAAACACTTCTAAAATTATTATTTTTTTCCTGCAGAGTGCATCCTTTTACACTTACCTGATCTGAGCATCAGCTGTCAGCTGTAGAAGACAATAACACAGGCAGGGAATAAATTCAGCTTCGGAGTTTGCTGCGACTAGCATGAGTGTTCTGTGTATAATCATCTTCTGGAGGCACTCAAGCTTTGTCATTTGATCTGGACAAGAATGGAGAAGCAGTGGATTAACTGATGCATTGAGAGCCAGCAAACGTGAAATCAACAAAGCAGAAAAGCATACTGCCAATCAAACTAACCTGCAACACATTCTGTAGGCCTTGAAAGAATAAACAACAAGGTTCTGTTCAGGCTCCTATAGACATTCTCTGTCTGCACATGCATGCCTATAAGAAAAGAAAAAACAGCAGTTACTCTGCAAATAAATCCCAAACAGTAAACATGTACGTAACATTAAATGAAAACACAAAGGAAAAGAACTGTTACTACTTGTAATCCACATAATAGCGGCAGCTAGTATGTGGTCTGGAGGTCACCAGAGAGCTTAAAGACACATCATGCTGAACTGAGTGTCAGGTGTCAGACTTGGTAGAGCCAGTCAAGCATGATGCCCGCTTTTACATTACTCATGTTGACAACACAATAACAAGCTCACTACCAGGATGGGAAGAGAGGGAATTTATAGCAAAGTGAGGTGAGGATGGGAGGCTGATTCGTTGAAGAAACTCAAAATATGTCCAAGAATTTTGCACCTCTTCTTTAAATCATCTGTTCTTCATTGGTGATTGATTGAGCGGTGTGGTTCTATTCAGTCAGCTTTTTAGCTCATTAATTGGTCTTAAAATTGCAACACTACATTAAAATTAAAGAAATAATATTTTCTTTTACTTTTAATCACCCCCTGCCAGCTATTTTCTATGGCCTTCAATCATGACCGAACTGAGGGACGGCGCTTACATTTTAAGCAAATAAAGCATTATTGCAAATTTTTCAAAATACAAATAATTTTTTACACAGAAACTCAAAATTTACCAGTCGGAGGTTGGTCAAAACATGAAAAAAATTATGGCCGGCAAGCTAAATTACTGTTAGCCATCACCACACTCCTTCACAGTCAGTCACTCATTTAACTTAATTTAGAGTATTCTGTTTCAATACTTGAGCAGCTTTCTGCACATGCTTTCAGTACCTCACAATAGAATTTGTTCAGTGCCACTCAGGTTGTTTGTGATGCAATGCTTTTTGAAAGACTTTGCAAAGACAACAACTTCTTTTCAAACGTCAACATTTGGACACAAGGAGAGTACTTACATTTCTGTAACAAATATTTTTTTCAGTTTCTCTCATGTTGAGATTACAGGGTTTTTTAAGCTAAAGGATGTTTAGATTACAGAAAATATAGTAATCAGCCGGGTACAATATACCTTCTTGCTTCCCAAACCCTTTTGTAAGTTTTTTTTTACCTTATCAAGACATGTTCATGACCAACCAAAAGCCACTCAATAATTAATGTTTTTTTTCTGCACGCAAATATCTAAAAAATAATTGTTACTGAAATACAGCAAAAAAATAAAACATGGCATACCTTTTCGTTTGACTTGGCCAAGAAGCTTAATGATAAAATCCAAGATTTCATGGGGGTCTCTGGTATATACACCTAAAATACAGTCAAGTGAGAGTACACTGTGTTGAGTCTACAAGAGTACCGACTCTAATTAATGAGAGGCAAGTGGAGGTATCATGCTCTTCTAAGAATTTAAATTTACTTCAGAATGGTAAGCTCCGACATTCTACTTTTATGTGCAAGAAGTCAAGACAAAAGCGAAGCTTTGAAGCACAGGAAAATATGCTCAATGCACTTGCAATGGCTTGAGAAATTGTGCAGGCATTGGCATGCTCAAGTGCTTGGTTATTGACACAATGAACACCTTGTGCCAAAATTCATCTAAAATGATCGAGAAAATCATGCGTACAGTTAAGCCTTAGTTATATTTAACATCAGGATAAATGAAAGTTTGTATGGTAAATCCAGTATCTCAATCTTTTGAAACCTGCATATACAGTTAAACCTTAATATAACGAATCAGTAAAATCGGCTATTTGCTTTGTTATATTGAAATTCAATCTTTCATGCAAATAAGTACAGTTGCTGATGGATTTTTCTTACATGGAAGGGGGTGCAATATTTTCCAAATCATCGGGCAATCAGGGAAAGCAAATATGACTAAGAAAAATACTAATCATTTTGTTGAATTTAAGAGTCAGTGATCAAAAATACAGTTTCATGCTGTGTCAACAACATCTTCACATCGGCGGCAGAAAGTGAAACCAACCACGCTCATCCTCTCTGCCCCCATTGCTGATAGTGTTGCCAGCAGTGGGCAGTGAAACAACATATCATGAAAAGCACCAGCAGCAGGGAGTGAACGCTTCATCTGGCTCTCGCTTCAACATGTCTTCGAAATGCAAGATTACGCACCCTCCAGCACTAAATGCACAGGAAGACAGCGCATGATGCCACACCATTTCAGCTCCCCAAGTCTTTGCTCACGCGGCAGGTTACATCTAAAACAGGGCTCATAGGCTCTGGTTACGGCTACGTGCCGCCTTGGCCGCGCTAAAACAGGACATGCGCACCAACCTCCCCTTCCTCACGTGTGTTTGGGCATGTTACTGAAAGATCGCTCTCTAACACCCTCTTCCCCGTGCTCATGCTAAGATGCAGAAGACAGTGCTCATCAAGCCACCATCGTTCTCGGCTCACCCTTGCAGTCTTTCACTTGAATGATGCTTAAATTTACACGGAACATGATGCTGCTTCACTTCAACGGTTGCTGCATGGCACACAATTGGAGAGGTACGTTCGCAGACAATCGCTTATAATTCAACTATTTGATGATCTGCATCCGCAGAAGTTTCCATTTATTATTGTCTTGGTATTCCTTCGCGGCGACAGTTAAATTTCGTTATGTTGAAATCGTGTATAAACACACTTTGTTAAACTATCGAGGTTCTAAACACATGGTGTTCATTGGACAAGAATTCATAAAAAGTTAAAATGCTTGGTTAGGTCAAGAATTTCGTTACATTGAAGTTTGTTATATTGAGGTTTAACTGCAATAAATTTTGGTTCATTGTGAATCATGAATATGTGTTTGCAGACTCACTTCAAAGCAAAAGCAAGAGGAAAAATAAATTAAAAGAAGAAGACGAAGAAGCCACAGCAGCAGCCCTGGTAAGGGCTGTAAACAAGCATCATGTTCTCCCGAAACATGAAGACAGCTCAGAGATATCATCACTTTTCAAGTCAGTTTTTATTACCACTGAATGGTATGTTATGAATGTGAGAAACACATTTGTTATTTAAATACAGCAGTTATGATACCGAAAGCAGCAGCTTAATCTGCATGGAGAAAGTAACTGTCTCCCCATGTTTGTTATAACAAAGAGCGATGTTCTTTGCCTAAACACATAGATGTGTTTGTGATACTGCGCAGCGGGTTAGCCCGTTGATGCTACGCCCTAGATTTTCATGACATCTCGTGGCATTCAAAACTCAAGGCTTCTTTTCATTGTCTGCGATTACACAAAGTTCAAGATCAAATTAGGATCAATTTTCTCAAAGCCTGATGGCAAGAAAGTGCCTAAACCATTTCTGTACAGTTATGCATGCATCTAACTTCATATATGGGATAAATATTTTTACACAATCGCTTCCGAGTTAATTCTAAAAAGCATTAAAGGCAATATGCAATATAATGCATGCAGGGTCTCGGAAGAATATAGGATGAATGGACTAATGGGGTTGACAGGGAGGCTACGATGGACACTGTTATGGAGGGCTCCACTTGTGATTAATTTTGACCACCCATGGTTCTTTAATGTCCACACAAAGCTTGATACACGAGCGTTTCTGCAATCAAACATTGTATATACTATAGCAGTATGATTACTGTTTAAAGCAAGCATAATTTTATTCTTGTGGATTTACAAGGTTCACTGAGCTCTTATTTCAAGTGAAAAGACACAGGATGTCAAGTGTATAGAAAAATATATTTGTTCAAATCTCGGCACACCAAAATAAAGGGAAGTGCACAGGTCTTTCTATGGGATAGCCGTAAATTTTTCCAAACAAATTCCAAGCATGAACCGTTCCCTTTGGCCTTTTTAGAACTATATCTGGGGAACACTTAAATGCCCTCTAACAGCTATGACACATCCCTGTGTTATTTTGGCATGAGCAGCATGTTTACCATATTTACTTGCATAATGATCGCACCCTGAACTTGCTGCCGTAAAGTAGGAGACACACGGTACGATTCGGCATCTGATATGGCGTCCGGCGGGTGAGATTGAGCCCATCGCTGTGTCGTATGTCGAATCATACTGTGTCTCCTACTTTTATTGCGATAGCAATTATATGGATGCTCTACGTGCATTTTTGCCGTCCTCGTTGTCGTCGCTGCGAGCCGCATGTGTTGTAGGAGTGAGTGAAAGCGTGCGAGGAAAGCCGATGATTGCAGCTCAATCTCGTGTGCTGTCTTTCATCACACAGAAGGAGGGGGGGCAGTGGCGTTGCCCTCTGGTGGCAACTGCGTGTTGCACGACCGTGCACGGAGGGGCGTCGACAATCGAGGCTCAAGCTCCCGTATACAAGGGAGGAAAGTGGGAAGGAACACACTGTCTTCCGTCACGCGCATGGCGCTGGGGGGACAAGAAGGAGGGGGGGACTGGTGCGGCGTTTTACTTCGGCAGCAACTGCGCATTGTACCGCCACAGCACCCTATCTTCAAAGCGATCTGCGTCGGGGGCTGAGTCGATGGTGACTCATAGCTTTGTGCATGCTGCATTTTCGCTGCTCAGTTTGCATTGAAGACAATGTTTGCAAGTTTATATGGCCAATAAAACTACTATCCTTACTTTGTGTAGCTGTCTATACATTTGCTATCACAATCGATGGTTCGCATTTAGGGCGAAAGTGACTTTTTTGGAGGTGGCCACGGAAAAAAAAAAAAATTGCTCAAATTTTACCCTGCATATGAACGTACCATAATGAATGCCCCTGACGCATATTTTTCGGGAGAAAAGTGCGTTCATCATGCGAGTAAATACAGCGTTGAGGTGAAGTTGTCCTTGCTGGTTGCTAGGCACAATTACGACAAGAGGCTTGTTATTGTGGTAACCAGCTCGGGAACAGAAAAGCATCTGAGTGAAGACATTGCTCACCGTTTTCGACTTCTGCACAATGCAGACTCAATTGGCTCACTGTGCATACAGCCTAGCAGTTACCAATATACTGAAGACCAAGACAGTGCGCAACATTTCAAATTTATATGACTCGCATCATTAGGTGACAATGTGCTCAACACTGTTCACAAATTATTGCGGAAACAATCTGGACACTTTTCTTACACAGATGTTCAACATCTTGCATGGCACTGGAATACATATTTCAGCAGTAGTGGCTGCAGCATGTAGCTGACTCAAAATTGGAGTGAGTTACTGTTGGGTGTTAAGTTTTCAAGTGACTGTCCTTTACGATTGTGGTGTACTTTTGATTGTGCTTGCATAAGTATAATCCAAGAATATGCTGAGGTCAGGTATTTATTGGGCATTAAATTACATTCAACTCTCCTATCAGTATCTACTGTTTCCCTAAGCAGATTTAACTGAGTAACCATTTATTTGAACAAACAATCCACACTCACCTTGCCAGAGCTTGTCAACAAAGCAGGACGTCAGGTAGAAAATATTTGGAGGAATGTTTGTGTATTTGCCACCGGCTGTTATCGGTAAGGCAGTCTGGTCATCCAGTAACACATCGGCAGCCAATAAGTGCTCTCTGAGCGATGAAAGGATTTCTGTCACATATTCTCTTTGCTGGTTCAGAGTTGCATGGCTTGGAAAGGCCTGGAATATAAACACAGCTTGCAATGCATACAAACCATGTCACGAGGATGTGGCGACATGGCATAGGTGACAAGTCCCAGTCTAAAATACTACTCTTACACGAATTTAACACTTTCCTGTCCGCACCTATACCCATTGATAGCCCGTTATCGATGGCTTCAACTTCAAATTTTTGTCGCGCTCGAGATGCTTTTGGACAGCTAGCGTCATCTAGCGCATAAAAGAGAAACTATTTTTCTAGTTTTGCTTTCGTATTTCTTTTTTTCACCGCAGGGGGATTTTTATGTGCTTTTTAATCAGGCTTGACGAGTGCTCATAGCTTCCGACATGGTGCGCCGATGCCCTTCAGAAACGGCGAATTTCGATGAATGCTAGTGAGCCCGCGTCAGACTCTATTTGATGGTGGTCGCAGCACAGACTTGGACGATGATTTCGATTTGTTGGACTTCAGCACGGAAGACGAAAGTGCATAAATAGCCCTGGAACGTCAACAGGTATCTGCCAGCAGGTTTCGTTTTCTACGTCGAACCGTTTTGTCGCTGCCGCACTCAGATCTAAAGATATCGGGTGTGTTACACCCGATATCTACAGGCTACAGTTCTTATCCGCAGGGTCTCAAAGTTGTTTTAGCAGGACCACTTGCCGGTGGCGGCGCAAAGAGTGTAGTTTTGTGCAAGAAGGCGGCCGGGACTGGATCTTGGCATTGCACAATTATTGCGCTCTGCAGTGCCGCGCGGTGGTTCGTAAGAGCCACCGCATAAGCACAAAGGGCTAACATTTTTCATTGTATATAACGAACTTCTACAGATAGAAAGCTTATATATATGCAGGAATGTTGTATACAGCCTTTTTGTTCAAAATGTATATTTCTAAATTTTCCAATGTTCTTTTGGTGCAAAGCAGCATCAATGTTTTTATGGAGTTTTCTCATTTTCGTAACAACTTTTTTATTAAATAATTTTTTTCAAACAATTGTTAAAAATGTTCGCTTGAAGATAATACCCTTAGAAAGCACATTCCTTCTACAAATTAATACCATACATTCTATATTAAGCATTTGCTGCAGCAGTAAAAAATAGTTAACTAGACTACCTAAAAAACTGTCTATTTTCCCGTGGAGAGGAAAGTGTTCGGTGAGGTGCAACTTTGGACGACTCGAAAAGTAAAAAATGTACATACACATTATAACTAGTGGTGTGTGACTACTCAAATATATGAATACGAATCAAATTGTAACTGTTCCAATAGTTAAATTTGCGAATCGAATCTTAAGTATTTGCTTACTCGAACATTCAATATATTCAATGAGCCTGCTCGGCGGGTAATATGCGAAACACATTTCAGTTCTACTGTTTCATCATGGTCTAGCACACAGACTATAAATACACAAAGTTTGAATGCCATGAACCTGATAAACACAGCCTTGTTTGCGCCGCTCACCAAAGTTGCATCATGTCTCATTTCCTTCAAAAGCAAAAGTTATAGATCCACTTGAGAGGAATCGGAGACTGCAAATCACGAGCACCAAACAAAAGCGCACCATTGCTAACTGCGAAACCACGCACCACTGCCCGATGGCCGCCACAGCATGCTGCGTCGCGTCGCTGCGTGGCGGGCGCAGGTGGCACTCGCGCAACCTCTTGGCCGCAGAGCCAACCAATTTCTCTCCTACTTTTGCAAGTGGGATAGAGGTGGTGCCAGTTTCTCTTCCCCTGTTTCCACCCTGCGCTCCACATCGCAGGCTGTTGGCGTCATGTATCTGTATCTGTATCTGTATAACCACCAAGTGCCTCGCTATCGGAAACCAAGCCGATGTGTTCTGCTCCCGAATTTCATCTGCATTATCTGTTGGAAAACGTAGTCCGACGAACCTGCTCTCGGTCAGGGGCGACATGACTGAATGAACGAAAAGTACCATTTGGAAACATTTCGTAAAGAACTCTGCCTAAAAGGCAATGTGTAAAAGCTGTGAAACGAAACTTCGAATGCCGTCGAGTATGACGCAGCCACTTGCGAACCATTTCAAGAACAAGCATTTTTTCTTTACACAGTGTTTTTGAGAGACAGCGGGAAGCAAGGAAGACCAGACGGTGCACAGCCGCTCATCAAAAGTGTGCTGAAGTCGGGCAAAGACCTATCGCAGCGCAAGAGAACGGCGATAACCATCAGGATTGGCCGAATGCTGGTGCTCAACCTTCAGCCTTACATCTGTGTCGAAAATCAAGGTTTCAAAGAGCTGATGAACCCCATGGAGCCGTTGTACAAGATACCCAGCCACACAACGTTTTTGAGGACAATCATCCTGGAGTTGTACAGAGATACAGTCAGGGCTGTCAAGGAGAGAATGCATGTGGACTTCCAGGAAGGCATAGAGTCGATCTTGTTTACGAGTGACATGTGGACGTCGAGGTCTAACCAAAGTTACATCAGCCTCACCTGCCACTGCTTAACCTCGAACTTCGAGATTAGAAGCTTTGCATTGGACAACCAGAGTGTGACCAAGAGCCACACTGCTTGCAACATCTTGGAGCACCTGCAAGCAATGATGGATAACTGGGAGCTGCCACCTCAGAAAGTGCCAGTCTATGCGGTGATGGACAATGCACGAAACTTCCGTGCGGCCCTTAGGGGCATTTCTTGCATCCCAATGCAGTGTATGGGCCATACACTGCAACAAGCTATAAAAGATGCCAAGGAAGAAACAGCAGGAGTTCCTGCCATTCTCAAGAAGTGTCGCACAATCCTGTGGCAAGACTGCAGGATTGCCAGCAACAGATAGAGCTCTCAGTTTTTGGAACTAATTCAAGATGTGGAAACAAGATGGAACAGTGAGCATGACATGCTCTCGCGTGTAGTGCGGCTGAAAGAAGTCGTCTCTTTAGAGCTTGCCACCTCTGAGACATCTGTGCCCAACCTGACACCACAGGAGTGCAAGAGCAGCGGCTGGGCTCGTGAAGGCTCCTGAACCAATCGCATCAGCGACCAAAGATCTTAGTGGCCAGAAGTATGCAACTTTGTGGTCAGTAGTACCATTTCTCTATGGAACACAAATGGTCCTGAAAGACTGCATTGCAGCCGATGATGATACCTCAGATTTTGCAAGAAACTTGCTGAAAAGCATGACACAAGGTTTCCAGGGCAGGACGAGCAAAAGGAGTATGCGTTGGCAACCGCCTGTGACCCAAGGTTTAAGAACCTTTCTTGTGCTCAAACGTTCCAGGAAACAAAGCTCTTGGAGCTTGCAAGAACTGAGTTACAGAGCTCTCCAGGAGAAGCACCAAGTGGCTGTACTAAAGCATCAACATCTACAGCTCACAAGGAGCATATCAGCAGTGACTGGGACAGCATTGAGAAGCTCGCGGCATCATCAGAAAGAAGACATTCCTCCAAAGCAGCCAACATCAAGGAGTTTCAGCGGTACCTTCGAGAGCCCACTTAAAGTAAGTACCAAGACCCTCTGGCATTCCAGAAAGAAACAGGCAAGCAACACTTCCCAGGAATGTGCAAGATGGCCGTGAAGTAGATGGGCATTCCAGCAACGAGTGTACCAAGTGAAAAGTTGTTTTTGATGGCTGGCAACATTGTGACGGCCTGGAGGGAGAAGTTGACCCCAGATCACGTACAACAGCTGCTTTTTTTTGCATGAGAATTTATAAATATTCGAGCTTCTGCGAAATAATTTTGTTATTCGATATTTGGCTTCTTTTTTTCTTGAGTCGATTCGATATTCGATTTGAGCCTTACTATTCGGTATTTGCACACCCCTAATTATAACACAAATGAATGATGCGTGATGCAGCCAAAGCCATGAGCTTATAACAGAATGTTTAAAGAGTGTAATGTGAGAACTACTACAACAATGCGACAGCCTGCATATACAACAGGGATTGCAGAACTTGCAATAATGGATCACTCCGAGGGGTGGGTGGGTGGTTGAGATGCATGTGAGCATTGAGGTAGCTTTGTCTATGAAGATGGTCTAGTGTGCATGTGCCCTAGTGTATCTTAGTAGCACATCGGACTGTTTCACTGCTTTGCACAGGTGCCTACATTCTATTTAGAGCATGGTTTTTTAAACAACATTCACAGTGTTTTCTGAATGTAGCAAAAAACCTGTGTTATACTGACGCAAATACAGTAAACGTTAGGATATTAACTCTCTCTGTACCGCGGCCATTGGGCATCGTTAGCCCGCTAACGATGGTTTCAAATGTTGCTTTCACGACTTTCCGCGATGCTCACGGACACACTGTGCTATCGGACGCGAAGGAGAACTATTTTTGTTTTCTAAGCAGTTTGCTTTTTTCTCGCCAAGCGGTGATATTTGAAGCACTTTGATGTTTCGCAATCGTCAAAGTAGTAAGCAAAAATGGCCGCCGGCTATCGGTGGTTTCAAATGCCACTTTCGAGACCTTCCAAGCCATTCTTGAACACACGTCACCATCAGACGTGAAGGAGGAGAACTATGTTTTTGTTTTCTAAGCAGTGCGGTTTTCCCCTACCAGGCGTTAATTCTTTAACACACTCCATAGTTTCATGATCGTCAAAGTAGGAAGCAAAAATGGCCGCCTCCGAGAGCGGTGCGTGTGCTTCGAAAGATCGCAGATCTCTTGACTTCGCTGCGTATGCAACCGATTTCACCGATGGATCGAGCAGCAGCGAGTCTGAGGATGCTGCCTTTTCGTTAGACTTTCACTCTGAGAATGATGACGACGCAGGCCGCCCCAGAACATCGGCGGTTGCAGCCCGGCCGGCCAAACTTTAGTGGTTGCATTCAATTTGTGTAGGGGAATACCTGCTCAATTAAACATTTAGATTTTTTTTTAGACATTGCCTATTTGACAGCACTACATTTTGCACATCTCATAATTTTTGTTACATATTTTTATTAGTAGATACAAGCGTGTCTTTACAAAGCTCATTCAATTTCCCCCAAAATTTTAATTCTGGTAATCTATATCTTTTTTATGACATCTCGTTAATAAAACATTTATGAGTGAAAAGTGCATTCATTCCGCTTTTTGTTTATATATTACATAAAATATTGAGTGCAGTAGTTTCATCAGAAAAAAAAAATCTGGCGCAACATATAAAAACACCTATTTTCCCCATGGTAGGGAAAGAGTTAAGAGAACACACACGTTTACAAAAACAGAAGGAGAGCCAAGGTAATTTTGAGAGGTGGACAAAACAAGAAGCATATAAAAGACCAAATGTGTTGAGAGGTGCGTAAATACAGTCAACATCCGATTTTTTTGGACTCCCTAGAGACCCTGGAAGGGTCAGAAAAATCTGACGTTCCGAAAATCAAATGCATGCCTTTAACTGCCCTCAAGGGCTCAAATTACTACAGCCATGTTCAAAATAGCTTTAAAGGCTTGCCAGTACAATTATTAGGCATCTCGGTACTCGTACTGAGACAGGAGACGATGGGTGCACACGTGTATATAAGAAATATATTTTATGTCCTGTGACAGTGGCCCTTTGCACTCTTAATATGCTTCACCGTAAACATTGCACATTTGACCACGTAACACCATTGTATTGCGGCGAAGCTGACTTTCGGAAACCAGCATCAGGCAACGTTATGGACCCCGGCAGTGCTTTCTGCACTTCAACGCCTTCGGCAAGGAGGACAGGATGACAAAGACGGAATCGGCACCATTGCCGACAGTGGCGAATCCTTTAAAAGAAAAGCACGGCACCAAATAGCAGGAAGCTTGATAGCAAACGTCAAAGCAGCTAGGCCTAATTACAGAATGAAATGACTACTGCGGCTGCCAGCAGATTGGCATGCAAAAGCGCTAGTTTGAGGCAGCGAAATAATCAAACTGGCGGTGGTGGTAGCTTAAGTTAATGCTGTTTCAGACCTGCTATCATGGCAAAATGTCTGAAAAATCGGATTGTGAAAGGCTTCAGCGTCCAAGATTTTTCAGACATCCCTATACATTAGTCTATAGGTACGTGGTGGAGCTGCGAAGGCATCCGAATTATCAGGCATGTCCAAAAAATTGGTTGTTGACCGTGATGAAGAGCCATGTTCAATATTCACACGTGGTACTTACTTCCAAAACGAGGTCAATGACAGGTGCTTGTTTTGTTGGGAAAGCAAGTGAAAGGCTGTCTACCACAATGACCCTGAGAAAGTCCATGACGTATTTCCGTGCTGCGTGCTTTGACAAACCTGCATTAGACTCTGAGCTTTTGGGATTTGAGATTATCTGAAATGAAATGGTTAGTCAGGAAAAAGATGAGCAGGCTTGAAAAGATATTGCTGCCAAAAGTTTACAAACAATGTGAATGCTGGTTCACCTGAAAATCGTCGGCTGGAGATGCGACTTCGCTCATGCCATTTGCAAATGGAAACAGCGTGGCTGACAAGGCACACAGAATGTCTGAGCTCATGCACATGTTCATAAAATCTTGTCGGTTATTGTAGAGGTATATGAGAAACTGGATGAGTGTCACAGGGTGTTCATCCACACCCATTGCATTCTCTGCTCGTGGCTAAAAGGTAGGAGAGGTCATACAGAGAGAGACAAAAAAAGATGCGATATTCCAACCATCACAAATAATAACACGAATCAGTAATTTGAAATTGCACTATTCAAATGAATTTCATGCCCCCACATAGTCACACCCATTTAAATAAAGAAGTACACATGGGTGTTCTACAGACCATCTGTGCTAAGGCAGCAGTGTGTTTTCAACCCCAAGCATCTATGGTTGCATTTATTTTTGATAGGCAAACTGGCAAAAAACAAAGTATTTTGTATTGTAGTCGACTATATAGGTACATGTTTCTGTTGTGTTCAAATGCAAGAAAAACACTTCGTGTATTGGGGTCATGCACGTGCTTTCCAGTGTGTTTTGAAGTAAAAATACATTTATCAAAAAATGCTTAAACTGCATGGCAAAGTTGGTGCTAGCTGGAGGGATATACAATTGATTTCAGTTATTTCGAACCAGACGAAATTGACGAAATCGATCAAATTATCCGGCGGGTCGAATTAAACAAGATGCAGAAAATACGCCATTCAGACCAATTCATTTGGCAGTGTTTGCCCGATTCTAATACACCCCTGAATCAAACTCGCGCCCACTTTTTATGTGTCCAAAGTAGTAAACTAACGCAGAAATGACATTAAAGCTCTTAAAGTAGAAATCTGACGCGCACCCGATTTTTTAGCAATAAAGCTTGTTGCGCAACGGCAGCCAGTTTTCTAAAATAAGCTTCGCCACACGGTTTTTTAAGTCAGCTTCGCCGCAGTACATTAATGTTATTCGGCAGAGTATTCAAACGATTCGAAGGGGGTTTTTGTTTTGCGTCTGACTGCCCTGCGCAGGCAATTTTAAGCCCAATTAAAAAAAAAGAAAGAAAAAAGAAGAACGCACGTTAGAATTGGGTAAATACCGTAATCAGACATTGTGAGCTACTATTACTGCTTGAAAATTTTCCAAATACAGGCCGAAAATAGGTGTTTTTGATGACAGATGACGTGTGCTCAACTCACTGACATCTAAGCTCTGCCGAGACAGATGCTGCCAATAAAGTGGCCACTATCGGTGTCACTATAGCGGTCAGGAGCATGTGTGCTGAATGGTCAAGTTGAAATTATCTGGTGAGATCAATTTTAGGATCGAAATAACGAAAGTTTGGGCCTATAGAAATGCATGGGCGCCGGCCAGGATCAAGTTAACCGAAAGTTCAAAGGAGTCAAATTAACCGAAGTCTATGTATATACAGTAAAACCTTGATAATTTGATCTTGGTTTACTTGAAAATTAATTTAATTTGTATAATTTGTGCAATCCAGTAATTTGCAATGCAAATTATATACCGGATCATTCGAAAAGCACACACTCATCTACCCGGATAATTTGCAGTTTCCGGTTATGGACTCCGAGACTGGCATGCTGCAACGTGCTTCCAGCTTTGCATATCTCGGACGTGGTGGCCAGAAATATGGTGGCCATGAGGTGTTTCTAGCTCCTGCAATTGCTTCCATCTAGTAACGTTGATTGCTTCTGGCACTTGCAGTACAAAATGCATGGCCTTCGAGACTGGACTTGGAGAGAACTCATTGGGTTTCTTCCATCATCAGTCCGTGACAATCTCGGACTGCTTGGGACTGCTGTCCCAGAATCTATTTTACTCCGACAGCTTCGGAAGCTCCACCAACTAGTCCGAAAGCTGTCAGAAGTCTGTCTTTCTTTTTTCATGGACTGGAAGTTCTGGACTGCCTGTGGACTGAGAGCTGTCAACAGATTTTTGCTCGAACAAGCGCAAGCAGCTAGCAGATGACGGCTGTCAGAAAAAGATGCGTGCGGCATCTGCTGCCATGTTTTGAAAGATAAGAGAGTCCTTCTGCATACTTTGCACATTCCAGACAGCAAATATTGTACATTCAGCTATCACAATACTTTGTATGCCATCATGCAAGCTTCATAAACTGCGTAATTTTGCAGCTTTAGTCCGTGTTTTTTGAGACAAGTACAGCGATCAGGCACATAGGCTTCCTTTCTTGATGCATTTAGCAAAATCTGTCATGCGTATTACTATATGTGCAGTAAACAGGTGGATTTCGTCTTTCAGGTGAGTGAAATTGATGTGCGAGGAAGCATATCCTTTTCCATATATGGTTTTTTATCGTTTTTTATATATGGTTTTTATTGGTTTTTATGTTTTTTTTTATAAAATCGGAGCTTCGCCAATTGCTGTTCACATCTGTTGATACCTTTCATTGCTAAGTTTGATCCTGCTAAGTTTGATCCGTTTACTAATCCTGCACATCTTTTACCTTTGATGTGCAGGATTAGTAAACGGTGTTGGGCGTTCTCTGTGAGACGCCCATCGGGCCTTTCGTAAATGGTCTCAAGAGCTTGGAGGATATCAGCGGGCGCTTTCTGCATGAACAGCAATATGGTACTATCGCAATTTTGCTTACGTTCGCATGGGAATTGTGCTTAAATTCTGCGGGCAATGAGAGAGCTTAATTACAGTGGTTAAGTGGTATGAAGAGCTAGAGCGCAATGTAAACTGTGATTTTCGAGCTCATTCTATGCGCTCAGGCTGCGATTCTACTATGCAAGCGTTATGGTTGTGTCGGCGATGTGACCGCTGAGGCTGCACCATCTCTGAGGCCATGATAATGAATTCACTGACTAGTGGGGCTATCTACGAGTAGCTACAAGCAGACAACGGCAGCCAGAAGAGTGATTTCCGGTTACGGTGCTTTCGAGTGAAACCTTGGACAGTCCTTGAGAGCTGGATTGTGTGACTACGATGTCCCCTTCTGTCAGGGCTAGTTGGACCGGAAGCCGTGTATGGTTCGCTGACAGTCTGGGACTGCATAATCGAAGAAGCCCACTGGGGCTGCTATTGAGACACTGTCGATTGCACAAGCACCAGATTCTGTGATGTAGGTGCTGATAAGTTTGTGCGAAGTGCCTATGCTGTGTAGCGGTGCGCCTTAATTTTATACGTTTCAGCCCGCTACAGAGAAGCCAGAATCAATATCAGCGGTGATTGAGTCACGTGATGCATGGGCCTTTCGTCTGTCGCGCAGACTGGCTTTACGATAACCCACCTGCCGTAAAGGTGCGATAGCCCATCTGTATTTTAGAGAAAAACTGGAAAGCAAAACTTTCTATGCAATAAATAAGAAACTGCTGCAAAATACAGGTCCACTATTGAATTGAGAACCTCATTGGAACTAAGTACACTAGAACGTCAGTAACTAGTTAGGTTCATACGAAAAATAAAAGAACTTGATTCTATTCAACAGAAATTATATTAAATAAAACATATTTTCAAGACCTTCGTATATTAGAACGGACTATAATCAGTGCTGGCATACTAATTTAGTGTTCCCTTTAATATGAGTCGACCCTACTGTATATCTTGATTTCTATGTACTTAGGTTACTGATAGCTTGCTGCATTATTGTTATGCAATGCTAGAAGACATGTTAGAAGAACATGCTAGGAATGCATGTGCAGCACCATATTTTCTTGTCTAACATTTATAAGCATTAAAGTTGTTGAAAAATTTTCTGATATTTGATATTTGATTTGATATTCCACTTTTGTTTCTTGATTTGATTAGAAATATACTATTCGGTATTCAGACCCCCCCCCTAGTTATTCTAAAGTATTTTGCAAGTTACTTTGTTTTAATGTTTTAGTTACATGAAGTATTGAACACTGCCTATTGAATGCTAACACTGCACACTGGGGCAAAGATGAAGAAAACACAAGTACGCGACGGTACAGACATTTCCTTATGTGAAAGATACCAATGCCCGCATGATGAATGTGTGCGATAGCTAGACCAATGCTAGAGCAATGGTTTGTGGCCAAAACAATATGCAAAAAGGTGAATGAAATACTGCTCTGAGGAGCTGTATTCACTAATTTGAAAACTCAAAGGTTCTCATACATCCAAACAAAAATGTTTGTACTGCTTCGACTGCACAGTACATCTCTATCACTGACTTCATGCTGACTCATAGTCGAGGCGACGGTGCAGCAGTTTTCCCCTGACACACAATACAAGCACATCTAGACAAGCACAGGTCGAAAACTTGCTGAAGAGCACCAACTAAAACTTTGTCAATGATGGATGACCATATTGCAAATTAAGATTCAAAAGGGAGTTCGGTAGGTGGCTTCTAGTCGCATATTCAATCTTTCTTCAGAAATTGCACGGGAAACAGTAATACAGAATTGGCAAGAGCTAGTAGTGCCACAAGAAAAGCAACAACGCGTGTTATAAGGCCGTTTGTAGTGAAATACATCGCAGGGCCTCACGCTGCTAGCAGACGACAGAAAATCATGACCCCAACGCTGTAGTGCTCATGCCAGGGGAGGAAAGAAGCACAAAAAGAATCGTAGTCAGCTTGCCCTGCAAACAGACATCACCATTGAAACACCTATTTTTACACCGTGGGCTGTGCTCACGTGTGGAAGCTGCAGCAATTACAGGAACAGACCGAGCCAGTGTATTGTGATGTCATGACACATGCACCTCCTGGGCACTGAAACCAAAACTTGTTCGTAGAAGCAAGTATTACAGCAAACTGATTAGAGTAATTTAGTGCTTACCATTATTTCCTAAGCTTTATAGGGTCTGGACCTTCATTTAACGTAACAATATGACAACATAAAAATGTTGAGTCAGTACTCCTTTAAAGCCGTCGTTTATGTCATTAAGAGTGAATCTTTGTCATACCTGACTGAGAATGCATCGCACCATGGCCAACAGGACGACAACAAGCTCAAAGTTGATGTCCCCTTGTGCCATGACAGAATGACCAGGTGGCACACCAAACAAGAAGGTCCAAATGTTGTCCAGTGAAAACTGAAAGCACAGTTTCGAGGTCCTTGATTATGCCACCCACCTCTAGGAAAACTTAATACAGCAAATAAAATCACTATTCCCCAAAGGCAGCATACTTGCCAGACAGAATATTCTTACAAAATTTTACAAAAGATAGTTACTAAACTATGTGTAATTAGACAGTGCTGCAGCACAGGTATACTACAGTCTAATGATGCTCATTGGCAAGTGTTAAGAGGAATGCTGCCTGCAATGCTGCCTGCTACGTCAGAGGCTAGGGCCAGGGTAATGTAACAATTCTGTAGAATTTTTTTTTCCTTTTCACACTCCATGAGTGGTCTGAGTGGTGCCCTGCCTGCATTATCACCTCGAATGGTCAGTGGAGTTAAAGGATAAGAAATTAATTAGGGGTGGGCAAACATGAATCGAACACTATACGTGAACTATTTGTATCCAAAAAGGTACTATTCGGTGTTTTTTAGTATTCCAAACTAAGTAAATATTTTGCAATGACCAAATGCCAGTCTGGTAATTGCAGTCAATCTGCTAAACATAATATAGTAAATTATCAGAATTGACACAACAACAAAAGTTTTTGAAGTAATGTGGGAAAAAAATTAGTAATGCAAGCAAGCTTTGTTTTTGGTTTCGTGGCAGAAGCCTAGATGACAACTTCCAAGTTTTGTTTGTAATCTGTCTATTATGTTTTTGGAAGTCTAGTCATGTAGCAGTTTCATCTTTTACCTTACAACCTGCGATGTTTTCCTTGCAACCGGACCTTTTACATGTGTTTATGGGACACATGTACTTCAGCAGCACTTTTCTTTTCTCAATCCAATCCAATTTCTCAATTCTCATCTTATTTTCAGCAACCATTTATTTATTTAGTGTTTTTTGAAAGCTTGTTGTTGTTTGCAAGTACGCTCTAAAATTGGTGAGAGGCTATTCGTGCAATATATTTTTAATGATAATTAGCAATCATATGTTCAAAGCTGATCCTTTGTCACTGATAGCTGTCTTTTTTCACTAGTCAGTAGAGGAGTAGTACATAAATATGCCCAAATAAATATTCCAGCAGTAAGTAAATGCGTCTGTGCTGGAATATTCGACAGTCGATTCAATATTTGATACCTGCAATTCATACTTGAAAAGTTGACATATGGCTACCTCTAAAATCATTAGAATTGATCAAGAGCAATTCTTTAAGCTACAATACTGGCCTAATCTGTACACAATGGGAGGCTTTACAATGCACAATGCCACTTAAACACTTAACTTCCATGAGAAGACTCTAAATATTGATCAATGGTGAGAATTTTTTTTAAAAACCTGCATTTATTTTCCTTCTTTTTTCTAAAGAAATATGATACGTTGAAAATAACAGCAAGAGACGTTGTGTATTATTTATGTATTCGTTAAAATTACAAGGTAGTGCAACCTTTGTCATGAAGAGTTGACTTGCCATCAGCAGTTAAGGTGTGAAGAGTTGAAGATGTACTTTCTAGAGGAGCCGTGACAATGTAAGAAACAGCCAGTGAGCCCGTAAAACACTGATTTCAATAGGCTGCTGACCACGAAGGATGTGATATCAGCAGCTTGTGCATCAGCCACTGCAGCATGCTCAAAAGCTAAACAAAAAAGAAAGAAAAAGGAAGTGATGCAGTATGATGTTGCTAGTATAACACGGTTAAACCTCGATATAAGAACTTCAATATAAAAAAATGCTCAATATAACAAGGTTAACCTTTTCATAACTTCTCATCCATAGAACACCATGTATATTGAACCTCAATATAATGAAGAGTGCTTATACGTGATTTGAACATAATGAAATTTTACTGGTGCCGTGAAGGAATGCTGAGGCAACAATTGGAAACTGGTGTGGATGCAGATGGTCAAATGGTTGAATTACATGTGGCTGCATGTGAATGCACCTCTCTAATAGTGCGCCGCGCAGCAACCACTGAAGCAAAGGAGCGTCATGTTCGGTGTAAATTCAGGCAGACCGCTGATGCCGAGCGGTCCGCTGATAGCGTCGTCTCTCTACAGGCGACACTATCAGTTGCAGTGGCAGTGCGGATGTGAAAGCTTCAGAGGCTTCGCTTATAACGCCGTTGTAAAGATATTGTCGACAAGGCATGAAACTGTATCTTTGGTCGCTGACTCTCAAATTCAACAAAATGAAATTTTGTTTTTCAATGACATTCGTTTTTGCAATTGTGCGATAATTCAGAACATTTTACAGCTCCTTCTGTGTAAGAAAAATCTGTCAGAGACTGTACTTATTATCATAAAAGGTCAAATTTCAATATAACGAAGTGCCAATTTTACCGACTTTGTTATAAAGAGGTTTACCTATATTTTATCTGTATTTTCTTCTTACATCACACCTCTTTTTTATGTATATGCCTCAAAAAACAAAAGTGCGTTTACTAGTTAATGCGAGGTGTTGTATGTGTCATTAGACTGTGTCATGAGCTCATGTGATACGTGGATAACGTTAAATTTCAAAAGTTCTTTTTTGCTATAATTTTCTAATCTGCATAAACATGTACAGTCAAACCTCGATAAGACGAAGTAGGTAAAACTGGCAATTTGCTTCATTATATCGAAATTTCGTTGTATTGAACTTCGACCTTTCATGCAAATAAGTACAGTCGCCGATCGATTTTTCCTACATGGAAAGGGGCTGCAGAATTTTCCAAATTATTGGGCAATCAAAAAAAGCAAATTTTAATGAGAAAACAATTAATTTTGATGAATTTGGGAGTCGGTGACAAATGATACGGTTCCATGTCACGTCGACGATATCTTCACATAGGCGGTACAAATTAAGCAAAGCCAGCCACGCTTTCGCGTGTACTCCGCCCCCGCGGCTGATAGCGTCGCCCGCACTGGGATGATGCTATCATTAAGAACGCCGGCAGCAGGAGCAAATGCTTTGTCGGCCTCTCGCTCCAACGAGTCACTGAAACTCAAGATTACGCAACCTCCAATGCTAAATGTGCGGGAAGACAGCTTACATGATGCCACGCTGTCTTGGCATGCCCACTCTTTGCATATGCGGCAGATTACTTCTAAAGCAGGGTCCGCGGCTGCACATGCGCTCAACTATGCTTACAGACATGCGCCAACTTACACTCCGCCCTCCACGCAGCCTGCTCCTCACGCGCGCTTGGTCGCGTTACCGCGAGTTCGTTCCCTTCCCCCTCTTTCCCTTTGCTCGTGTGTGAAGCCACCATCTGTCTTTCTCAACCTTGCACACTTTCACTCGCACCTAAAGCACAAAGTGTGCGGGGTGCAACAGGAGCTTACTGCACTTGAACTTCATACGGAACGTGATGTGGCTTCACTTCGGCGGTTGTTCTTGTCGTGCTGCAATCGCATACAAGCACACTTCGTTATATTGAGGTTTTAATTACATGATGTTCTGCGGACAAGAGGTCACGAAAAGTTGAATACTTCGTTATATCAAGAATTTCGTTATACTGCAGTTTGTTATATTGAGGTTTAACTGTGTTGGCCTATTTTTGTTACAACAGTTTTTACAACAGCATCTTGGGGGTGGGGGAGGGAGGGAGGGGGGCATCTGTATCTTGTCAAAGTGCCTATTGTATATAGGATGTGAGAGCCTGTCAAGATGTCCCTAAAGCAGCTTTTTTTCTCTCACACTCTCACGTCCTTGGAACATGGAATAAGGTGAATTGAAATTGAAAAACCTGACCTGCAGCCCACATGGAATGCGACTGACGGGGCGCCCCATCAGCATGGCAAGAAGCAGGAAGTTGATATCCGGCACTGTGACATGCTGGCACATGAGCCATTGGAGTTGCTGGAAGCCTGGAATTTGGTAAGCCTCCACCCTGATTGACTGGCTTACATTGCCTTTGTTGTTGGCTGTTGACACGTTAAAGCCTACAAAAAGCAGTCAAGACAAAGGAGAAAAAAGGAAAAGAAAGAATGCTTGCTTCAGAGTGCTTCTGCACAGAACTTTCTACAGTGAAACTTGCACGATGAACTAAGCTGACAATTCACCCAAGATAGAATGTGAGAGGGGCCTTGAAATAGTTTTTGTTGTAGGCTTAGACAAAGAGGGTATCTCTCAAGGAATACTTTCTCACGAGAATTTTGTGCGAACATGCTATAACAACACAGGTATGAATGGTTAAACATTCAAGCCATGGCGTTCCCTATCAATTTTTATCCTGTGTGGCCATCACTGTGTCCTACCGCCTTCAAGTGGTGATGCAAGTGTTACCTGCTTCAGGTTAATTTGAACTGATTGTTTTCATGTCTCTTTCCTACGCAGTTTTTAATGCTAAGCCTGGGCTACATGGAGCAAAATTGAAATACAAACTGTGCGCGGAGGACCTAGACGTGGCAGCACTACGTACAATGTTTGGTGGCTCATTATTATTACTTTTGTTTTGATACTACATGAAGCAAAAAGAGACTGATGCCACTACATTGTTGCAAGCGTAAATGCAATGTATAAACAACAAAGTACAGTGAAAGCTCGTTAGACCATACCCGTTTTAACAGTAGTTTCGTTTTAAAAGTAGTAGTCAAATCCCCGACTCAGTGGCCATTGAACATAATGCGTTTTGTATTTGCATAAACCGTACCAGCTTATTGTGTACGTATCTGTAAACACACAGTGTTTCCATCACGCAATCATGACGGTGTGTCATCCCCATTGGGCCGCCTGGCAGAACAACAAGCCTCAGAGATCAGAATAATGGCCTCCAAGCGCCCTGTGCGTTTGCATGTGAAGCCACATCAACATCAATATTACTTCAGCACCGTGCCAGAGGGTGTTGTGGTGTCGTGCAAGCTAGGACTCACGTCATGCCGAAGCTCAGATAAAAAACACCGGGTGCTCAGCATAGAAAAAAAATTGGACATCGTTCGTGCTATCAAACATGGCACAAAGAAGTTGGCGCTTGCATGCGACAGGAATCTACCGCTGGCTACGGTGTGTGGCATTTGGAATGCGAAGAAGTTGCTCGGCAGCGCTGCTGCGACTGCGAAAAGATGTCGGTTCCGAGGTTCGACTTTTCATCCTCGTAGCCTCTGTTGTTGCCAAAGTGTTGCCTAACGACAGTGATGAAGACAATACAGAAAGCGGCAGCACGGGTGATTCAGGCCTGACAATGGCAGAAGCTGCGTGTTATGTCAGCCTCATGAATGCAATCGTTGCGACGAGAACATGCAACGCCAATGAGGAATCTGCCATGCGATCGTTTTCCAAGAAGAGGAGGCTGGCTGAAAAGCTGGCTTGAAGCTACAGCAAGTTTGAGGCCGCTGTCGTTGCTGCTAGACCACCGTGGCATCAAACGAAAATAACAGACTTTTCTCGCGCAAAGTGAACAAATACTGCATATTTTTGCCCTTTCATTGCACTCTCTCTGAGTTCTGTTTTTGACAGGTAAGTGGGCAATCTCATGCTATTTCAGTTAAGCCGTACTACCGTTTAGTACATACTTTTTCTGAGCTCCGGTCACCTACAGTTTAACGAGGTTTCACTGTAGCTGTTTCTGGTATTATTCTGGTTTGATAATCGCCTGATGAACTTGAAAATATCTAATACTTATGTTTATGATTGTCTCTACATTATGCTCAAAAGCAAAACAAAAGCACTGCCGCTAACTTGTGAATGTGGTGAAGTGGGCTATAATAATGTTTTCACTACTCTAGAATCTAAAGAAAGAAGAAATTACAGAGAAAAATTACAGGACTATCTAAGCTACACTACTCTGAAGACAATTATTTTTAACAATTTTGCACTTGTCAATTTATGCACATTTCATTAAAAAGGTCAGCACACTACAATAGGGGAGTACAATTGGTGCTTACTTTCGTTAAAATGCAGAAAAAAGAGGGAGCTGTGTAGCAGCTGCCAATCACCACGCCAACAACACGCCAGCCTCCGACAAAGGCGTCGAAGTGCTTCTGTTTCTCATGGCTGTGCGCCAAGAGCCGTGTGGCCCGATTGATGCTGATGATGATGTGTGGTGTTTAACGACGCAAGGGTCAGGTATGACCAAAGAGCGCCATGACGCATGATGATGTGTTGTCAATGAATTCTGAGTAAAGTGGAAAATTGAGTGCTAATGGTAAGTGCTACATGCCTGTAAAAAAGCCTAAATATCTGCCACTGTAAATAGTGTAATACATAGCTGTTAAAATAATGACAATGACTAGTGTGCGCTATGACAAAGATTAACTGATAGCAGGAACTAGAGATGCTCAAGGATGTGGTACCATTATGGTTGAGTTCTTGTCTCCAGACGTAGTGCAGATCACTGCGGTTAGCCATTGGCCATTTACTGCCATCAATGTCAGTTATTTTATTTGAGGTCCACCTCTTCATTCCTCGGCTAACGCCACAGATGCTTCACACACACATATAGTGGACCACAATGGAGAAAAGAAAACACTACAAAGTAGAGAAAGCATTCACCCAGGAGAACCGTCGTCCTATTCTGGAGCACAAGGTCAGTCTCAGTAAGCCAGCCGCCATTGTGGGACGCCTCACGATAACGCTGCATTAAGCTTGGACAGCTGAGGAACACAGTGAGGCACTGCAAGGCTAGCACCACTGTGGTTGGATGCAAATGGCTCTGCATGAACAACATTAGCCAGTCCATGCCCAGAACTCGGGCTACCTCCTCGCAGAACCTACAAGGAAAAAAGAAAATTAGGATACAGCATTGCTCTAAATCTGACCATGCATTTAACAACACTAAAGATAACAAGATAAATAAATATTATAATGTGAACAAAATGACTAATATAAGTGTAGGCATGGATGGTCTCAATATAGTCAATGTTGGATCTAGCTGAAAATGCAGTCTAAAAGCAATGCTGGATAGTTCCACAAACATTTTACTTCTTGTAAGTGAATAAGTAGAACAACAAAGTTTTTGTAAGTAAATCCAATGTTCGTCCTGCAATTACTCTGTATCGCTTGTAAAGCTACACTTAAATCCAAGGTTTGTCCTACTACTACTTTGTATTCCTTGTAAAGCCACACAACACTGCTTTTCAACTATAAAGTCTTTTGATACAATGTCTTATTGCAGCATGATAAAGTGTTTGTAACAGTGATGCATACTACTGCAGTACTAGATTCGGCTGTTTGACTACTTTGAGTCAATGCATGATTCCTTTACGTTGCGTTTACACCTTCTACCCCCTTTCAAACTCCAGCATGTCTGTATTCTCTCTGGGACAAAGAAAAGTTTGATCTTCTCCAATACTCAATCATTTTGTGGTTCAGTTTTCCACAATGTGAGGAGAGAAAATTAGGGAGAAGAAAAACAAAACAAATCTCATATCATATCCGGAGCATGGCTTTGAATGTATTGTGACGTGCCTTCCTACACAAACTCCATGTGCGAGGGCGAATCAGAAAGTCTTTGCCTTCATTTTTTTAAGCCAAATTGCAGCTGTAGATACGAAGTCAGCATATCCAGTCCCAGTGGTGGACCTTCCTGGCGTCGCCCACGAGCTCAATGTTGTTTCGGTTTCCCGTCGCCACCTTAAAACATTATGCAATCGCTAGGAAAATGAAAATGTGCATCTTGTGCCAGTCAGTCTCCACCAGCTCGAGGCACGTCACCGTCTCATGCTGCAACAATTCACGCAACACTTCGCATTACATGGATGTCAACTACAGTTAAGTCTTGCCAAATTTTTTGGTGACTTTTGATCATACATATTCTCATTTAGCACATATTTTCTTGCATTTTTTTTTTCCCAAAAACATACAAACAAGGTTCTACAGTACATGCAAAGCCCTACAAGACCCTATCCATGCCAATTTTAGAATACTACATGAATTCTCGGATGCATGAGCTTCTTAAAAAAAAAAAAAAACATGCTAAAGACAATAGCTCACTTACGGGACATTAACATTTTTTGAGCCCTGATAAGTCATCAGGTGCAAGATGTGTAGGCAGCGGTTTCTTAGGCACACATGATGTATCAGGAGTGAAGTGTCATCCATTTGAGCTACAAAAATGAACAAGCAGAAAATAACATGAGAAAAAAAAAATTGTGTGAAGCCTCATGTACATTCTAAAGCACAGTACAATGCAAAATTACGACTATTTGATAAAGGAAATGTAAAAATGTGTGACATGTCACCATACCTGCATTTTCTGAGGTCTCCACATCCCTTTTCAAATTAAGTGGCTTCTCAGAAACCATAGAGTTTGGAAGTGTTGAAACCATGAATTGACCAAACCTTTGGAGCAAAAGGAAAAAAAAAAAAGGGGGGGGGGGGGGGCAGGGGGAGAGAAAATGAGGAAACAATTTTGGCATCCTAATGAAAATAGGAAGTTTTCAGTTGGGAAGTGCAACTGATTGTCAGTTCCTGCAATTATATTCTAGGAAACTCGACAAAAGTTGTGGTCCTAACACAAATGATATATGATAGCAAAGGCACAATCACATGAATTAATCTGAAGGAGAGTAGGGCACAGATCTCAATTACAGCAGCAGCAACCAAATATAAATAACAGGCTTAGTGAAATCAAGCACATTAATAAAAAGCAAATAAAAAAGTATATTGACAGAGAATATATGCATATGAGACTATTCATTTGATAAAAATTTTACATATACGAGTTATTTTCCTTTTTTGACTGCATTTGCTCTAGATGCCAAATGAAATGCCTAGCTAATATGTGAAGCAAAACTAAGTGTTACAAGCGAAGCATACAGACCTTGAAATAAATAAAGAAAAATTACCTATTGGTTGAACCTTCTGGCTCTACCAATGCAGTCTAGAGCCAAAAACAAAGGCTTGATCAAGGATTCAATTGAATATACCTCAAAATGTCGCCACTTCTGTTGGTGTTTTGAAGGAGTGTCTTGAGGAGATTACAAAGAAGCCGGATAGTAGATGGGGTGAGATAAGGGTCCCGCAGCATCATGAGCACCCTAGTCACCATCTCCAGGTCCCGCAGGATTCGCAGGTTGGCCTTCTGCTCACTGAGAGCAGAGGCAGAACAAGTATCACTAGAGGGATGAGGAACTGGGACTGCAAACACTTGGTGGGATGCTAAAGAAAAATACTAGCTTTAGCTTGTCCGTATTATTCTCTGGTAACCTGGTACTCTTCATGGAGTACCAGGTTAGCAGAGTCATGTGTGGCAGTAGTAACGCTAGTAGTGAGTAGTGACATCGTGTGATGCTTTGTTGAACCAGAATGTGTTCGAAGCATTCTTGTGCTATATGGGTGTTCTCCTCGAAGGAAAATAAAGAAAGGATAGCATGTTAATGAATATGTCACTGCAGACACTTCAGAGCAGCACTTAAGTATAATATGGTTAGTGACTGTAACAAAGCCGTGTTTCTCTGGTTATGCTACATGCCAAAAGATGGCACCACCAACTCAGCTGCTCGCACCTACATTCCATGTGGTCGGGTAGTTCATAAGGTGCAATAAATTTAAGGACAAGCTAAGACTCTCTTTTAAGACAACCTAGGTTGGTAGACTATATTTGAGACAATCCAGAGGCTAATTTATCAATTTCATCACACGTAAAAGGTTGGTGTGTCAGAAAACGATGCTAAGAAAAGAGACAGGTGATCTTGCCACATTAAACTCCTAAAGCACATCTTCATGACATCACAGTTTTTGATAGCTATTGGCCAAGGCTAATCACAGTTGTTTACTACAAAGAGAATCAGCACATGACAATCAGGAATGAAGGAAAATTCAACCTGGCAACTATTGGCTTTTTCTGCAGAAAAAAAGGACGCTGCATTCATCAAAAATAAAATTAAAATCCCCCACGTTGTACAATAATATTGTGGGTGCCACGGTTTGGCCAGGAGAGAAATCCAGAACAGGAAGTAACAGTTTTCAAGCATGTTTCTATCTGGTAGCAAGCAATTTTTTTCCCATTGAACAAGTGCTAAGAGAGTTTCAAAAGAGTAATCTGCCAATGTAGACTTACTTATTGTTCACCTTTTGTGCCTGTTTATAAAACTACAGGTGTACAATTATCTTCAACCTTATTTGAATGCCCACTTCATGGATGTGACATCTGAGCTCTAATACTAGAAGAAAAAAACGTATAAATACTAAAATGCTCACAGGCTGAATGTTTTTAGTCTTCTAACTGCTGGTTCTTTAATTAAAGATGATAAAAAATGTCCGTTTTCTTTATCATAGATTTTTGTAAAAACACTTTCTTTTGAAGGCAGAAAGATTAAAGGGGCCCTGAACCACTTTTTATTGAAGTGGAGAAAGGCATCTAAAGTGAAAATAGGCAATTTCAGAAATACTTTGCCGCAAGAAGTACTTCAATGCATTCAGCAGAAGCAGAGTTATTGGCAATCAGACATGGCCTCTGCTGTGCTCCCGTTCCTTCTTCAATGCCTTGCACTGTGAAGGCTATGGTGGAGTAGGGCGTGCACACAACGCTTCCCCTTCTAAATGTCACTGTGGAGCGCAGTTAAAGTTTCATTTTGGATGTTAATGTAGACGCCATGATTTCCGATGTTGGTGCCTACGACGTGCTAATCATAAGCCAAACATGGTTGTCCTCAATGCGGCACCCTGCTGCGGCCGCGGTATCTACGTTGCATAGCCGACCACAGCGACCAATAGCAGCCGCATATGGGAATTCGCTTTATTACGAAATAAAGCATCCAGAAGAGAGTGAGCAGCAGGCTTTTGCTTTAAAGGAGCATTTGAAAGAAAGGTGACTTCGTGCTCTGCTTGCAAGCTCCATGAACCGCGTACGACGGCAGAACTTGGCCGAGAAGTTCATATCAGCATATGCTACCCACTGATTATGTTATTTCACCAAACCTGAGGGGTGGTTCAGGGCCCCCTTTATCTATTTTTTTTCTTCAGTGCACTCTTTACTTTGCTTCTGGTTATTTTGCAACTGAGAATATAAAAAATAGCTCAAGTGAACTTTTCATCATGGAGGAAGGGTGCGTCATGGGATAAAATTGCAGCCAGAAAAAGTTGGCCCAGCACATGATCACATCACAAAAGTGTCTTCCTACACCATGCTAGCTGCACTCAGCACAAGCTCAATGGGTGCAAGAGCAATATGTGGCTGCTGCACTCTCACATTGCAACTAAGAAAATAAATTTATGAATGGCAATTAAATGATCAAAGTTTCACAAGAACGTAGGGGAGAAATGTGCACAAAGCAGTTGGAATAACACCTGAACAAGTGTACACAGATTAAAACCAACCAGAAATCAAGCACACTGGGCGGAGTCTGCCAAGTGCAGGGTCACGTGTTGGGCCAACATTTTTTAGAGAGAAAACGTGAAGTGAATCCCTTTGTGGAAAGTTGGCTTGCGAAAACTGGCTGCGTGACAAAGCTCTTTCCTAGTTCCTTCCTTTTTTTCCTCCATGCATTCCATAAATTCATTGCACGGCCATCTAAATGGCAAAAAGGCACTTCGTAGCAGCTAAGACAAATTGCAAACTTGCAGTTGAAAACTCTGTGATGACTTCTGATCTAAAAAACTGCTTCAAAATTCAAAGTGATGACCGATTACCTGGACTCCGTAATAAGCTCATAGAAGTGCTCATAGAGAGACTTGTGTAGATCCCCTGGTGCATCACGCCATACCTAAAAGCAAAAACAGAGCTTTGATATGTTTATGATGACATGAGCACACACAGTGGTGCACTTGGGAGATAAAGACAGCAATTAGACGTGCACATAAATCAAAGCAAAGCAGTAGTATTAACATCACAATGTGTAGGAGAAGGTCTGCATGACAACAGGAAAAGGAAATTTAACAAGTTAGAAATTAAAGGGTCCAGTAACAAGCAAATATATATACTAAGTTAGTCTACATTCCACCTTATCTTGTGTGTGAAACATGTGTACCTCAAGAGTGCACAGGAGATCTTCAAAGGCAGTCATATTGGGAATGACTGTAGTTTCTCGACCGCTGTCTACCGTGCCAACCAATGAGAAAGCAAGATGGAGAATGTGGCTGTTCAGGAGAGCACTCTTCTTCTTCAGTAGCATGGCCAGGGTCTTAAAAACAAAAAACAAAGGATGCATAAGTCACAAAACAGTTCACATCACAATAACTATCCTTTGTACAGCAAACAACATACATATAAAGGAGTACTTCAAGTCACTGCTTGGAGTGGTGCATTAATTTTCATTTATTTCACTTTAAAAGTACTTTCCTGAATCACATGTACAATGCAGTAAGAGGCAATCAGAAAGACACAGAGAAATAAAGTGGGAAGGTGTTTCTGCAAGAATTCTACAAGCTGAAAATGTCAATGGACTGCAATAGATGACACTGAAATGTGCATGTTAAGCTAACGTCAATGCTCTGTGTTGCGTAATGCCACTTGCCACATAACTATCATACATTATTATACCGGGTGTCCCAGTTAACTTGGACCAAGATTAAAAAAAAACACACAAAAAAAACGAGAGCTCTAGAAAAATCGTACCAACTGCGTAGTAGCGGCAGTCGTGTGTACTTACAGCCAGTATATTTTTCATCACAAAGTATTAATTAATTAGCTGCCTTTAATTAGTGAACATTTTATTTATTGCTTGAATCGTAAACATGTCAATTGCAAAGTTGCAGGGCACTTTAAATAACCTCTGAATCAAGCATTTATTTCGTGCTGAAGTGTGCCTGGTTGTTTTTTCGAAGAAAAAATAAAAGACTGCAAAGTACGCAAAATATGAAATAGATGCGTGCTCGTGCGCGGCCACACAAGCACCTCCAAGCAACCTTTGAGAGATATATGGCTGCATTCATTTATTGCCGGACTGTACAAGGCTTCGTCGTGTAGGATGAATTGAGAGGTTTCGCGCCTAACTAGCATGGTGCGATAAGCGTCAGCATCTGCGGACGCTTATGCTTGATCAGGAGGCACTCGGAATAATTTAACCTTCACGTATCATGAAACAAAGCTAAAAAAGAAATTTAACCAATGTAAAAAAAAAGGAACAGTGTGCAAAGGAGCACGCAAAAAGAAAAAAGGCAGTGCTCGGAACAACAGAAAAGAGCTACTCAGGAGTTTATTTCAATAAAAGGTAAACCAAAAGCACGTAAGGCGTCTTAGCCGCACGCAAAGAAACATCCAAAGGTGAAACTGGTTTAGCCATTTACCCTTTCTGTCTCTTGAACTCCGGAAAAGAAGCAAAACAAAGCAGCTGCTTTATCTATTTCTATCTTTGTCGTAAGCTTTTGTTATGTAAGGGTAGGGTGACACCATGAAAGTGCGTTAAACAGTCATGTTTTACACCAATTTTGAGCAGTTATTTTCCATGGCAGCTCACATGGTCAAACAGGTCACTGTCTGAAGTAATACAGTACTTTCTTCTTTCCAACACTTGTGCTGTTGCAGCTTTGACCAACGGCGTTGGAATCTCGTGGCAGACTCTGCTTATTTTTGCCTTTAGGGCATCTGGTGAGGTAGTTTCGCTGCTATACATGAGATCTTTTACATAGCCCCACAAGAAGTGCAGCGGTGTCATGTCCAGCGACCTTGCAGGCCAGGGTACAGGTCCGTGGAGGCCAATCCACTGTCCAGGAAAAAGCTTGTCGAGCCACGCTCGAGACTAACTACTGCTATGCGCAGGAGCACCATTGTGTTGAAACCAGATGTTCCGAAGGTGCGCAAGTGGAAGGTTGCAACAGACATTGTTCACGGGGCCCTTGAGGATGTCGTTGACGTAGTGTTGAGCCGTTAGTGTGTTGTCAAAAAAGATGGGTCCGATGATGTTCCCATCAATAATACCGGACCACACATTATACGACCACTGGTATTGGTGTTGCGTTTGTGTCAGCCAGTGGGGATTCCTACTACTCCAATAGTGCGCGTTGTGGAGATTAACTTGCACGTTTCTGGAGAAATTAGCCTCATCCGTCCAAAGCATGTACGTGAGTGAGAAAGTCCGGTTCATCTTCGCATTTCATGAAAATCCAATTGGCAAACTCAAATCTGCTTTCAGAATCTCAGCCTTCAAGTTTTTGATGAAGATGTACATGGTACAGGTGCATATGACCTTTTCTTTTAAAGTCCTCCACACTGATGACCTTGAGGTTCCAGCCTCCGCGTTTGCATTGCACCCACTACCGTGATGGTTAGCAGCAAAGAATGCCAATACATCTGTTTCCGCTTCTTGAACTACCATCGCAGTCCAGTGTCACTTTCTTGTGAAGCTACCCGTCTTGCAAATGACTGCGTACAATCTAAGTATGGTTGACGGACTAGGGCGTCCTCCACAATGCCACATCCGGAATAGCTTGGCTGTCTTCCTCTTGTGGCTGTGCGCCGCCCCTAGAGCTAGGATCATTTTAGCCTCCTGATCATTCGTGAAGGGCATGACTGTCTTCTTGAAGAGCAGGTTACTGGTGTGGTATTGTTGAGATCTCCCGTTATTATCTATACACTGACACGTCAAGCAAAAATGATTTACGTAATCGACAATAGTATATGCTGGCCATACAGATCTGCCAAAACGCATTAGATGTACATAGCCTGTGCAAGGTTTGTTTCTATTGCTAAAGGGAACAAAAGGAACAAACTTTCTGGGTGTGCCTGTCTACAGAGCAAGATGAGCGCGCAAAATTAAAGTACCAAGTGCACTGTCACGGTTTCCCGGCTGCAAAATACCCCCCCCCCCCCCCCCCCCCTATGGCTCCGCTACGCTTACCAATGGTTCAGCGGCGTGTTCTCATGATGCCGCGACCATCACATAGCGTGAAGCCCTGTATTGAGCTGCCACTGCTAGAAAAGCCATGTATCCGTGGCTATTCGCTTGGGAGTACTTGAGTAGTGGCGAGCGAGCGTGTATCTATTTCGTGTTTGAAGGTTTCGCTTGCTTTCTTTTTTTAAGCCAACGAGGCAAAGCTGAGCACAAAACAAATGCTTGATTCGGAGGTTATTTGAGGTGCCTTACAACTTTGTAATTGTGTAACTAAGTAACATGATGGACTCCCTTCTTCACGGTTTCAAATGGTCCACGTGCCTGTGCTACTTGGATGACGTTATAGTATTCTCCCCAATGTTCGCTACACACCTCGAGCGCCTCTCAGCAGTCCTGGATGTTTTTCGTCGAGCCGGTCTGCAACTCAATGCATCGAAGTGCCAATTCAGCCGTCGCCAGATTACCGACCTTGGGCATCTCTTTGACGTGAACGGAGTGCAACCGGACCCAGGCAAGATCCATGCTGTTACACACTTCCCTGTTCCGAAGTGTGTCAAGGATGTGCGCAGCTTCATCGGCCTTTGTTCGTACTTCCGCGATTTCATGAAAAATTTCGCGGCCATAGCATGACCACTAACCGAGCTTTTGAAAAAAGACTGCCCTTTCCAGTGGGGCGATAACGAGGCCTCTGCATTCTCGCATCTCATTGACCTTCTCACAACGCCTCCCGTTCTGGCCCATTTCGATCCTTCTGCGCCTATCGAAGTCCGTACTGATGCCAGCAGTCACGGAATTGGCGCAGTCCTGGCACAATGCCAGTGCGGCAACTACCGGGTTATCGCTTACGCCAGCAGGCTCCTCTCACCCTCGGAGCACAACTATTCCATCACTGAGCGTGAGTGTCTGGCTGTAGTTTGGGCGGTTGCGAAGTTCCGCCCATACTTATATGGCCGACCCTTTTCCGTTGTCACAGACCATCACACGCTTTGCTGGTTATGCTCACTGAAAGATCCTACAGGAAGACTAGGTCGCTGGGCCTTACGCCTCCAAGAATATTCGTATACTGTCACCTACAAATCTTGCCAACTACGCAAGGATGCTGACTGCCTGTCTCGCTGCCCGGTAGAAGAGCCTGACGACGCCGACAGTAGTACCACCAACGGCCTTTTCTCTGTGTCTGCCTTCGCTAACATCGCCAATGAGCAGTACCGAGACCTATCGCTGCGAGCACTCATCGAGCGTTTGCGCTCTACACCTACCGACGCATCCGTTCGCCGATATGTCCTCAAGGGTGGCATTCTGTACCGAAGGAACTTCCTCCCTGACGGATATGATCTTCTTGTTGTCGTGCCGAAACATCTACGACAGACTGTGCTCTTTGAGATGCATGTCGCACCCACTGCAGGACATCTTGGGGTAACCCGCACGTACGACCGCTTCCGCCGCCGCTTCTGTTGGCCTGGTCTCGCTCGCTCCGTCTGACGCTATGTTGCTGCCTGTGATCCCTGCCAGCGTCGGAAAACACCTAAGGTGCTACTGCCGGTCATCTCCAGCCGATCACCATCCCTGTGGAACCATTCTTTCGTGTTGGATTAGACCTCCTCGGTCCCTTTCCCACGTCATCCTCTGGGCACAAATGGGTAGCCGTTGCAACTGATTACGCCACCTGATACGCTATCACGCAGGCTCTCCCTGCCAGTTGCGCCACTGACGTCGCGGACTTTCTCTTGCGTGACATTATCTTACTTCATGGCGCCCCACGACAGCTGCTTACTGACCGTGGTCGTAACTTCCTCTCAAGAGTTATCGCCGACATTGTGCGTTCCTGCTCCACTCAACACAAGCTGACTATTTGATACCATCCTCAAACCAATGGCCTGACAGAGCGGTTGAAACGTACTCTTACCGATATGCTGTCCAAGTATGTTTCCAAGGACCACCATGACTGGGACATTGCCCTTCCTTACAGCACATTTGCGTATAATTCTTCCCGGCCCGACAACGCCGGATTTTCTCCATTTTATCTACTGTACGGTTGCGAACCGACCTTGCCCCTTGAAACAGCACTTCCTTCTGCTGCGATCTTAACAAGTGAGTATGCGTGCGACGCCATCGCCCTCGCCGACCATGCACGCCAGCTTGCCCGTGCTCGACTGACGGCCTCGCAAACCACTCAGCAGCGTCAGTACAACGCCCGCCACCGTGACGTACAGTTTTCGCCTGGTGCACTCGTGCTTCTGTGGTCGCCCTCTCGTCACGTCGGACTTCAGAAAAGCTCCTTTCGTGATACACAGGGCCCTACCGCGTGCTGCGCCAGGTGATGCCTGTGACGTATGAAATTGCTCCTGTGAGCTCAACCTCGTCCTCTACTCTGGCATCTAGTGATGTCGTGCATGTCAGTAGGCTCAAGGCCTACTACACTGCTTCACAGTCTGGCCTTTAGTCACTCCGGGACGGCGCTTTTGCCACTGGGGGTAGTGGTACGGAACAGTATTTCCAATGACGAAGAGGCGAGCAGTGAGAAGACGACGACGACGACGACGACGATTGGAGGCTAGCACGGGCTGTTGCCTCTTGGCCCCAAGTGCGGCATATCTCCCTGTAAATATACTTGTATATAGCTTTTTGTCTGCGTCTTCCTACATAACAATATTTTTGAGATTCAAGGAATGATTAAAATGTTTGCTAATTTAATCAATCAATTATTTAATACTTCGTGATAAAAAAAAAATACTGGCCATAAGTACACACGACTATGACTACTATGCAGTTGGTATGATTGCTGTAGAGCTCATGGGTTTTTTAAAATCCTGGTCCAAGTTAATTGGGACACCAGTATATCATGACTATATCATACTTGGTGTTTTATTTCTTTTTTTTTTTTGCTAGTACTGTGTAATTTCTTTCTTGCTCCTTTTCATTGTTGCTTTGGTCCAAGTTAACTGGGACACCCAGTATATCATGACTATATCATACTCGGTGTTTTATTTTTTTTATTTCTTTTAGTACTGTGTAATATTCTTTCTTGCTCCTTTTCGTTGTTGCTTATTGTAACTACTACTCTTCACACAAGACACCTTCAGGAGCCTGAGAGAGGTACATGACTGAATAAATGAATAAATCAATCAACGCTTGAATGAAGGAGTTAAATATTTGACATAAATCTACAACAGCTGATGTGGGAAAGGAAGCAACTTCATGTGCATTCATGGATAACAACATAAGTACAAGAGGTGCCATCTCCTCACAGCTTGGGCATGCAGAAATAAATTGAGAAGTGCAGTGGAGCATGGCTGCATGGTCACTTCAGTGCACACCCAGGCTATGAAGAAAAGTTTTTTGTTTTCATTTTTGCACATTCCTGGCCCGTATACTTTTGCTGATGGGTGTACTACTTGTACGAACCAACCATTACTCCTTAGGAAGTTCAGTGGCCAGATGAAAGAGAGGACTGAGTGACAACTCTGAACTGTCATAGGTTCGTTGTTCCGAGTGGGGTGATGCAATAGAAATTATGTTTCGGAGTGCTCAGAGGTTCATTGTTTGAAGAACATCTGCTTTCGAAACATCAATTCATCACTCCTTTTAGTGGGCCAGTGACTGCATTTCTTCTATTTCACCATGACACTTGACCAGACGAACTTCTGTTGAGTCCTCGAGCACAAAAAATATATGCAAAGAATCCTGTTGCCAGGTAAACTGTTGCGTATGCAAGCTGTAACTGACAAACAGCAGAAGCCACTAAGACTGGAACATTTCACTTTCTTCTCATCTAGCATTCCTTGCTCTCACTTCTCTTGCTAAACGAAGCAACGTTGAGTCCCTGAAACTACTGCACTCCCTCTTCAACTGACCCAGGAATACATTGCCAAACTACTTAACATGTGTTAAATTATCATTCACAAGGAACAGTCACGAACGTAACATATCTGTCTTTCATTCTTGGGTTTAAATACAGCTTTTCTTCCACAGACCATAGAACTATGGAAATGAATACCTGGAACCCTCCGGTCATTACCCATACAAGAATTTTCGAGTGTCCTAGAATGTTCTTTATTTGTACCTTTCACAGTGTTTTGTGATTTGTATTTGTTTATTGGTACCTTTAACAGCATTGTTTTCTTACATGCTTAATTGCCTTGACACTGTTTATTTGTGTTATGTAGCTACTTCTGTGATAGCCTTGCTAGGGGCTGCCATGTGTAAAAATAAATTAAGTAAAAAAATATATTCTCCCCTGCAATGATGCACATGCAACATACAATACACACATGCACAGAGACAAAAAAAGCTGACTTGGAAAAAAAAAAAGTGATAGGACCTTTCTCATATGTGCAAAAAAGCACCCAAGAGGAGTACTGCATCACCTGATAGCCCCTGATGCGGTCCATCTCCTGCTGGGCTGCTCTGTTGCTACGCACAACACACACCAGGGCCTTGACAGTGGCATAAAGCCCTTCGACATCCTGGGCCATCGCCACCAGTCCCAACAGGACAGACACGCCGCCAATGTTCTCAATGGTCAGAGCCACTGGTCGAGGGATGAAGGTCCGTGCCCCTGGACAGAAAGCCCTAATTTGCATTTTTGATACTACTTTGAAAGCAAACATAGACGTGAAGCCAGGTCAGTTTGTCGGCACCGGTTCAGTCACTACGACAAGCTTATAACTTTTCCTCGCTGATGAAGCATAAAAGCTTAGCTACAAGAAGTCCAATTTCCTGCTATGTTGTTTTGTGCAAGCAAGATTGATAACATAGAAAAAAAGAAAAGAAAGGTAATATCTAAATAAAAATTTATTTTCTCATGAAATCCTTCAGATCACACTGTGGTCAAGAAGAGAAAGCAGTCTAGCATACAACTGCTTAATGGGAAAGAATGTGATAGGTACATGAAAGGAAGCACCCCATTTAAATTTTTTTGTACTTGCAAAATGACACTAAGCTATGTTTAAGAGTGCAGTAGGAAACAGTAGTGTCCTGTGCCACCAAAGCAGTCGCCATACCTCGATTGTGACAATCTTCCAATGACGGTGCTTGCTAACGCAGAGAACCACGCACAAAAGCTATGAAAACTGCAATGCAACTTACCAAGGTAACCAATGAGAACGCCACCCAAACATCGTGCTGGTCCACTCAAGTGGGCTGCTGAATTATGCAAAATGCGGATTGGCGTTGCATTCTCGTGCGATGACATGCCCAGCTATGAAAGACAGGGAAATTAGCTTGAACACACCGTTTCTTCAGAATCACTAAAGCTATTTTCATGCAGTTGTGCTCACCATCTTAGCAATTGACTTGCAGTCAGTCTTACTGTACACTCTTCTAATCTTGGCTAAAGTCATGACGGACACTGCAGTTGCATTCAAACCGAACACAACCTTCTCTTCACTAAGAAGAGGAGGCAGAGGTTCTGTGCCTGCAAGGGTAGAAGGGCAGGAAAGCAGAGGAAAAAATCAAATAATTTTGTCAGCAGTCAAACAATTGCAGCCACAATTTCAGCACAATTCAGCTTCACTTTAACAAATATATTTTAATTACGGTTGGCACATTTTTTTAGTTTGCCCCGAGCACAAACATTTTGTGATACACACTTCATTAAAGACGACTTACATTTATATGCAGTACACAAGCAGCGGCAAACTTGGAACAGCACAGCCTGACAAACAACACATTGTTTTTAGATCACAATAAATTTTTCAGCAATTTTGTTGCTGCCGATGCGACTTGCCTCAGAAACTTGTCTGAATGAACTTGTTCAAAGCACCCTATAGCATAAAATGTCTTGCACTGCCACAAGAGGGCGGTGCAGATACTATTGATTTACTTATTTATTTATTTATTTATTTATTCATTCATTCATTCATTCATTCATTCATTCCATTATTCATTCACATACCCTAAAAGCCTGGTAGGCATTGCAAAGGAGGGGCACAACAATAAATAGAACAAGGCAACACAACTTTTTAGCAGACACAACTAAACAAGAAAACAAACTAAATGAGTGCAGCAAAAATTAACGCGCTGCAACGGAACTGTAATGTGTCAGAAGATGATTAACAACTACAACTTTGCAGTTTTAGAAAGCGCTTTAGACAGACAGTTTCTCTTCCAGACAATTTCTTTTCTGTGTGCATTTCTGGCAATCTTGTGCCACCCCATCTTTTAGCACCTTTAAAAGTTATTTGGAAACAAAACTTATTTTTCATAAAATTTGATGCAACAGTTGTAAAATTGTAAAACCAGTTGAATCTCTTCTTGCATGAATGAGCAAAGGTGTGCATCTGCCATGGCTTGGACGGCACCTCTGATGCAACCAATCAAGTGGCACTGCACCCTACGCAATTCTTCCTGCTCTCCACCTCACCCCTCTCCCAGACTCCTTTCCTCAGCCCAACTATCGTAGCATCAAAACCCATCCTGCGCAGCAAAGAGAGCTTCACTAACTAATTCAGTAGATGGCCTAATATGGCAGATGCAGCCATTAAACAACTGACACCTCAGATACTACAGTTCAACCCACTTATAACAATGCTCAAGTGCCAAGAAAATCCCATTGTTATAACCAGGTTGCCCAAAAAAAAGTAGAGGAGACAAACACTCACACATTTTATTTAGCCAGAAATACACACAGTCGAACCCACTTATAACATTCCCAGCTTTAACAATACTCGAATGTAACAATGAGCAGCTGCCCCACTCTGACCTTTGTGTGGGTTCTATGGTAAAATAAACTGCTTACAGTAGAATCTCGATGATACAAATCTCTCGGGATGGCACAGTAATTTGTATTATGCAAAATTCGTATCACCCAAGAATGCATAAAAATCAGGAAATTAAGAGGGGCCACGGCAAAATTTTTGCTAATAATTGCTCAAAATTCCCAATTAAAAAAATTTTCTTTTTCCTAATTTTCAATCCTAAGAACATCCTTTACCTCATGGAAGAGTATTTGGAAGAAATACACAGCAGAATTTCAGAAAATTGCAGTGTGTTGTCTTTGAAATTAGGAACAGATTAGGCTCCGAGACTGCATCGGAGGCCATGCCCGGCTGCCAGCCAGTGCGGCGAGCTGCAGGGAGAAGAAGTGAATGCACAGCCTAGGCATAACCCCAGAGATTGCACCGGGGAGATCTCTCAGCCCAGGCCCAGCTGTGGCTGCTTGAGTGGCGCACCGTAGAGAAAGAGAGAAGTGAGTGCACTAATCTTTCACACAGGCTTGCACATGACCTCCAAGATTGTGGTGCGAGATCTTGGAGGTCACACCCAACTGTGCCTGCAGAAGTGAATGTGCTAAGCATTCGCAAAGCTGCGCACAGCCGCGCAGTGTGGCATGGCTTGCACAGCCAGGCACAGGCAACAGAGATAGGTCAGAGGAGAAGTGCGATAGTGAGTTGCTGCTTAAGTGCAGGTGCACAGCTATGTGCAGCAGTGAGAAAGATCAGTGTTGCTTGACGACATATTTGGCACAGGGACTGGGGGTGTTTTGAACTGCCGTGGTGAGCGAGTGCCGGACCCCTTGGAAAGCGATGTACTCAGCGTGCTACGGTCGGGTATTATTTTTTGGTTATGGAGATGAATCTAGTTTGTTATGTCTACTGGCAGGACAATTTCACTTCGATTAAACAAGCTTTTAAATAAATGAATTACTATGGGGATTTCAAGGGGAATTTCATTTACTTCGTTATATCTATTATTTCGTTACATACCATTTCGTTATAACAAGGTTTGAGTGTATTGGCTATAACAATTAAATCTGGTTGCTAAGTGTCTGCAGTAAAAAGAAAAGAAATGCGAAATACAGAAAAATAAAAAAAAATGTGTACCGTTTTACCACCTCCACCTTTGTGCCGTGCACCCCTTAGGGTATGCCTTAATCTCCCGTCTCTGGTCTCTATTCCACCGCTCCAACATGGGTGAGAGGATGAACGGGAGATGGACCCGACCAAGGCACGCTGTGTGGGATGCATGGCACAAAGGAGGGTATGATAAAGGTGCTTGCAGTTTTTTTTTCTTGAGGATTTTGTTTTTTTTCCTTCTGAAGCACACACCCCTAGCCAGAGTTCATTGTTATAACTGATAATGCGGCATGAGAGCATTGTAGTAAGTGGTTTATTTTACTACAGAATACGTACAAAAGTTGACAGTGCATCGACTACTCCTTGTTACCGTATAGACTCGTGTAAGGGCTGCACCCGTGAAAGGGCCACACCCCAATTTGGCAGCCCGAAGTTTTGAAAAAAAAAAAAAAAAAAAAACATTTCCATCGGAAAAGCAATTGCGTTCGGTGCACAGATGCCGCACGCACACATCAGCGAATTTTCATGTGCTGTGCACTTTCACATGACCTTACTAGATGGCGAGAGCTGTGCATTGACCTCTGATGCAATGGTACATTCGGAGATCTGGGGTGTGCAGCAGTTGCCAGCTGTGCCCACACCATGTTGACTAAAAGGGTTGGTCCCGTGGAAGGGCCACACATCGTCAAAATTGTTAAAAAATAAGTGCGGCCCTTACACGAGTCTATAGGGTATATTCAATATACTGTTAAAACTGGTATCGTTTTAAGTGGGTTATACTGTAGAACCAGTCTAGTAGGGCACTCACCAATCATAACAGGGGCCTGCAAGCTGCCCACATAGCTGGGTCCCAAAAGGTAGACCTGGTGAATTAGCTGGGGTGAAAGCACTTCCTCCACCATGTGGCAGGGGCCCTGCTTCCAGATGAGACGTGATGGATGACGGAACTGTGGGGGAGTCCCAATGAAGCCGTACACCGAAGAGGCCACCGTCAGGTTTGCAGCACCACCACCAGGGTTTTGAGAGATGTATGGTATCTGTAAAAAAGAACACCATTAAGAACACTAGCTTTTAAAAAGTAAGTGATAAAACTTGTCACAACTTAACTCTTTCGCTACTGTGCCTATTCAAATCGTTCAATTTTATCAATGCATTTCAAGTTCAAATTCTCACGCGCGTGCATAGTTTGCAGGTGCCTAGCGCCATCTAAATCCCAAAATGTGGATCATAAACTGTGGATACGCAATGTTTAGTTGGTTTTTGGTGGTTCTAACGTGCCACAAAAAGTTTCGGAGTGCCGCATGCTTGCCTTGATCATGGCATCGTCATTGCGCGCGGATGCTCCTTGAAGGTGTCCTGTTTCTCGTGACTCAAGGGCTTCAAGAGCTGAATTTGAGGATGAAATCAGCAGCAGTGAAGCTGACAACTCATCAGATTTCAGCACTGATGACAAGGATGCATCAAGTTAAGCCAGAACGTCCAGTGGGTAAGCTTCGGCTGTTTGTGTTACGTACGTTCCTTGTATTGATAAGTAATTGTGAACGACCAAGCTTGTACTGACAGCTGTATTACCTACTTATTTTCAGAGTCTCAACGTCCCACGGACACGATTTCTTGCCGTCAGCTGTAATATGTGTGCAGTTTTTTCCAAGACAAAACCCATGGGTCGGAGTGGGTGGGGTGCTCCATAGTGACGACAAGCGCTTTGTGTGGCCCATTGATTTCTTCAAACTCTTTTTCACCACAGAGCTAATTAACCTGACCTGTTAGAACACGAACAATATGCGTGGATGGCATATCTTGGAGAAACAAACATATACCGAAAAGGATGGGTCATGGAAAATTTTCTATACCAATGAAGTGATGCAGTGCAAAGGAGTTCTCATCTACATGGGGATTGTGGAGTTACCTCGCCTGCATCTGTACTGGAACACCTCAGAATAATTTTTTGGTTTCATTCCTCCTAGGATTATGCCCAGAAGCCGTTTCTTTGCATTTCTTGCTTTATTGTGTGTCATGGACCCAGAGAAGACTGATTCCATAAGGGATGGCAAGCTGCACAGGATTACATTACCTGCTGCAGCACATCAACAATATCTCCTCTCAGCTTTTCCAGCCATATCCGAATTTGTGTGTTGATGAGCGAATGGTAAAGTCGAAAGGGCGATCTGGAATTCATCAGCATAGTCAAGATTTCGACGGAATATTGTCTGGTCAGGTAAAAACATTGCTAGGAAATGAAGCAGGTCACTGACCAAAGTCTGAATAAAAATACAATAGCCTTTTGGGATCCGTACGGATCCTTTGTTCACAATGGAATGTCGGCTAAGTACAAGCTTCTTAACTAGCGTTCAGCACATGACGCAAAGTTCGGGAGTACACGTGGTTCAGAGTGCCAGATGATCTACTGATTTTGTTATATGTCGTTTGTATTATTAGTGATTCGAGATTGAGCCTTGTTGTCAAGTTTTTCTCTGTGGCCACGATACCTGCATTGTCCCAATTTATCTCGTGGCCAGTCTTCTTGGCATGCTCTAGGAGGGTATTTGTCGCTGAGTGGCTTTTGGCGACATCATTCTTGTGCTCTTTGAGATGCCTGCAGAAATTTCCGCTTTCGCCAACATACACCGAGTCGCAATTGGCACATGGAACCTTGTATACCATGCTAGAACAACATGCCTGAGGGAGAGGATCCTTCACATTGAAAAAGTCACCTTTAAGTTTGCCTGCTGGCACATGCGTGATTTGTACACCATGTTTCTTAACAACACGAGCTAAGGCTTTGCTAACACCTTGAATGTACGGGACAGCAACATGCTTCTGTCTTGATGGTGAAATGTCCATGGCTTGTCCGTCAGTCTGGTGATTACTCACCAGGAACTTGGTTGTCCTCCGAATAAAATGCTTGGGTTACCTGTTCCTCGTTAGGTCCTCTTCAATGGTCCGAAGCTCCTCTTGCAGGCTGCTTGCATCAGAACAGGTGCGGAGGGCCATTCAACTAACGCACGAACCACTGAGTGTTTGTGGGCTGTCGGATGAACTGATTAGAAACCGAGGTATCTACCCGAGAGGGTTGGCTTCCGGTACACGCTGAATGTGAGGCTGGTTGGAGCATACTTGACCAGTGTGTCCAAGAAAGGGAGGTAGCCGTGTTTTTATTCTTCCACAGTAAAGTTGATGGAAGGCTCGACGCCATTTAGGCAGTCAAGAAAATGTTGCACGTTCTTCTTGTCTATGACACAGAAGCAATCGTCAATGTATCTCAAGAAGACCTTGGGTCAAGGCTGAAATAACTCCAAGGCCTTGGCTTCAAGTGCTTCCATTATCAGCTTTGCAGTCATGACTGAAATAGATGCTCCCATTGCGGTACCGAAAACTTGCCTGTGGAATGCGCCATTGTATGAGAAGTACGTGTTGGACAAGCAGAACCGTAATAAGGCGCACAGTTCAGTGATGTCCAACTGCATGTGATCCTGCAGTGTCGCATCGTTGTGAAGCAAGCGTCTGGAGGTTTCGACGGCAACTTCAACCGGAATGCTGATGAAAAGGGAGCACACATCGAATGACATGAGTACTTCATCTTCATCCATAGTGACACCTTTCACCTAGTTAATGAAGTCACTTGTGTTCCGTAGGTGAGTTTCCGTCTTGCCTGCATGGAGAGCCAAGATCCCGTGAAGATACCTTGAGGGGTGGAACAGGGGCAACCTTGTGAAATCGACTATAGGCCAGGCGTCCCGCTCTTGTTAATTTTCGGCAAGCCGTAGATGGTTGGAGCAGAACCATTTTTGCAGAGCAGTTGTTAGTACAGCCTCTTTTCTGACAGAGAAAGTCCCAGGAAAATATCAGATAGCAGCTTTTACAAGCCTCTTTGAACTATCTGGGTCGGATCCCTGTCTATCTTGGCACACGTCATGCTGTCCCCAAGTATCATCTTCATTTTTTACTGGTACGCCGTATGGTTGTGCACCACTGTGACATTACCTTTGTTGGCACGCAAAATGGCGATATTCTTGTTTTCGTGTAAGATTAACTGCTTTTCGCTCGTCTTCCGTGAGTACCTGCTGAGAGCCAGATCTGTGAATCCTCAAGAGTGTTCCTATTGCTCTCGTGCAGACTTTGTCCTGCAGATCTTTCTTAAGCAAGCAAATCACGCCTTTGACAGCTCACACGACTTTTCGGGTGTCCGGTTGCTTCCCCTGGTGGAAGTTAAGACCACGACATAGAAATTTGTTTTCCGCAGCGGTTAACTTGTAGGAAAACATGTTCCTAACCTCAAAGTTAGGTGTTGCTCATTTCAGGCTTTTCCCCAGTAAGGCGTTCAGCTTTCTCTCTTGTGATGCTTCCTGCCTTTCCATTTTTCTTTGTGTTTCCTGGTTTGCAACAAGCTGTATTTCAGGGACGACCTCCGGCACGATAAATTCCAACCTACTTGATGAGTTCCTGATGAGTAATCAGCAGACTGACAGACAAGCCATGGACGCTTCAGCATCGAGACAGAAGCACGCTGCTGTCCCGTACATTCGAGGTGTTAGCAAACCTCAGCTCGTGTTTTTAAAGGGACACTAAAGTGAAAAGTGATTTCTTCTGCATCCGTAAATTACCATTCTACAACACCAAAAACACCACTCTTGCAACGCTAAGACATTTGGTAAGCCAGAAAAAGCGCAAGAACGAAATACGGGTGGCGACGCCTAGTTAAGTTCCCGCACCTGGCGGCTGTGACGTCTTGGATTTTGATGGCATTTTCTAGGGCCTACTAATTATATATAGCGGTACAGATTGACTACATTGTGTTCTAAAGGAACCAAATATTAAACATGGCAAGTTTCGGGAACCTTTATTCAGCCAACGCGGCTCAAACGCGAAAACATACTTTGGAATCCCTGACGTCACGCTGAAGTACCGGCGCTGGGGTGTCGGCGTGAAATTCAAATACTGATACTTGGACCTTTATTTTCTCATCTAATAATCAAACTATTTTTTTGAAATGACTGCCTACAGGGTTCTCAAACAATGCTTCATTAGTCTAAACCGATTTATTATTTTGCTTTAGTGTCCCTTTAAGAAGCACGGTGTAAAAATCGCGCATGTGCCAGCAAGCAAACTTAAAGGTGACTTTTTGAACGTGAAGGATCCTCTCCCTCGGGCACGTTTTTCTGGCATGGTACACATTCCATGTTCCGACTGCGACTCGATGTACTGTATTTACTCGCACAATGATCGCACTCGCATAATGATCGCACCCCTGAATTTTGTCGTCAAAATTCAATTTTTTTCTTTCCCGTGTAATGATCGCACCCCGAACTTGCCGCAGCGATATGTTGTGTGCCAAGTCTAGGTAATGATGGTCGCGCTTACCATCTGTCGAATGCTGTCGAATGCTATGCAAACGAGTCTTCACAACATACCAAGCAGTCTGCATGTATGAAACATTCTTAAGCAGATGCCCCATTTCATTCCTTTCATCACTTTCCGCACTTCCATGAAAAAAAAAAAAAAAGCTACAACCAAACTTGCCTCCGCTTCATTATTTGTAGGCTTGACAATGGTTTTGGTCAACAACAACAACATAAAGGGTGCCTTTCGATTCTTCTCGTCTGCACTCGTGGGCACGCAACAAATCATGAGCGGCAACGATAGGGGCCAAGTTTACACTGGACGACCGCACGCCAAGTTTCATCCTAGACGCCAGCGCTCGTTTCTCCCCTGGCGGAACGATTTCAACTCCAACGGGTGTAGGTTTCCGCCGCCGCTTCCCTTCACGGTCGCGCGCAACGTTTCTTGTTTGCGACGGGGCGCCTCTTCGGATGACCGGAAATTATTATTGTGTTGTTAACTGTCATGACAGCAATGTAAACACGAAGGGGTTGATGCCACCAGCGAAATTCCGCCAATTCACAAGAAAATGGTACGAAAAAAGCAGACGACAGACATGGATTACTGCGGTGCGCCGAGCGAAGTAAACAACTGGCAAACGAAGCGAGCTCGTTCATTGATATCTCCTGAGTGTATGACGGTTTTTATATGTAACCCACATGAATTTAATAATTACTCGGTACATAATCCTTTTATTCATTTAAAAACTTTAAGTTGTTCGATGAGCGCTTGTCCTGTCTTCTTTCTCGTGTTTCGTTTGTGTGTGCGCTGCCCAAGAATGGAAACCACTTCTGTTGTATGTGCTAGCAGTGGCCGAAGTTTACGCGTGCCGAGAAATTGAATATGTGCACGATGCATTGAACATGACCGGAGTTCATTCCCGCTTCACCACTGCACTGATCGATCGAGTTACTGGACGCTACACGCCCGCGTCTTGGTCGCGCCGGCATTGCTGAAAGAGGAATGATTACTAATACTTTCAACTTCAGTCTCTTGAGCACTGTTAAAAAATGGCCAAGCTGTCTACATTGCTGCCTCTATTCCATATTGTAGGGGACGTACTAGTTAAAATTGTGTGCGCATGTCGTACTTGTGCTATGCAGCGATATATTTTGTTTATTTCCGCACAGTGTCGATGGAAGTCCGTTGTCACCATCAGAGACAACACGGATTTGTAGCAAACATATCGTGAGAAACTGCAAAAATGACTTTAGCTCGTATGTGTCGTATGTATGTGCCACATCGTATGTGCTGACGGTTTTTCTGCCGGCACATACGATGTCGTTTCCAATTGACTGCTCAGCGTCACTTACATGGCTAAGCAGATGCTGCCCTTTCGCCGCATTGCAGCCATAAAAATAATCGTCAAGCGTACCGACCTTCTTAAAGGCAAATAGAAGCGTGTACAGTCTGTTTCACACTTAGGGGAAAACTCGGAACGTATTGCATCGCGATGCGGCACGCAATGGAGTCGCGCGGCGGCATCAGCTCGAGCAGGCGCAGTCGCTCGAGGGGCGGAGTCGTGATCTGCGTCGTCTGCTACGGCGGCGCGCGCTAGCCGCATTGTCGGGAAGCGTGCTACTGCCAGGGGCAGTGCACCGATTTCATCGGTACTGCGGGAACTGAGCTGGTATTATTTACTAAACGTTGTGCGTTGCCAAACTCTGAGCCTTCATTGGCGACAATGGAGTTCCACAAACTTCTTTTGACAGCATGCTTCGTTTGTTCTTTCGAAAGGCCGGGGTACTGAGCGCGTGCACGTATATTTCTTTACTGTGTGTGCTACCGTAATAAGCAGCGACAAGACGCACCAAGATGTGCGCGCAACATGCTCAGTCTTTGTTTGACTCGAAAGGAAAACAAAGCACTCAACAATAATAACTATGGGGGTCGAACACGATGAAACAAATGGATACGATTGAAGGAATGCTTTAGGTTAAGACAATGAGCTGGAAGTGATTTTTCTTGACAATCATTCACTACACCAGACCGACCCTGCCCGCCGGCGGGGAATTGGACACATCACGCTCGGAACTTCAGTTAGTATCTCGTCATGTCCCCAGCAGCAGCGATGACCGCGCTCATCCTGGAAAGCAGTGAAGTGCAAAATGACTTGATCAGGGATGTGTTCATTCGCAGCACGTCTCAGTCGCTGATGATGGTGGATCGAGGCCTATCCTCGGGCGACTGATAGAGGGGATGGTGCGCCAGCGATATTTTCAACGAGCCCCAGACATTTTAAATGATGTTGGCGCCCGGGGATATTGGCGGCCACTCCAAGAGAGTGACTGCGCGCTCTTCCAGCAGTTCTTGCACAACACGAGCAGTGTGGATCGGCGACCTGTCGCGTTAGAATATATAGTCGCCTTCCAGAAATGGGCCGTCAAGAATGTACGGAATCAGTACGTCGTATATGACGGCCCTGCAGCGATGAGCTTACCTTCGAGGCGTATCAGTGGGCGTCGCATAACGCTTAGTAAAGAATACCGCCTCATTTCACGTAGTAACGATGAGATCGGCACCCTGCAACTGACAGTAGAACGTTTCCCGACAATGCGGCCAGCGCGCGCTGCGTAGCAGACGACGCCGTTCAAGATCCCGCCCCTCGAGCACCTGCGCAAGCTGCTGCCGCTGCCTGACTCAAGCGCTCGCCGCATCACGATGCAATGCGCTCCTAGTTTTCGCCTAAATGTGAAACAGACTGTACATCGCCCTTCAAATGAAATGTCCACGCACACACACGTAGGCACACACCGCGCACGGCACGAAACGCGCCCAAGCACGCGCTGTGCAGGAGGCAATCAAGGCGGTGCTAACGAGAGATGGGAGAGGGGTACCACCCTCTAATAGAATTTTGCTTCGCATGCAGCGCTCTCAACGCCGGCGCAGCAGCGCCGCTCTCGGTGCCGTTCTTGTCCCTGACATGTTAGAAGCGTACAATATTAATACGCTGACGCTTGTAACGCAGCTAAGATATTCACCCACCCTTAGCGGAAACGTGCCGTATTAGGATAGTAGTGAAGACAAATGCCACAGTTTCAGCAGCATGCCCGCTATATGTTTCTATGTCACTGGCAGCTACGCAAGCCCATCTCTGTTTCTGTCCCCTCAAAGTGGACATGGCTACGTTATTGTCGCAAACTTGCTGATATTAACGATATTATTCATAACTGATACGGAAGAAACTGTTTCAATGCGCGTAATGTACTCACGAGAAGAAAAAAATTTGCGTTCGGCGCGCTTGGCTTGCTCCGCCGTTTGCCATATTCGGCAGCCGCCTGCTTGTTGACTTGGCAAACACGGGATGAAAAAATATATATATATTGTCACGGGAAATTTACCCCCGTAATGATCGCACCCCTGAATTTGGGTCAATTTTTTTGACAAATGTGTGTGATCATTATGCGAGTAAATAAGGTATATTGGTGAAAGTGGAAATTTCTGCAGGCGTCTCAAAAAGCACAAGAATGATGTCGCCAAAAGCCACACAGCGACATATACCCTCCTAGAGCCTGCCGAGAAGACGGGCCACAAGATAAATTTGGACAATGTGGATATCGTGGACACAGAGAAAAGCTTGAGAACGAGGTTCAATCTCGAATCACTAATAATACAAGTGACAAATAAAACAATCAGTAGATCATCTGGCACTCTAAACCACGTACACTCCCGAACTTTCCGTCATGTGCTGAATGCTATTTAAAGGAGTACTGACACAAAAAAAATCCACGTGGTTTTTTCTGCTTTAATAAGTAGTTAATGACCCAGTAATCACGGCACGAAACCTCAGTTACTTCAGAGCGCGACAGGTAATTATTTGCAGTCTTTTTTGTAGCGACCAGTCGAAGTTTCGCTTCCAGACAGGAACGAGACGGGACAAATGGGAATGTAAACAAAGTGGTCACGTGTTCGCAAAAAGCCATGACGTATGCTCTGACGCGCAGCCAGCGTGCGCGACCAACTTGCTGAATATTGTCGCGTGACTGCCGCATCGGTCGGACGACCGCAGCCAATGACAGCGCCGGTAGCGTGAACGTCATGGCCACGTGCTAGACCTAGCGGGGCGGGGCAGGCGAGCGGGCACCTCGCCGCTCCGATCATATCTTTTTTTTTTTCTCTGCCTGGCCGAAACGCGGGCCTCTTTCGCCGCGGACGGCGGCACATAAATTGTTTCTGACACGAAATAACTTCTAGAATAAAGTGACCTCAAAAGAGTGCGAGTTATAAAACGTTGTGCGAAATAGTAAATCGTTGGCGTGATTTCTACTCGGACGTGGTAAGCGCAGACGCACCAGCAATCGTCTGTATACGAAGCGGCTCGCCTGACTGGCCTGTTTACTCATCGCTACTAACGGCACCGGGAAAACTAACTGTATTTTCACTTAAGAGAAACATAAATGTTCAGGCATTGAGTGTGCTGACGAATTTAGGCGCTTTATTACGAGCTGCGGACGCATCGCAATGACCCTCGGCCCCGGATATACAGCCGGCAAGCTAGGCCTACATTGTCTCCCAGCAATCGCAAGCTCGCTTGGCATGCTCGTTCGCTTCTGTCGGCGCCAATGAAATCAAATGTGCTGCAATTTAAGCGTGACATAACTGTGTACACGTTGTGCCGACTAACATAGGCGCTTCGTTATACAAGCTGCAAGCGATCGTGTCACAAGCGCAACCGGTGTCGGATTCGATGGCCCAGCGAGCTATGCCTGCCGGCTCTTGGCCATCGGCAGCTGTCAACGGATCCGATACTGCTAACACAGCCTTGCGGAAACACGTCTACAGTGCTCGCATAGACGTGTTTATATTGTAATCGTTTGTTTCAAACAAGATAGCTGTGCAAATACGGTTGCTTTCACTTTCTGTTCGAAGTTACGCAGATTTCCGAACTTCCACGCAGGGGCGCCGGTTCTGGGCCGCCGCTCGCTCATTCGTACCATGTGTCCCGAATCGCCACATGCAGCAAGTCGCACACGACGCGCCGTACTACAGATCGCACGGAAAATCGCGCCATGTGTCTCGCGCTTTAGACGTGGCCATTCACTTAGCGACTCAGATATTGCGGCCGGCGATGGCGAGGACGAACCTCAACAAAACCCTCGCATTGGCCACAATCAATGGTAAGACACAACAAATCGGCGTTGAACGTTGTGACAGCGCAGTCAAGCTGATAGTGTGGGAAATATCCCGATGGACACGACAAAAACTGCAGTTGCAGCGACACGGAGAGCGTCCCACTACAAGTACAACAGCTAGAACAAGCAACAACAGAGGAGAAGAGCACATGTAAGCCGCATGGCAGCCAACGAAAATTCGTGACATAGCCACATGACGTAGCGTTTTCTTGGCTATTTACAATCCCGGTTGATGTCAATGTCACGAGGTGCTCTGTTTTGCGGTTGGATGCGCGCACATACTTTAAAATTGATTTTAAATATGTTCTAAGCGATATTCACCGCTGATATTTTATAGACAATGTGTGTGTGACCAACTAAATCGATCTCACAAGTTATCTCGACTTCAAATTTTTGTGTCAGTGCTCCTTTAAGAACCTTGTGCTTAGCCAACATTCCATTGTGAACAAGGAATCTGTACAGATCCTGAAACGTCATTCTATTTTATTTTGACCTTGGTCAGTGACCTGCTTTATTTTCTAGCAATGAGGACGACACGGAAAGCGTCAGCATGGGCGATTCAAGCCTGACAGTGGCAGAAGCTGCGCGTTACGTCAGCCTCATGAATGCAATTGACACGACGAGAACAGCACGCCGCAATGGAAAAGGCGCCCCGCGACTTTTGCAGCACTACCACGCCTGTGCACGGAGAATATGCAACGCCAACGAGGAATCTGCCATGCAAGTATTTGCCGAGAAGAAGGGGCTGGCTGAAAAGCTGGCTTGCAGCTTCAGTAAGTTTGAGGCCGCTGTCGTCGCTGCTAGACCACCGTGGCATCAAACGAAAATAACAGACTTCTGTCGTGCAAAGTGAATAAATACTGCTTCTGTCACGCGAAGTGAATAAATACTGCATGTTTTTGCCCTTTCATCGCATTCTCTCCGAGTTCCGTTTTTGACAGGTAAGTGGGCAATCTCATGCTATTTTGGTTAAGCAGTACTACCATTTAGTACCTACTTTTTTTAGCTCCGGCGACCTATGGTTTAACAAAGTTTCACTGTATTTTGAACCTCAATAAAACGAAGTATGTTTATGCACAATTTCAATATGACGAAATTTCACTGCTGCCATGAAGGAATACCAAGCTAATAAATGTAAAATTCCGTGGATGCAGATGGTCAAATGGTCGAATTACGTGCGGCTGCTTGTGAAAGCACCTCTCAAATCGCACGCTCTCCAACTGAGAGCTGCCCCCAAAGCAGAGCGGAGCAATGTCATGTTCCGTATCAAGTCCAAAGGTGATAAGATTCTATCACACCCCACCCGCTGTATGCTTTAGGTGTGAATGAAAGCATGCGAGGGTGGGCCAGAAAGGATGGTGGCTTGATGAACTCCATCTTCCCACGCGAGCAAGGGGAAAGGGGGGAGGGGAACAAGCTCGTGGTGGCGTGATCAAATGCATGTGAGGGCAGGGGGGTAGGAAGGTGGGACGCGTTTCCTTTTGTTGCGCGGCCGTGGCAGGGCATCGCTGTCAGCGTGGCTGAGTGCATATACAGCCTGGATGCCCTGTTTTAGGGATAATCTGTGCAAAGACTGGGCGAACTGAGACGGCCCGGCATCATGCGCTGTCTCCCGTGCATTTAGTTCTGGAGGTTGCGTAACCTCGAGTTTCGGAGACACGTTGCCAAGCGAGAGGCAGACGAAATATTCGCTCCCTGCTGCTGGCGCTTTTCATGATGGCATCATCCCACTGTGGGTGACATTATCCGCCAAGAGGGCAGAGTGGATGTGAAAGTGTGGCTGGCTTCATTTTGTAACGCTGATGTAAATATCGGCGACACGGCATGAAAACGTATCTTTAGTCAGACTCTTAAATTCCCCAAATGATTTTTTTTTTCTCAGCCAAATGCTTTTCCTGAAATAGCATGGTTACGAGTGGCAGTGCACATGGTACAGATAGCACCGAGAGCAATGCATCAGCGTGGGTCTAGGCCCCCGAGATTAGTGTTTTGCATCGCACAGCGCCATATATCTTGGATGCCATGGCTGACCACACTTAGTGCCCGCAGTCATCATCAGATGGCGCCCTCAAATTAAAAATAAAAGTGAGAAAGATAAATATTCGTTCTGAGAAAAAAAAAATGTTGCAGTTACATCAGAAAGGCGGAGCATTGACGGCGATAGCAAAGACAACTACAGGTAAGGTTCATCGTTTCATCGGTGTCACACATTCTCAGGCAACGACTACTTATTACCAAGAACACTCACTGAAGCAATGCGAGCGAAAGTTTCGCACCGTGCCTCAGAAACTTGAGATTACGCAACCGCCAACACTAGATGCGCGGGAACAAAATATGCATGAAGGCACTTAACATTTCAGCTCGGCAGCCTTTGTACTTGCTGAAGATTACCGTATTTACTCAAATCTAACATGTACTTTTCCCCCGACAAATCGAGTCCAAAAATTGCATGAGTGTTAGAATTAAGTACGGCCCTAAATCTGCGCTACCATATTGCCAATGGCATTTCAACATGGCTGCCTTGTACGTGCTTTGAGCCTAACTGCCGTAGCTTCCTCCATGTGCTCCATGTATGTGTGCTCAGTAGGCACTGGCTTAGGTTAGTCCATCGTCAATATTCCCGTTTTCTGTGTTCACTCCATCAATGTGGAAGTAGTGACTGCGAATACACGCCGAGTTCATCACGATGCCGCAATTAAAAAGGAAAGTGATCACGTGTGCGGAGATGGACGGAAATCGGGCCACATCACGGCCGTTCGGAGTTGGCGAAACTTGCGTGCGGGACTGGTGCAATGAGGATAGGAGTTCTAATTCCAGCAGCTGCTGCGGCCTCGCGGCCCCTACCTTGAAAGCGATCTGCAATGGAGACAGACTCTACGAATCTAGGCGCACTGCGCTGTGTTCTTGTCCCTTAGTTCGCGTTGAAGCAAGAGGCTGCACAAAGGTCAATTCGCTCGCTCCTGCTACCGCACTTCCTCACTCTAGCGTTTTGATAAAGAGTTTCTGCAGTCATTGAGTGGGACATGTTCATGTTTGCTTGTGCGAGCGTGACACCATGCTTGTTAATTTAGTTAGTAAGCAAATTTTTAAAGTTTATACGGCCGATAAAGCTACTACCCTTACTTTTCATATAGCTGTCTACTAATATGCTATTCCATTCGATGCGTCACCTTTGGGGTGAAACTGTGACTTTTATTGCAACTTTAGTGCATAGGAAGTAAATCTTTCTTTTTCAAAATGAGAGAAAGTTGTATTTCTGCATGAAAGAATGAGGTGCGCGGTACTGTAAAGCACTTTTTTTTTTAAGTACGAAAGTGTTTTATTTTTTTTCCCTTTTTTTTTATCACGGAAAATGGGTGCACGTTACAATCGAGAGCGCGTTAGAATTTAGTAAATACGGTACCTCAAAAATACTGCGCATGGCCCGCATATGGACAGCCAAGCGCAGCTACAGCAAGGGTAGAGAAAAGGAGATGCAGGTGCTAGGAGGAGAGGGCAGATTGCAATGTCCCTTGCTGTGCTCCCCCCTCTAGCACGTACTTGATCACCTTACCGTGCACTTGCCCCTTTCCCACTCCCGTGTTTCTCCGAGTGCTTTGAGTTAAAGTGCGCCTGCGGCCTCCGCAAGTTGTTACACGAGAAATGACGCAGTGCTGTTTCTTGTATACTGCATCCCAGAGCCCATGCTTCTACGCCTGTTTTTTTTTTTTTTGCTTGAACTTGTCATGCAGCAGAACGCTTGCTTGCAAATAAAAATTTTCTCGTCCAAAATTTTTATGCCTTTTGCTAGATGTACGTGCCCTGCAGGCTCGAAGTGCATGCTTGAAATGGCTGAAAATGTTGTTAAATCAAAACAATGTGACGAAATTACTTCGTTAAGTTGCAAAAATATATATATAAAAAATAAAATAAAAGGTACCGTTTTCAATGGATCGAAGACCAGGAAATGAAAATAGTTCGTTATATAGCAAATTTCGTTAAATAGAGCTTTGTTATATCAAGGTTTCACTGTATCTGTGTTCATTATATCAAGGTTCCACAACTATTTCAATTCGGCTGTCTATTATTACTAGAATAGTGTGTCAGGTGGTGCCATACGTGCACAAACCAATCACTTTTGTTCACAGAAATGCCTAAAACAACATCAAAACACAAACGTACATACACAACACAACATACACACGCATACTATAAATAGCACCTTTGAAGAACTCAGTTGCTGTTTACTTGTTCTACGAGTTGGAAAGCAGTGGTGGCTTCGATAAAACTCCGCAATTTGAAGAGTCATGTCAACCTAATTAACCAAACAGGGGTGGCTTATAGATTGGAATTGAAATTAGTGGTGTAGAAGCGCTTGGTAAGCTCAGTGAAGATTGGAGGTGCTTTTTGTGATGTGGCGACTACAAGAAACCAGGCACGACGTAATGCTTGCACAGTAGCATCACATTTGCTGTGAATTTTCCTACCTTCTGAGTGGACATGTGCTGGCCGTCAATGTAGATGGAGACGGAGCTGTTCTTGAGCACAGCTCTGTTGAGCACAATGACCACGTGGTGCCACTGGCCTTCCTGCAGCAGTTCAGGGCTCCAGAACCGGATGCAACCTTCCTCCTTTACTTCGGGCTCCCAGTCAGCACCAGCTGCAAGGGCACAGTCATGAACCTTAAATTTAATACAACCTTGGCCAGTCACACAAGATGCCACCTACAGCACAACTGATGAGAATTGACGAGAAATGCAACTTTTGTGCAGATTTCCATATCATACCAAGAACGAAGCAGACTTCTTCACTAATCATAAAATAATGTCGATGCAGTAAACATTTGATTTTTTTTTGGTTCATTAAATATTCAACGTCCAGACAAATCTGGCATTCTTTTTTTTGGTATGAAAAAAATACAAATTAGTGGGAATTTACTGTACCTTACTATACTAAATTATTAATCAATGCGAGCACCACTGACTACCCTGGAAATTGTGATGCATTCATAAATAACGGATAGGCTTGAGCAGTTTCATTTCATTTGATGACCACTGACTATGCTCACTGTTGTTGCTGTCCCTTTAGCATTGCTTTGCCTTTTGCCAAAAGTTCACCCAATGAGCAGCTAAATTCTTCCTATTCCACTCCTGCCATGCACCATTGCCACCAAGCAGCAGTACAAACCGCAAACCATACTTTGCACTTAAATTTTCTCCAGCAAAAAGGTCACTGAGTGTTAGGAGCATTAAAATATGGTACATTGCCATTCATTGCATTCCATAACCATCCAGCCACTTTCAGCAACTTTTCGCCTATAAGCCCTTTCCAGCATCCTTTTTGGATAGTCTTGTGCACATATTCAATATTTTAGAGCATTCAATAGAACATATTATGCAACTCAGTATCTGTTTCAGTTTGCAGTTTAATGTTACAGATATAAATCTGAAGATATATGTAGCATCAGAAGCTTTGGTGAGCAAACCTTGCCCCTGACAAGGCCAAGACAAGACAAGCCAAAGATGAATACATTTACAGCTGCCGACTGATTTTTTGGACTGATTATTCGAACATCCCCATAGTGCTGCCACCTTTTCTATTGAACCAATGTATAAGAGCGATCGAAATTTCAGATGTTGGATGATGTCTTCTTCCATTTTTCGGACATGATGTGCATGCAGGCACGATGTTGAAAAAATGGTGGCTGTGAAAAAAGTTGGTACCATTCAGGTTATTTCCCATACTTTTACTTTCATTGGCAAAGTGGTTTCTTGACTTTCTGAGAGCTGTGCAGTCACGGTGAATAGATCTGCAAGCTGTAACTTTAATAGCGAAAAACTGGTGAAGCAGCGCTGCTTAGGCCTAACAGTCAAGGCCTCAGTGTGGCCGTGAAAAAAAGTCACTGCTGGCTGCCGTGGTGGCTGGCGCCAAAAAAGTAGCCAGTTTGCCACTAGTAGATACATCATTAATATGTTTGTACGAGTGGTTTATCGGTGGTCGGCCGTGAAATCATGAGCATATGTGCTAGACTGAAGGCTGTACTAGAAGTGGTGGTCAGGTCTGCAGGCAACCAGCTGACAGCTACAGCAAGCAAGTCTACCAAATTCATCTATGCGCTTACTGGACCGAGTGGGATAAGCTTGTGTGTAGGTAGAAAGTAGGCTTTTGCAAATATGAATATTTTTGGTTCGAAGCCATCCTACGCAAGAACTTTTTATTGCTAGCTTGTGATGACAATGGCAATTACACTGGCTTTGATGGGAGGCTGTTGTGAATGTTGGAAATGCCGTTTTGTATCCGTTTTCACCGCACAGGCAATTTTCCTGGCCAATTTTCTTGGAAAAAACATATGTGTGCGTAATAAATGGGTAAATGTGGCAATCATTTAACTGTGAAGAGCTATTTTAGCTTGACAATATTCCTAGGGCAGGTGCAAATGACGCATTTTTGATAGGAAATAACAGGTCTTTGACGCATTCACTGTCTCCTAGCGCCACCAACACAGCCATTGGGGTCATGATTGAGGTCAACATTGGGTCAGGTGCATTTTTGCCAACCAGTCAAGTTTTAATTAACCATTGAGAACATTTTCAGGATGGTCTACAGAAATGTGTGAGTACCCGCCGTGACATTCGGTCACAATTGACTTAATTTAAAAATCTAATTAGCCTGAGTCGAACTGATGAAAGTCGAACTGATGAATAAATAGCAAGACCTTGTCAATTCATTTCATGGGACCAAAAAATATGTCTGAATTAATTGAATGCTGAATTATTGAAGGTATGAAGAAAACAATAAACAAATGCTCACTACATCATCATCATTAGCAGCAGCAGCAGGAGCAGCCTATTTTATGTCCACTGCAGGACGAAGGCCTTTTCCCTACGATCTCCAATTACCCCCGTCCTGCACCAACTGATTCCAACTAGCATCCGCAAATTGCCTAATTTCGTCGCACCACCTAGTCTTCTACCGTCCTCTACTGCGCTTCTCTTCTCTTGGTACCCATTCTGTCACCCTAATGGTCCAACGGTTATCTAATCTGCACATTACATGACCTGCCATGATCTGCTCGCTACACCAACATCCTTTTATTTAATGAATGAATCAGCATATCCTGTTTCTATTTTGCCCAAAAGCAGTGTGGAAGCTGCAACTCTCATCATCTCATACCGATTAGCGCTCGCAGTGACAAAGGCCTTGCGACTTCCTTCGCAGCATGTCCACAATGCGCATCCTCATTTGAAATGCATTTCACTACTGCACACACCTCCCGATTATTTTTTTTGCCAGTGAGCTGGTTGCGAGCAGATTGTCCGTCCATCACAATGTAGCAAGTGCTCTTCATCCTCGACAGTTTTGAACTGAGTAAAAACGAAACTACTGTTTGCTGCAACTGCTGTGATCGAAACCGCGGTCGCTATCAACACGATCATGGATGGTGACTAGAGTGCAGTACACTTGTAATGATACCACATATAATCTTATATCGGTTATAACAATGAGTCGACTTAAGAGTATCAACTTATGCATTAGGGCTATGATAAAAAAGAACATGTATAAGAATATTTTATTCACTGCATATCAGCTATAACAATCAAAATTTTGCCTTCTGGACATCATTTTCCATGAAAAATATTCGTGACATTCGCGTTGCGAAGTTCCCCTTACACGAATGATGCAGAGACGGGGCGAAAAGTTCGCCTACACGAGTTCGTACCTGCTGCCATTATCGCGTATAGCGAGTCCCGCCCGCATGCCGATTACGAAAGCCACGGAGAACCTCGCAAGTTGGCACAGTGCGCCACAAGATGACACCAGCCGCTTCGCATACATGTTGCCCGCAGTCGTGCTCCACGTGTCAAGAGAAGAGACAGAGAGAAAAATAAAAAGAACAGAGAAAGAAAAAAAAAAGAAGGTGATGCAGCACCCGCACTTTCTACACTCTCTAAGCAACCACGGAAATGCACCGTGGAAGCAGCCCCGAAGAAGATGGGTGCTGAAGAGTAGAAGATGGCGCGGACAAAGCGAAAAGCTGTGTTGCTTGAGACGAAGCTGCAAATTTCGCTGGACTCAAAGAAGTATGAGCTTGAGTAGGAGTGTCGCAATCATGACAGCTGCATCCAGGGGCTTTACAGGTCAACGAAAAAGGTGGGCTTTGTGCGCCAGGACGAAACCCCCCATGATACTAGTGAAACTAACATGGTGGAAGCTGCTGATATTACCGAGCTCTGGGAGCACATCGTTATGGATGATGAAACAAGTGGTGCTTCGATAGCGTAGTTTCTGAGTGCAGATAATGCAGCCTCGTTTTGCGAAGAGATATCCGACGGGGCGATCGTCGTGACAGACGGCGGCATTGTGCAACGGAGGCGATGACATTAGTAGGTGTGACAACAAGATTGACAACAAGATTGACAATGGCCCGCCTTTGACACCGACCCCAATCGAGTCTCTCATTGATTTCATGCAAGCTAAGTTGCTGCCAGTGTTCGCACAGCAGCTGGATGTGACGCATACTGCAGTTGTGACCTGAAATTCCTGCAAAAGCAAGTACAGATTTTGAACTACTTCAGTGTGCCTAACAAGCTGTTTAGAGGTACAAATAAACATTTTATTTTTCACTGCCTACTTTCAACAACGTCAATTTTTAGCGCAAGTGGGAAATTTGCTTTCAGAAGTACGAAGCTGTGTTCGGTAGATTTTTTAAATTCTTTATTTTTATTCTTTTAGGCAGTCCACATAAAGCTACAATCAGTTATAATGATAGGATGTTTCGTTCTTCTAGATATTGCTATAAGCGGAGCGCACTGTACGTACCATGTTTACACGAGTGTAAGTCGACTTATTCTTTAAAATTTGAAAATCTGAAGTGGGGGGCTCGACTTACAATCGAAACCAAAACATGGCATTGCAAAAAAAGCGAGACCAACGGGATATCAAGGGAGCTACAACGTAGTTACAATTTTATGTTTGCTCTACGGCCCCGCCTGTAGCTTTCCACTATCCTGCGCGTTTGCTCGCTTTTCGGAAGGGTTTTTCAAAATTTTTTAGAGTTTTACAGCGCACACAGCACTCATGTGGGGGTGTCGATAGTTCATGGAAGTGCCACTGTTCCATTTGCGGCGGCACCCTCAGAACAGCGGCACTTGCGGGGAGTATCGATAGTTCATGGAAGAGCAGACACCACTCGCGTGTTTCTCTTTCCCTGTAGCTATTTAGTTTCATGCGTTAGATTTGACTGCCGGCCACGTGCTACTTCTGTGCTTCCTCAGTCGTCATGAGTGCTCCGAGTCCACTAAACAGTCAGCGCTCGTTCACAGTAGCATTGAAGAGGGCTGTCATCCTTTACGCTGAAGAAACAAATACTGTAACTGCGCAGCGGGCTGCAAGTTTGATGTTTCTTAATGGGTGGTGCGAGAGTGGCGACGGTAGCAAAACAAAATTTTCACCTGTGACGGCAAGCGAAGAGGTTTCCGTGGGCCGAAGTCGGGAAGCTTTCCGGAGCTGAAGGCCAAGCATGCGGTGTATGTCGCCGAAATGCGTGATCGGTCTCTGCCAGTGACGTGCGACATGGTCATGAGACAAGCCTGGATCTTCACCTTTTAAGGAGTTGATCCGCCGTGAGTACGAGTGACTGGCAGCAGAAGACCGAGAACTTATGCCAACCGGACATGTCAAAAGAGCCTCCCTGACAGCTCTGTGTGGTTGGGTGCTTTCGGCGTGGACTTATGTATGCATGCAAATGCACTTATGTATGCAAATGCAGAATTTCGCTGGACGACGACGTGCTGTGAGACAGTAGCAGCAATGACGATGGCAGCACTAGTGAGGACGACTAGTCCAGTGACCATGCCAGCTACTAATAAATTTTCGTTATGGAATGCGCCCGGCGGTATGCTCTTTATTATTCCCCCTGTCACACGCGATATGGGGGGGTCATCTTACATTAGAGTCTACTTACAATTGTGTAAATACGGTAATTATGAAGGCCTGCGGCCAATGAAGTGTTATTCACGGTAATAAACGCAAGAATAAAAGCTTTAAAGGCCCAAATAAACATGGAGCGCTCTGGTGTCGCTGTCATTCACATACGATTTCTGCTGAAAACTATGGCAATGCGGACTCTCCTGTTTCGTTTGGTTGCACGCTGCTTTTCCACTTTGGCGTTGCACATTTGCGGCTCTCCGTACTTGCTGAGCTCCGAGATTTGTCCGAATTAACCGATGTGTGGCCGAATATGTACGAATTAACGAGAATTTGATTCCATTAAATTATGCATAAGCCTGCCAGGACCAGAGGACGAGTTCAAATTATCCGATTTTTCGAGTTAATGAGGGCTGAATTAGAAAGGTTTTATTGTATTTGCACAAGCTTAGTGTTGAATGTGATACACTGAAATGGACTAAACTGATATATAAAAAGACTCACTGAGGTTGGGCAAAGGAATCTCTTGAGTAGAAACAAGCAATGCCTTGTCTCGGGATGACAGTTGGATCACCAGGCATACAAGATGGTCATCACGTCCATGCAAGTTGCGCACCAGTGTCAGCAGCCGCACCGCATGGGGATCCACATGGGGGTCACTGAAACGCTCCACGCTCAGCCATGTGGCGAATGAAAGCCCTGGTTGCGGTGGAAACATTCGGTCCCCTGCAGCATGTGTCCACACATAAGCTTTGACACAATGCACGATATGCATAAAAATGTGCACCACAGAAAGCATGTTTTCATGTAACTTCTGATTATTGCCTCAACGTGAACTAAACCATGTGTCTGCCGTGTGCCACATTGCTGTGGTCAAGGTAAAATGGCCAATGAAATTTTTGAGCGTTATGCATGTGAAGGCTTCTTGAAACCTACACGAAGGTTGGCAGTTGTCCTCTTCTGTGTTGTGACGGGTACTTACGTACCATTGTGAACAAATGTTTTGATGCCACACAGAAGCAAAAAAATTATCTATTCTTCTGACACGTCCACATGTAATTGGGTCATGTGGTGTATTGGTCAAACATGCATGCGCATGCATTGTACAACTTGATTTCAGGTTGCATAGCTAGGCTGTGAGGAGAAACAGTTTTTTTCACTGCATCCGTGGTTTATGAACTTTAACTTATGGTTGCACACTCTCTGCCAATATGAAAGAGAACACTTAACATGTGTTCAAACCGTGATTGCCTCAAATGTGTAAGTCAGAACCTCCCTCCCTGTTATTTGTTACGTTGTTCTCCTGTTGAAGAACCCTGTTCATGGAGCTTTCTCTCATTACAAGCACACACACAAAAGTTACCGGCTTTCAACATAAATCCGGTGTTCCCTTTTCATATTGGTCGAGAATGTACACTTATGGGTAAGGACAGCTGTCTCTATATTGGTAGAGCACCCCACCTCCAGGCTGTGTGTCTGGCTTCCACTGATGACAAGTTGTCTTTCATTCCACTTACATTTTCTAGATCTTTGTCATGAATATGAAAACAAATGTGTAAAGTTGAACACTGCCCTACAATTAAATTATGATTCTATTAATAAAAGACAGTTCATTTCTGCCATGTTTTCCTTGGCTTCAATGTCTGTTGGTTCATGTGGCTGCTAGTGCTCAGAGCCAGTGAAATGAAGCACTGTTCTGAATGAGTATTGATAGCGGATTGCTGGTTGTGTTCACCTGTGCCAATGCCTCCAATGACGCCCTCGGGTGCGCCGCCCACCATGGAGACACCCACCATGGGTGGGCCACCTGAGGCGCTCTGTGGGGCCACACTGCTCAGGTAGAGGCAGCTGAAGCCCTCAGGGGCCATCTCAAACTCCACAAAGGGGGGCGTGAGCAGCGTGCCATGCAGGCGGCAGTCCCGAGGCGTGGTCATAGAGACAAGAGTCTTGATACGTGTCAAGGGCACTGGACCCCCATCCTTCTGGTTGGTCAGCCGGGTCGACTGGGCTCGTGCCAAGCAGACGCTACCTCCCGTCCGCCGCTTGTACTCACTGCCCACATCAAATGCATTGCAGCATAATGGAGAGCTGAGCCGCAGAAATGAGCTGCAAGAACAGAGCATGGTGAGACTTTTCTTCAGCTCAGACAGTTTGCATTCTAAGGTGGCACAAATAAAAAAGAAAGTGCTACAGGAATTGTTCTCTCTCCACACTAATCACAAGCTGAGCTTGTCATCTTATTTCTGCCATGTTTTCCCAAAGACAAATGTTGAGCCTACCAAGGGCATAGTGTATTTAATCCCAAACCCGTCTACTGCTTGACTATGGCTCCAGGTTCCTGAAATGGCCACTAGAAGACACGAGCAGATCGCAAAAAACATTGCTTAGACACTGTATTTACTGTGTGAGCCTACTTGTCTTCCGAAAACTGAAGCAAAGTTGTAGGTGCATTTAACCTGTGGGGTAAATTTTATGGGAACCTTTTCGATAGAGCAAAAATAGAAAGTAAGACAGTAATGACAAAAAAAAATCTTTATTTTGTTCATTAAAGAACTTAGTTTTGCAGTAAATATATACGTCCGCTATTTTCACATAGCGACAGCTTTGGAGTTTTTGGCCCCTGAAAGGCACGACATGTTCGATGCGCAGGAAGCAGCTTGTCGTGCTGCTTTCACCAATAGTGCACAAGGGCAACATCAACACCTAATTGCCTTCTGACAGCATGATTCACATGCTCCACTGCATAGTGCAGAGCTTTTTACTTAAAACCAGCCATACAACTGGAATTAACGCCAATCACCGACAGAAAAACACAACACGGGCAGAAAAGCAAGAAAAAGACAATGTTGTCATGGAATGGTTGCCTTCAAAGTAGAAAACAAAAATCATGCAGATCCCATGAGCTGTGGAAATCGGTGTAAGCAAACCTTTGATAAGCCAGCAAGACAAAAGGGCATACCAAGATAAATGCGCAGCAGGTTTTAGCAACAAATGCATCTCATAACGGTCATCAGCCACAGTGGCATACCTTGCAGAGCAAAGGAAAGTTTTATTCAGGGGTGATATTCTCAAGCAATCACTTTCGGTTATACTATACCTTTAGCATGATCTTGTGCCACTCGGCACTGAACATGTCAATGCAGATGGCCGACAATGTTCCTGACACTGCGAAGATAATGAGCTTGGCACAGCGCCGAAAACACTGTCGGCCATATAAGCCAGCACATTCAATGCTGAGCCACACTAAATGTCGCGAAAGTGACAGTAGCCCCGACAGTGAAGGCTGATAACAATGATGACCACTACTACCATCACTAGCCAAATCGCAGAGAGGTAGGCGAAGAAAGGCTTGTTTTAAATATAGGGCTAATGTACAGCTAACCAGCTCACTTGTTTCAAGCTGCACAACTGTCTAGCGTCATTCTGATTGGCTGTTGCACTGGCACCGCGATGAAAAGCATTCATTTTTCTGCCTAGAGATGCCTCTCGGGGGCATGCGCTATGCTATCATCATCAGCCAAAGCAAGTGAACTGGAAAACTACAGCATGGCTGTTCGTTCACGGGACTGCACAGGACCATAGTTAAGGGTGCATTTATTATGCAAGCACATTTATTGTGTGAGTAAATATGGCCCAATTCGTTACAATGTATCCACATACTACAACCTATAATTTTTTGAAAGTCAATTTTTTATCGTAAGTGGCAAATTTGGTTTCTGTTTGGCAGATTTTTTTCTTTTTTTACAGCAATCAAGACATGGCGATGATTGGTTATAATGATCCAATTTTTCGTTCTTATTGATATCAAGGACTGCACTGTACACAGAAAAATAGTGAAATCACTTCTTAGCTGCATTTTCTTGTAGCTAAGCAGCCGCCGAGTTGGACACATGCTTCAAGCTCTTCAGGTCTCCTTTCTAAGTTGACTTTCCCGTTGTAGTGATGTCAATTGCCCTCTGGCATGATGGTTAGTAGTGTCTGACTTAAGCCAAAGATACTCGTCGCGTTAATACCAAATGGCCGAAACGCTTTCTGCCAGGCATTTCTACAGCCTAGGGCACGAAAATGGAGCCATGGTGGCTGTGCTGTGTACCAACTAGCAATATTGTACAACAAAATAGTGGCATGACTTGGTCACTTGATTTGGCTTTATATAGCTCCACGATGACAACGGCCACTTTAACAGGCCTGTCATTGGTAGCTGTGGACACACCCCAATTCCAATTGAGTAGCAACACTCCCCCCCCCCCCCCCCGCCCCCCCCAAAATAAATCTTGGATTGTTTCTCGGTAGACAGCGTCCATGGCATAGCCCCTATGCAGCGTTTGTTAGTTTGAATGTTCGAGAGTTGCCCCCAATCCCAGTTTTCAAGAAATTCATGGGGCACATTTATTTTTAGGGAGTTTTAAGGGCCCTAGCATCCCTTTTTCAAAATTCAAGGGTGTCAAAGATTTCGAGGAGGTGTACAAACTCTGAGCTCAGTTCTATAATAAGGTCTGGAATATTTGTTTAATCAATAAAACGTCTGCTGAATAGAATCAAGTGATTTTTGCTCTCTGAAGCTGAAGAAGCAGTAAAGTCACATTGAATATCCTAGGAGATGTTTCAGTTTAATAGTGAGCTTCTCTTTTATAGCAATCCTTTATTGCACAGAAAATTCTCCGTTCTAGTTTTTCTCCAAAATACAGAAGGGTTTTCTTAGCTTTACAGGCAGGTGTGTTTTGTGGCTTATCGTATGCTCGTAGAGTAAAACCTCATTAATTCGGCCCCCGTTAATTCAGAAATTCGGTTAATTCGGACGGGCCATCTAGTTCTGTCAAACTTATACATAACCCTATGGCACAAAACTCTTGTTAATTCAGACATATCTGGCTGTACTTCGGTTAATTTGGACAGTTCGTGGAGCTCAGAGGCACATGAGGCATATAAGATTGGGTGGCATTAGGGGGAGTCCAAATTGAACCGCCTACGAAGGGATGTCTGAGTAGCATGCGCCAATCTCAAAGGCCATGCTTGCATGTGCTGGAAGTGTTAAAAGGCCGAAAATATGTCAAGGCCACCATGTTTATTCATTACTATAACAGACAAACCTGTAAAAAAAAACATGGCAACTATGGCGTACTTCTGACTTTGAAATCGCTTCTGGTGTTGAGCACTACCTTTGCATCACTGTGGTTGCACGGTAATTATTGGTCTATACTAGCTACCCTAGCCATGCCCACTTTTTTTTACATCATTCCTCTATGTTTATTTTATTGTGTTACCGTCTGCCTGTTCGCCATTTTCAACACTGTTTTTTGCTTGTGCGGTTGTGTGGTTGCGGAGTTGTGCAGTTTCTTTTTGTTGTTGTTGGCCTTTTTATCGCGTTTATCACTTTACGCCAAGTGCGTGTACAAGGATTACGAAACCTTTTTCTTTTTTTTGTGTGTGTCTACATGTTAAATTTTGTTTGCGCTTTCTTTTGGTTCGTTGATACTTTGCATTTTGTTAGCGTCGTGTGTGTAACTGTCGTTTCACTGCCGCGCCATGCGAGCCGTGCCATCATGTGCTCTCGTGCCCCACCAAAGCGGGCGAAGTACAAGGCGAAGGATTTGTCAGAGAAAGTAGAAATATTGAAAGCCGTGAAGGCAGGGGTGCCGCAGCAAATCATAATGAATAAGTTCAACGTGAAGAGAAGCACACTCAGCACGTATGTAAACAATGAAGCTCAGATTCTACAGGCGTACGACAACGACAAGTTCACTGACAACAGGAAATGGCTGAGAACGGCAGCGCACCCAAAACTTGAAGAAGCATTGTTACGATGGATTGCTGATTCGCGCAATGCACAGCTGCCTTTGAGTGGCCCCCTGATCTGTGCACAGGTCGAGAAGTATGCGCTGAAGCTCAGCATCGAAGCCTTTAAGGCATCAGAAGGCTGGATAGACAGATTCAAGAAAAGACACGGTCTGGTCTTTCAAAGCGCGGCGAGAAAGGGCTGGTTAGTGAAGGTGTTGTTGAAGATTGGAAGGCCGGATTACCAGCGCGCCTAGCCGATTATGATGCCTGTGACATTTTTAACGCAGATGAGACAGCCCTCTTCTACAAAGCCCTGGCAGATAAAACAATCACATTTAAGGGGGACCCTTGCACTGGTGGTAAACGAAGCAAACACAGGATAACTGTTTTGCTGGCTGCCAACATGACTGGCACGGAGCAGCTACCGCTATTGATAATCGGCAAAGCCGAAAAGCCGAGATGCTTCAAAAGTATCAAGAAGCTTCCGGTAGACTATCGCTCCAATTGAAAGGCGTGGATGACGTCAGAAATATTTCAAGCCTGGCTGTGAAAATTGGACTGCTGCTTTTCTGAAATAGCGTGCAAAGCGCTAATTGTTTTAGATAACTGCAGTACGCATAACAATGTGTTGAGGCTGACAAACACAGAGCTGCTTCTTTTTTGCCTCCGAACACAATGGCTTCCCTGCAGCCTCTGGATCAGGGGATTATTCAATATGTAAAAAGCCGATACAGGAGACAAGTGCTTGAGTGCATGTTGCCCTGTATGGAGGCACGGAAAAAAATACAGTGTGACTCTACTCAGCACAGTGCACATGGTGGCGCATGTGTGGAGCAACACGCCGCTGTTGTAATCGGCCATTGGATCCTCCCAGCGAGCCTGGGACTTCGAGCTGGAGCTGAGCCTGCTGAGCAGCCAAGGCCTCTTCCCTTTTGAGGGAAAGAGCAATCGACCTGCAGATTGGGGGGACCTGATGTCATCGGTCTGCTGACGCCGGAACAATGACCATGCCAGGCATTAAAGGAGCAACGGACAGCGGGAGTGATCAGCTACTACAACTTCTTCATCAACTTTTCTGTATTACTTTGAATTTTCTTGCTCATATGTAAATATATACGTGTTTGTCATATCAGACCCAGCCTCACGTTTCCTTACTGTTCTACGAGCAAAGTGAATTCCACGTCTTCGGACCTCCGGTCGCAACACTGGATGGCAGCGGTGAGATAGTCTGCGCAGCGCTTCGACTTGGTGAGTGCACTGCTTTTTCTCCTTGAGAGTTGCCAGGCTTAACGTGGTTCTTCCTGGTAATAAGAGTGTAGGAAGCCTTGTTGAAAGGTACCTTGCTTCTACACTGAATTCCTTGAGAAACTTGTCGACAAAAGAGAGGTAGCCACGAATTGGAGGAAGTTGTGCAGAACGGACCTAAACGCGATATGTGAGGAATTCGGGATTGATTGTGGGAAGCAGCTAATGAAGGCGGAGGTCATCAATGTGATAGAGGCAAGCGGCAGAGATGACGAGGAGATCGTGTAGGCTTGGGAAGATATTCAGGGCCAGAGGGAACGCCAACCCGAGAAAGAAGCCGAAATAAGGTGGGAGAAAGAGGACCAGAGAAAGCGAGAGCAGGATGAACGTGAACACGAGAGAGAAGCCGACATAAGGCGGGACAAAGAAAGCGAAAGGGTATATAGGAAATTTACAAAGAAATCCAGCATCTCCGGGCACTGCAGGCACGGTCTAGGCTGCATGTATTCAAGGACGGCAAAAACATAGAGAGTTTTCTAGAATTTTTCTAGAATGTTTGCGCATAGGTGCAGCTGGACCATGAATTTTGGTCGATAGGGTTGTTGTGAGTACTTCCCGGTAGCATGTCCTGTTGCTTAGCTCGCCTTTCTGATGTCAAATTCAAGAAGTATGATCTGGCTAAACAGGCATTGTTGAGCCATTTCGGTATTTCTGTGGAGAGCGAGAGACAAGATCAAAGTGACCAGTACAAAATTTGTCCTGTCGAAGAAACTGAGGTTGCGCCAGTAAATGAAAAGAACGAAAAGTGCGAGGCCGTTGCCGGTCTACAGAGAGGGGCCATTCCGGAGGGCGTCCCTTGCAAGGACGAGGCTTGGTCCTGAAGCCATGAGAATGTTAAGGAGGTGCTGGAGATCTTCCTCGTATCCGAGCACTTGGACGACCTTCCGGAATAGTCTAGGATAGACCCAGATGCGGCGGCGGCCGAGCCAAGAAAAGACCTGACGCATCAGAACGGAGAGGAAATTGCTCAGGACTCCAGCATCGGTGGCTGCACAGTGCAGTTGTATGCCGAAACCGAGCGAGTGGCCATCCCGGAGAGCCCTCCTTGCGGGGATGAGGTTTGTTCCAGCAACCCTATGAGGGTCAGTGTAGGGCTGGATACCTTCCTTGTGCCTCAGAACTTGGGTAACTCTCCGGCATTGCCGAGAATAGAGAGCAAAGAGCAGACAGTGGCGATTCCAAAAGGCGCTCCTTGCGGGGACGAGGCTTGTTTCAGTAGCCCTCACAGTGTAAAGGAGGCACTGAAAACCTTCCTTCTACCAGCGCACTTGAGTGACATTCCAGAATCGCCAAATGGAGAGAACACCATGGTGGACAAGCGGAGCAGGAACCTGACGCTCAGGGTTTTCAGCGACACATCCGACGACCACCTGGTAAGGCAAAATTTTTTCATACCATACAGGGTCAAAGGAGCTAAGTGTTCGGCGCAGAGAAAACTCGCGAAAGTCGCCACATCGCAGCGTGTGAGACAGAAGAACAGGCCAGCGCGCAGAGCCTGGAAGGGTTCATTGTGGCGAGTCAGAAAGCGGAGGTGTCGCGAGAGGCTGATTACAACAGAAGAGGGTGCGTCTCTGCGAGTGAAGGTGCGGCTGAAATGTTCAATTTGGCTGAGACATGCGATTCGGAACTGGGTCAGTCGAACAGTCATTGAGGTCGAATGCGCCGTGAGAGCGAGGACGAAGGGTGAATGGGTATTATTCCTGCATTTACGGCCTCCCCCTCAGGGACGAGACAGCAAGCTGCGAGCACACGGAGTTGTTGTATCGTCATGGCACCGCACGTGCCTATGAAGCTGGGCGCACCTGCTGTAATCACTTTCTTCCCTTACTCTCTATTTGTCCCTTCACCTCTTTCTTGCTGTGCTATAAATTGCACGCGATACCCGTAATAAACGTTCTTTGCTCGGTTGATCTTCTTGGGAGTACGTGGTCACTTCAGTGGCGACGAGGATGGGATGAGCCTGCCGCCCCACCAGCAACACCCCGGTAGCCATGGCCGGATACACAAGCCCACCGCAGTTCGAGGAAGCTACGGACCACTTGCTGGCATATCTAGTGCGGCTAGAAGCTTTCTTCAAAGGCAACGGCATCACGGAAGAAAAGAAGAAGCGAGCATTGCTCGTAGCAGGGCTGAGCACTCACACAGTGGCCGTCGTTAGTGGACACTGCGTGCCAACAAAGGTGAACGAGCTGTCGTACAATGAAGCACTCGACATACTGCAGAAGCATTTTTCGCCCAGCCCGAATGAAATAGCCCAATCCTACAAATTTTTCTCACGCAACCAGATGCCAGGAGAGCCAGTCAGAGACTTTCTTGTAGCCATTCGGCAATTGGCGGATACCTGCAACTTCGGCACTTCACTTGACAGGATGCTCCGGGACCGTATAGTTTGTGGCTTGCAAGACAACTCGGTACGTCGTCAACTGCTTTCGAAGGCATCCTTAACAAGAAGCGAAGCAGAGGAAATCGCCTTAGCAGTGGAAATGGCGGAAGAAAACGTGAAGACGTTGAAGACTGCGCCTGAAGACGAAGGTGTACACATGTTAAGAAACATGTATGCACGACGTGAAAGTCGGCCACCATGCTTCAGGTGTAGAAAAACAGGGCACGACCCCAGAACCTGCCGGTTCCGCTCGGCGAAGTGCTACCGGTGCCAGCAGCGCGGTCATTTTCGCAAGATGTGTCCCGGACAAGCAGACAGCAGAACAAGGGAACCATTCACGTGGCCACACCAGCAAATTAATGCCGTGCATCCGTCAGCAGGAAACTGCAACGATCCGGGATCAGAAGCTCTGTTCCTCGTTGAAACGGCAGATAATTTCGTTGGAAACATTCACACCGTAAAGGCAATAATGTGCACTCTACTTTAGAATGGAATAGCAATCAAGATGCAGCTGGACACAGGGTCCCCGGTTTCTATCATCACTTGGCCCACCTACGTACAGCATCAATATGCCTGGCTGAAACTGCAAGAATTGCCGCTCAAGTTGTCATGCTTCCTTGGACCACTGCCGGTGCGTGGCCAGTTACAGCTCGACGTTTCCTTGGGTTCGAAGACTACGAAAGCCACATTAGCGGTGCTGAGTTGTTCCGGGCCGAACCTGTGTGGCCGGGATGTCATGACAGCGCTGGACCTTCTTGGGGAGCCGGTGCTCAGCGCAACGCAGGAAGGTGAGAGTGCAGCCATTCGTGAAGTTGGCAGTGGCGTTCAAGTCTTGTTAGAAGAATTTTATGATGTGTTTCGACCGGAGTTAGGGCTCATAAAGGGACCGCCCGCCCGTTTGACATTGCGGGATGATGCTGTTCCTCGGTTCTATAAGGCGCGGCCGGTGCCGTACGCGTTGCGCTCAAAAGTGGAGGCCGAAATTGATCGATTAGTTGAAAATGGAATTCTTGCCCCGGTTGCACACTCGGAGTGGGCGGCACCCGTGGTGGCGGTGGTAAAGCGTAACGGACACATTCGCTTATGCGGCGATTTCAAGACTACTGTCAACCAAGCCTGCCATACGATCCAGTATCCTCTCCCGCGCATAGAGGACATCATGGCGACGTTAAACGGCGGTGAAGTTTTTACAACTATCGATCTCCAGGACGCCTACAATCAAATTGCGTTAGACGAAGAATCATAACTGCTCACGACGGTGAATACACAGAAGGGCCTTTTTTGCTTCACACGCCTTCCGTTCGGAGTAGCCTCTGTGCCAGCGCTATTTCAGCAACGCATGGAAACAATTTTGCAAGGACTGCCCGGAGTACAAGTCTATTTGGACGACGTAATCATTGCAGAAAAGCGGAATGACGCCGCCACCTTATGCCGAGTTCTTGGAAGGTTCCGCGAGTTCGGGGTGCGGCTGAATCGGGAGAAGTCAAGATTTCGTGAAAATGAGGTTGACTTTTTGGGTTACAAAATCAACGATAAGGGCGTGCACGCCAAAAGGGAAAATATTGAGGCTATTCTGGACGTAGGCACACCCACGGGAGTGCCCGAGTTAAGGTCATTTATGGGTCTGGTCACCTATTACCAACAGTTTCTACCGCAGGCAGCCACGACCCTTGCACCTCTGTACGAACTATTGTGTGCCAGGACGGAGTGGAAGTGGGGCATTGCTCAGCAGCAGGCGTTCCAAGAGGTCAAAGCACTGATAAGTAAAGCAGAATTTCTTGCCCATTACGACCCGGACAAACCGTTGGTACTAGAATGTGACGCTTCATCAGTCAGCATTGGAGCCGTCATTTCTCACGGCACAGCTGAGGGGATGAGGCAACCCATTGGCTTCCGCTCCCGCATACTCACAGACGCAGAGCGGAAGTATTTGCAGCTTGAAAAGGAAGCCCTGGCATTAGTGTTTGGAGTGGCGAAATTCCGCGCATATTTGTTGGGTAGGAAATTCACACTTCTGACTGATCACAAGCCATTAGTCAGTATTTTCAATCCAGATAAGCCGGTTCCAGCCATGGCGGCCGCACGCATACAACGGTGGGCCCTCCAGTTGAGCACCTACTCCTACATCATCAAGTTCAAGGACGGCAAGGCGAATGTTCCGGCTGATGCACTCAGCCGCCTGCCACGGGCAGCGCCTTCCAAGGAAGTGTCAGGAGACGAGGACGGCGCTGATGACTGTGAGTATGTACTTCTCACCGCCTGTTTGGACAGTAGAGTGCTGTCAGCCAAACAACTGGCCCGCTATACGGCCGAAGATGAGGAGTTACTTGTGGTGCGGAAGTGGGTGCAGGAAGGCTGGCCTCGGCATTTAGATGCGAAGCAACTCACTCTGAAGCCGTACCTAGTCCGGAGGGATGAGCTAACTGTGAGAGAAGGCCTGGTGTTCTGGGGCCACCGAGTCGTCATGCCTAAAGAAGCCAGGAACGCAGTGTTGCAGCTGATTCATGAGACACATCAAGGAATCACCGCGATCAAGAGACTAGCTCGCTCACTGCTTTGGTATCCCGGCATTGATAAACAGATTGAGCAGCTCGGTAAGACGTGCTACTTATGTGTTCAAGCTGCACCGATGCCTCCACGCCAGGTACCAGTCCCGTGGCCGGAAACCAGGCAGCCGTGGTCTCGTTTGCCCATTGATTTTGCGGGTCCGGTGGATGGCTACATGCTATTAATTGTGGTCGATTCCCCCGTAAGTGGATGGAAGCTGTGCCTTTGCGAACTTCCACAACTGGGATGACCGTAGATGCCCTGCGCACCGTCTTTAGCACTTTTGGGTTGCCGCGCACAATCGTCACAGATAATGGGCCGCAGTTTGCAAGCCGGGAATTTCAGACTTTCACTACAGTGAATGGAATAAAGCACATGCACACTGCACCATATCACCCTCAATCGAATGGGCTGGCGGAATGAGTGATGCGTACCATAAAACAAAGCCTGCAGAAAAACAGGCAAGGATCAATGCAAACGCGGCTGGCCAGGATATTGCACAACTACCGACGAACGCTGCTGTCGGGCGGAAAAACGCCGGCTATGCTGCTGATGGGGCGTGAGCTATGCTCCCGATTAGATAACTTGTTGCCGTCAGGAACAGTGCGTTACAGTTACCCTTTTGCCAATGATTTCTTGCAGAAGGATAAACCAATTTGGGTGCGAAACTACAGTTGCTTCGGAGACCCATGGACTCAAGCACGTGTCCAAACAACAGAGGGGTCTCGGATGGTGACTGCCGAGGGACCGGAGGGTGAACTAATGCGACGACACTTGGACCAAGTGCAATCGCGTGTGGTGGTGCAGGACTCGGAGCAAGTGCAGCCGCGTCTCTCAGCCAGAGGCGACAGAGCCGTCGACAAGACCGCTAGTGCGAATACGACGGATGAGACCACAACCCTGGAACTACGAAGGTCAACCCGTTCGAGACGTCCCCCTGACAGGTTCTCTCCCTAAGAGAAGAGGTGACTCTTGTATCGTCATGGCACTGCACGTGCCTATGAAGCTGGGCGCACCTGCTGTAATCACTTTCTTCCCTTACTCTCTATTTGTCCCTTCACCTCTTTCTTGCTGTGCTATATATTGCACGCGATACCCGTAATAAACGTTCTTTGCTCGGTTGATCTTCTTAGGAGTATGTGGTCACTTCAGGAGCGGCAGGTGGCAGCAGAGGGCAATCTAGGTCTTGCACCCCTTGTGCTCCGCGTGGCCCAAAGGCTGTCAGTCGGCGACCCATTCGAGGGTGCATTAAAAAGAGTAATTGTAGGATTGAGTGCATCCATAAGTTTTCTTGTTGTTGTTGTTTCCTTTTGTAATTAGTATGCGAGGCATTCTTTTGTTAATTATTAGGAATGGATTACTTTTCATTTTGATAGTGTCACGTTAGGAAAGCAATTTTTTTCAAAGGTTTTTTGCGTGCAAGTAGAGTGTAGCTTTTTTTTTTTAGGTTTTAAATACCACTCTAGGAATTAATTCAGTTGAGTAAAGCGGTCAGCAGAGCCCAGTACGTTTCGCATTAGAGGCACTGGTACTGGCAGGTGGCACTGACCCAACGAGCAACTCAGCGTGCGACACTGATCCCTTTGATCATTTCAATCACTGTGACGAATCCCATGGTTCAAAGGGGGCGCGGCGCCTTTGTTTGTTTTACTATGGCGACTAGTTAATCACCTGCTACGTGGAATTTTCAGTTCGGAAGGGTGGAGCTGAAGACGCGGAACACGTTGCTGAGGGAGGATCCCAATTCTAATTTTGTCCTAACCGTACTGTGACCTGATTGAGAGCAGTCTTGGGGCCGTTTCGAGAAGGAGGGACAAAGGTGGCTGAAAGTAGCCTACTTATTGGCTTGCCCGCTCCTTGGCTGGCACCCGTTTGAATTAATTGCCTGTTGTGACAACTGTGAAGTACGTCTCCTAGATGGTCGCCTACTACGACAGGGTGACTCAGTCGAGCATATTTTCACATTTCGCTGCACAGCGGGAAAATAAACTTAACAAAACGCGGTTGCCCTCAGCTGAGGCGTTTCAGTTAATGGCAGGGCTGACTTGTTTCAGACCCTTGATTTATTCTTTTTCTTTTCCTTTTTTGTCATTTTCATGAGTTATGTCTTTTGATAAGTGTTTATGCCTTGTTTATGTCCTTGTTGTATGTTCGCTTCAAGGTCTCTTCAAGGGGCACCGATGAGCTGCCCTCTTGCGAGCCCTCTTCCTGGCAGTGGACAGGCTGTTGTGATTGGCTGTTCACCCTGCAACACCCTCCGGTCACGGCTCGCAAGATTATGGGGAAAGGGTCGATGGCCTTGTCAAAACGGTTCTCAAAATGGATTATTTATGACCAGCGTGGGAGTACTTCATTCAGGAGAGGTTTGAGTGATTAACATGGATACAGTCATCACTTGTCAGCTGCACAAATTGGCACGTCCGCACGGGAGATGCGGCCAGTGCAATGATACGGCCATCACCTGTCAGCCGCCCAAATTGGCATGCCCCCGCTGGGGACAAAGTCAGTGTACGATTGGAGTCGCCGTACGTTACCCCCTCTCCCTGTTTGTGCCCAGTCATGTGCGTGTGTTTCCGACAAAGTTCTCTTTTGAGGGAAAGGGCAACCGACCTCTGGATTGGTGGGACCTGATGTCATCGGTCTCCTGACGCTGGATTGGAGGAAGTGACTGAACAATGACCACGCAAGGCATAAAAGAGTAACAGACGGCGGGAGTGATCGGCTGCTACAACTTCTTCAGCAACTTTTCTGTGTTACTTTGCATTTTCTTGCTCATATGCAAATATATACGTGTTTGTCAAACATCCTAAATATCGGACCCAGCCTCACGTTCCCTTACTCCTCCACGAGCAAAGTGAATTCCACGTCTTCGGACCCCCAGTCACAACACCACCCACAGTAACAGTGAACTACTTCCGACACAGTGGCGTCGTCCGTGACGCTGATGCCTTTGAAGCCGGGGATGCGGATCTTGATGAAAACGGCGAGGAAGACGACAGTCATTTCGCCAGACTCCTGCCTCCGGACGTCCCGCTGGACGAATACATCGATAGACAGCGACGTTGCTGTTGCCGGTCGCCTCAACAACGACAAAATACTTGATGATGTATTCGGCGACGAAGACCCCGACTCTGATGGTGAAAATGTGCCCATCGTGGATGCGTGTGAAGTGCCGGGCCGCACTGCTAAAGAGGCTGATGACACGCTTAAAAGTTTTGGAGGACATCTGTGTGGTTTCTCCCGACAGTATGCGCGGGCAGCCCCATCTACAAGAACTCCGAAAAATTGTGTTTTCCGCGCAAATTTCTCGCTCTAAACAAGCAACAATAACTAGTTATTTCACGAGGTAAAGGTATGTTGATGTTTTCGAAATTTGTTTAGTTATTATTATCGTCACCTCGTTAATTCGACATTTGGTTAATTCTGCCAATTTCTTCGGTCCCGTGAAATCCGAATTAACGGGGTTTTACTGTAAATGTCAACCTGTGCGCCAGATGAGAGTGCAGACTGTGCATCACCTGACTTGATGGCCACTTTGCACGCAGCTATCATTGCCGTATACGAGTTGACTGCAGTTGCGCTGACAATAAAGAGTAGGGGCCTTTTTCTTGTCGGGTTCAGTGTCAGTTGCCACCTGTCAAAGGTTCCGAAATAGGGAAGGCCATGGCAAATTCATGTGAGGAACCCCCACCTTTACGCGTCCATTCACTGACAACGCAAATGTCTCCAGCTGGGAGGTCAGCGCACTAGACACATGACATTTTTGCGCCCACCGTGTAAATCTAAAGCTAGTCTTGTGAGGAGTTTCTCAAAGCTATAAATAAAAACTGATATGCATCTACAAACGGCGTTGGGAACGAGAGGCCACCGGATTATGTGTTGCAAATGTTGGTTGTTGGTGCCATACCGTACACTCGCTTTCATTGTCGGGGCGGTTTTCTTCCTAGCACTGTGCGGCTGCTGCGAATTGTGTGTCGATTCAGCCCTACACCCTAACTTGAGTCGCCGACGTACGACAAAGCAGCGCCGATTAGGCCTAATGGCCTAACTGATGTCTGTTGAGGAGGCGTTTGGGTCCGTGGGCATGTGTACCAAGTTCGTCTGTGTGCTTGGCGTATGGACTAGTGTAAGGGCCGCACTTTTTCTTCACAATTTTGATGACGTGTGGCCCTTACACGAGACTGAACCTTTTGGTCGAAATGGTGCTGGCACAACTTGCGACTTGTGCAGACCCCGGATCCCCAGATGTACCATTACATTAGAAGTCAACATGCAGCTTTTGCTGTCTAGTAGAGGCACGTTGAAGCATGCAGTGCACGAAAATGCGCCGACACATGCATGCGGCATCGGGGCACAGAACGTGATAACTTCTCCGCTGAAAAAGTTTTTTTTCCGCAATTTTGGGCAGCCCAGTTGGGGGTGCGGCCCTTATGTGAATCTATACGGTAAAGCTCCAAACTGCACGAATATGTGTACATGAAAATTTGTATCCAATACAATCTGCATACGCTATGCGGCTAGTCGGCCTGATTTTTGCACATGCATCCATGCTTTCTGAAATATGCGCCGCTTCTGTCGCCATTCCGTTTGCCCATATTGCAACTGGCAGGACCGATATATGAATCTTGCACTGACTGAGACCTTGTGTTACAAAAAGGCTGCATGCAGTAAGGCACAGGCCAACCCGTGTGTTTGAAAAATGATTTGAAAAATCGAATAGTAGATGTTCCACTCGCAAATCGAATTATTCAAATGTTCACTATGCGATTCAATTTGGTGATATTCAAATATTCACATAACCGTACTAAATATTGTTCTCAACCCAAATGAGCCAAGATAATGATGACAGTTAAAAGTCTAGCGTGTGTGCTATCGTCATCTCTTCACTTGTCCATGCTTTTTTCCTAGGAGTGTGCGAATACTCGAACATTCTATTTTGAACCGAATAGTGAAAGTTTGAACAATTAGATTCGTGAATCAAATATCTGATATTAGATTTCTCAAATATTAAATTTTTCGAATATAGGTTGTGGGGGTTCCACTCTACGTGCGGCTAGGGCTGAAGGTGAGCTCCGGATCTAGCCCCACGCAGTCGCTTTGTGTTACTCCCCAACCCGTAGCGCGGGAATCGCGGCTACGTCGGGTTTGAACGAATAAGGCAACCAGCGGCGTCAACCGTAATAATGTTTATTGCTACCGGCAATAAAGTACACTGGCAGAGGGACGTCCTCTCTGTAATAGTAATAAATAGGCTGGCCTCGTTGCCAGGGTAGTCAGGCAAACAAGGTCACTCACAGGTTGCGGCAAGTACTCCAGTCCGGCAGGTTAGGGGTCTGGCGTCAGAGAGAGGGGGTCTCCCCCGGTGGTGCTGTTTTGTACCTTTTTACCTGGGCAAGGGGAAAGTCCTCCTCGCCCGTCAGCTACCTGCCCGCGAGTCGGGGAGGAAAGATGCGTGCGCATCACGAGAGCGAGGGAGAAGCGGGAGAGGGCGTAGTGTGCCTCTCCCATGTCTATGCCAGCTCTCGACGCGACGACGCAGGGGAACATGGGCGCATGTGCTCCCCACAAGGTACCTTCAGTGATTGATCCAGCCATGGTCGGTGCCTTGATGTACGATCTTTATCGGTATAACATTCGACTGGGCCGACCGGGCTGATTGAAACGATTAATGGTGCGCGACCAGAATGAACAACAAAAGCAGTGCATGCAGAAAGCACGGAAGCATGCATTAAGATCAGGCTGATTAGCCACCGGAAGGCATGCTGATCATATCAGATATGTGAGTTCAGTGCTCACGCACGCAAATTCACGCAGTTGGAAGCTTTCAACCCACATGTGAGCACACAGACAAACTTGGCATGCATGCTTGCAGTAGTTGCTGGCTGGTCTACCGCGGACCTGAACACCACTTCAGCAGCCATACCTGTACACGTGATTTCGCGACCGATCACTGATGAGCCACCCATAGGAAAATAGTAGCGACAAGCTTTCCGCGACGGTTTGTGGCCCGTTATCAAATCAACCAGCGGCGCATTTTCAACATGACCATGCCATTGACCGCGCCATTGGCCACATTGTATAACTTGTTAAGCTTAATCGAAGCTGCATTGTCAGATGTTGGCAATTAAAGTTGCAGTCACCGAATCAACGCAGGTCTATTCACGGCATTCGCACGACCCTCAGAAAGATGACAAACCGTCTCGCCAACAAAAGCAACCGCACGGGATGAGTGTTGAAGTACACAGCCGTTCGTAGGAGCACAACGGTATCTTACTCTCTTCTCGTAGCTTCGAGCGGCCTGTCACAATACTAGCTTTGGACTTGCATGGCGGGTTCGAAAATATTGTGAAATAGTGCGCTGACTCTCGGCTGCAGACACATTTACACAGACAGCAGGTGGATGCAGATGAAAAAAAAGGGGGGGGGGGGATGTCGTGCGAACTTGCCGTGGACCTCCTTATTTGAGAACTCTCTACCATTGGCGCCTTATGGTCGACGTGTGTGCGGCACTGATGACCGCAAGGAACAGTGCCGTGCGACGTGATTTATGCACATTCCCAGCTTTTGTCTGTCGCACAGATTGGCCTTATAACGAGCTGACGATAACTCAGAGAAAACCATTTTCCATAAAGATGGAAAAACCCTCCTGTTTTACCTAAGAAAACTGGAAAGCAATACTTTCTAAGCAACAGAAGACTGCCATTAAGCACAGTATGGTCCACTATTAAACTGAAAACTCCATTGGTATTTAGGAAAATTTAGCTATTTCTTCAGCTTAAAAGCATTTAATTCTGTTTGACAGACATTCCATCGATTAAAAATATTTTCCAGAGCTTCATATACGAACTGAGTTGTCATCAGTGCTTGCACACTAATTTGGTGTCCCCTTTGGACCTATTTACAGGTACCTAAGTTACTGATAGCTAGCAAGATTATTGTTAAGTAATGTGATTAGCCTCCTGAGCATGTGCACTACTGTGTTTTTGCGCAAAATTTTCAAGCATAAATGTTTGTATTAAATTTTCTGATACCTGATATTCGATCCCATATTCGGCTCTTTTTTCTTGGTTTGATTCAATATTCATTTCAAACTCTGTTATTCGGTATTTGTACACCCATACCTTTTCTGCTATCTTTGCCGCATAGTTGTTCTAGTTCAAAATTTGTCTTCCTGTTCTCAGGCCCCATACTTGCATTACTTTCAAGACATACAAGAAAGAAAGCTGAAGCAGACACTGAGAGGGCAGGTGGATCAATGGGGCTGGCTCACCGGAGGTCCCTGGGCTCAAGCGCCTGTGCGGCAAGGCGCTCGAGCATGTACTGCAAGGGTAAGTACAGCGGGTGCTGCTCATCCTCCAGGGCGGGCCGACAGCGCTGCAGCAGCTCCCCAGGCAGGCCAGCCTCACACATCACCTGTTGGTTGCGCTCCGAACGTACCAGCGACCGCAGCACCTCTGCCAGGTACAGCTGCAGTGTCAGCTCTATCTGCAACCACTGATGAAACAAATTCCTTATCACAGAGTGTTTATTCCAAGCTTCAAAGGGGGCCCTCCAACATTTATCGAGGCAGTGTTGATTATGGTTAAAATCAGATGTTAATGCCGCATGAATGCAAATGAAAAAACTTGAATGTTTGATGTTTAGTGGGGCAAGGGCCAGGTATGGCCAAAGAGCGCCATGCTAGTGTTAATGAGTTTGTAGTGGTCCGATGGGTTCTGTGAAGCTAATGTGACGTGGCTGTAAAGGGGCCTAAAATAGTTGGTGTAAATTGCATAAAATCTACGCATAATAAAATTATAGCAATGATTAATGATGTGTACTATGAACACTAAAATGCATTGGGAAAGGATGATGCAATATACAAAATATGTGAGATGCTAAAATTGCCTAGAGCACTACTGCCTCGCCAGAGCCCTTGAAACACAAAGGCCTAGAGGCATGTGCTATAAGAAACAACTATCACAGCGGCATCCTCTGAAGAGAGGAGGCGCTACGAATGTATGGAGTTAATAACATGTAACACAACATCTTTCAGGAAACCTAGTACTGCATTGGTGTCAAAGAGCAGTTCTGGGCCGAGTAACATTACAGGATGAAGGGGTATGTGCTGCCGGTATGCTAAGGGAAAATGTTTCTTTCTCTCAGATTCGGCTTCCCGACACTCCAGGAGGACATGAAGAACAGTCAGCCTCTCCCCGCATCTACCACAGGTTGGAGGCTCATTTCCAGTGAGTAAAAAGTTATGGAAGCCAAATGTGTGTCCTATTCTTAGACGACAGAATAGGACATCTGTTTGGCGGGATTTTGTTGCAGAAGGCCAGAAACCTAATTGTGGCTTTATTACGTGCAGCTTATTATTTGTTTCCACGTCCCACAAGCGTTGCCAGTAGTTTCGCAGTTTCGTTCGTAAGAAGGGCTTCAGATCTGTGACAGGGACTGCAGCAGTAGGATTAACAGCAAGCGATGCAATTGATGTGGCCATCTGGTCCGCTAGAAGGTTACCTTCGATGCCCGTATGGCCAGGCACCCAGCATATAATCACATGCTGGTTAGATATATATGCGTTACACAGGATGGAATAGAGTTCATTAATTATTGGATTTTTGTACTTACAGAATGACATCAAGGCCTTCACAACACTTAGGGAGTCCGTATATATAACTGATTTTTGGAGTTTTGATTTCCTTATATGCTTCACAGTCAACAATAGCGCGTAGACCTCAGCCGTAAAGATACTTGTTTCTGGGTGCAGTACATCGGATTCCAAGAAGGATGGACCGATGGCTGCATAGGACACCCCGTCGTGTGACTTCAATGCGTCTGTGTACAACTCCGTGCAGGAGTGCTTGTACTTGGAGTTCCAGATAATGCATTTGGATTTCAATCTGTGGAGCATGCTTTGTAACTTGCAGGAAAGATATATCACATTGTATCAGCTGCCACTCCCAAGGAGGTAGCAGCTTAGCTGGAGGCATTAAGCGATGTTTGAGGAGTGGGACATCCATTTCAACGCTAAGCTCCCTCACACGCAATGAAAAGGGTTGTCTTACAGAGGGACGATTACGAAAGAGTGTGGCATATGTCATATCGTTAACGGTATTAAAACATGGATGTTGATGATTAGAGTGAACTTTCAGAAAATATGTTTGGCTGATGTATGTTTTCTGCAGATGGAGTGACCACTTATTTGATTCTACATATAAACTTTCAATGGAACTTGTTCTGAAAGCACCAGTTGACAGTCGGATCCCTAGATGGTGGACCGGATCTAGCATTTTTAGTGCGCTCGGGGCGGCAGAATGGTAGATCACGGCATCATAGTTCAATCATGATCGAATCAAGCTCTTGAAAAGATTCATTAAACACTTCCTATCGCTGCCCCATGTTAGGTGGGATAAAATTTTCAGTAAGTTCATTGTTTTTAGGCATTTCACCTTGAGATACTTTATATGTGGAATAAAACTTAGTTCAGAGTCAAGTATGATGCCTAAGAACTTGTGCTCTTTGTTCACAGGTATTTGCTGACCATACATTTCGATATTGGGATCTGCAATGAGCCCCTTGTTTCTTGTGAAAAGCACACAAGAAATTTTGTTGGGGTTCACTTTAAATCCGTTTTCGTCTGCCCATTTGGACACTTTTTTCAAGCCCTGTTGTACTTGCCTCTCACACACTGCAAGGTTGCAGGATTTGAAACCTATTTGTATGTCATCTACGCAAACAGAATAAAAAATAGCTGGCGGTAATGAAGCACGAAGTGTGTTCTTCTTCACAATAAAGAGTGTGCAGCTAAGCGCACTTCCTTGGGGTACACCGGTTTCTTGTATAAAAGGTCGCGACAATACATTGCCAATTTTCATGCGGGAGGTACGTTTGGACAAATAGCTTTCTAGTATGTTTGACATATTTCCCCGAATGCCCATTCCCGACAAGTCTCGCAAGATCCCGTATTGCCATGTTGTGTCATACGCCTTCTCCATATCGAGGAATATCGATAAGAACTGTTTATGTACAAATGTATCACGGATATTTCCTTCAATGCGCACAAGATGATCAGTCGTGGACCGCCCTTCTCTGAAGCCACACTGATAGGGATCAAGCATATTGTTCAGTTCAAGGAAATGTATTAGTCTACGATTAATCATTTTTTCAAATAGCTTACACAGACAACTTGCAAGAGCTATCGGGCGATAACTGGCCGCCAAGAAAGGGTCTTTACCCAGCTTCAAGACGGGAATAACAATAGCTTCCTTCCATGAGGATGGGAGGTATTCGGCAGCCCAGATAGAGTTGAAAAGTGCCAGAAGTGTCATTTGTGTGTCTTTGTGTAAGTTCTTAATCATGTCATACATGATTCTATCAGCTCCCGGTGCAGAGCTTCTACATGTGCTCAATACAGCTTTAAGCTCGGCAATATTAAAAGGACGGTTGTATGGTTCATCCAGACGGCATTTACGATCCAGTGCCTTAAGTTCAGCTAATTGTTTATATTTGAGGAATGATCTTGTGTAATGTGTGGAGCTTGACACATGTTCGAAGTGTTTGCCCAGAGCGTTGGCCTGGTCTTCCAAGGTAGTCCCTTGGTCGTCCACTTCATTCCACCAGGGGACCCGTCTTTTACATGAGAGTCCTTGTGTTTGTGGAATGAATCTTTCTACTGCGTCAAGTATAAAACAAGTAAAATATGCTACTGCTTCTTCTATGCTAAAATCGGTGATAACATGTCGTGGTAAGTAAGTTGATTCCTTAAAATGATTCCATTCGGCGGAGGCTAGTTTCCACCGGGGGGTATGTGGGGCCATTCGTGTTGATGTATTGAATTTAACATTACAGGGAAGTGGTCACTTCCATACGGATTTTTGGTTACATGCCATTGCAAGTACGGGAAAAATGAAGCAGACCCAATCAACAGGTCTATTGATGAATATGAATTATGATGAGTATTATAATACGTTGGCTCCTTCTTGTTGAAGAGGCACACACCGGAGTTCACAAAAAAATTTTCAATGAACCGACCTCTCGCGTCACATCGCAAGTCTCCCCACATGGTGTTGTGGGCATTAAAATTGCCTACGAGTATGTAGGGGTCCAGAAGCTGATCAATTAGGTTATAAAAATAGCTTTTTCCGAGACGATAATTAGGGGTTATGTATATGCAACATACAGTGATCAATTTATTAAAAAGAATTGCTCGAATTGACACTGCCTCAAGGGGCATCTGAAGGGCGACATGATGACAAGCTACAGACTTGTCCACAACTATTGCTACACCACCAGACGAGGTGTTCACCTCGTTGCGGTCTTTACGATAGATGGTGTACTGACGAAGAACATTCGTTTTTGTAGATTTAAGATGTGTCTCCTGAACACACAGCACCTTTGGGTTATATTTGTGTAAGAGTTCTTTAAAGGGAAGCTGAAACGGTTTTCAATTTCCATGAATTGCTGGGATTGGAAAGAACAGACCTAATAATTTACGGTTCCGTAACTTTTTTCTTCGTTTTATTAATATAAGGGGCGGAAATCGCTTTCTAAATCACCCCCGCGGACACGCCCCCATCGCTTCCCGGAGCGCCGGGTGAGGTGGTTGCCAGAGGAGAGAACCGGCGAGAGTGACGTCACTGGCGGGGACAGAGCTGCCGGACCGGCGTGCTGGCATGTGCTGGCATGCCTCTTTCCGTCTTGCGCTTTACTGAACGACGCTATGAGAGATCTGCCGCCGCCGCCGCTCACGTTTGTTTTCTTTTGCGATTTTCGTAAACTTGTTCTTTCCTTCTGTGCTGCGTGAGTGCCTACAGCCAAGGGCGCCCAACATGCCCTCGTTCTGTGCAGCATTCGGCTGCGCGAACACAGGCGGGCGAGACGATGTGGTGTTTCACAGGTTCCCGAAGGACAAGAAGCTTGCAGCGCAGTGGGTCCAGTGCGGTGAGGAGAGATAAGTTCGTGCCGATGAAATCAACTGTGCTGTGCTCTTCTGCATGTGCTGCTGCAATACGCAGCACATGCAGGTGCACCTAGTTTAATGAAAGTCTGATTAGGCCCACATTGATGCACTCGAGAAATGCGAACATTCGCAGCCATTAACGTCTGGTAACACAGTTTTAGTGTAGCCGGATAACCTTACGACAAATGCGGAAACGCGTTGTTGCTAGCGTTGCTATACTCCGTTTCATACATCAGGTGCAACGCTGTGGAGGCTTGAGATACTTCTTGCAGTGGCTGCGTTCGCACTTAGAAAAAGTTTGGTGTTGCTTGATACGATTTTTGAGAAAATTTTCCATATATAAGCTCAGTTCTGAATGAAAAAAAGAAAGAATTTACCCATAGAAACAATCCGTGTACTTATACGGCTGCTAACACGTTCTTTTAAGTCCATTTTCTTTTCGGTATTTTTTAACTGCAGCCCGTCGCGGCAGCTTCACGTGCATGCTCGCGCAAGCAAACGCCGCTGGCACGCTGCGTAGCATAGACGGAAACGTGCGCAGTAATAAATTTTGGTGACCGGACTTCGTGCGTAGCTTCCACAGCGTTGCACCTGAGGTATGAAATGGAGCATAGGCTTGCCTAGTGACATTCGACGTACGGTTGCAGTTTTCGTGTTTACCACACGGCGGTGCTAAAACTGCCTAATATCTTTATGTCAGCACTAGCATGGAGCACGCATACCGATTCTTGATTGAGCCACAATCGCAAAGTCGTCGAACCATAGTATGAATATTGCACATATAATACCTCTGGCCATCTCTGGATTTGTATGATAAGCAACTTCCATGACTGTACCCCGCAGCACTGCATGTGCGCCCTTTGAAACGCGGCACTTATGTTTGCGATCGTGTATCAACACTCAAAAAACCACGGGACTGCTTTAGACAAGCAGCGGCAAGGTGCTTGTCATCGCGGAATCACACCCGCGTTCACAATCTAATGAGAAGTTAGTGCTTTGGCATTCTTCCAGCAGCAAGTTCCCAGTGGCACTTTAGCGCATTTTTTCTCCCGGCATTGGAACCTGCATCTACATGAAAAAAAAAATACATAAGTACCAGCTAAGATTTCCAATGCGCGAGAAGGTGCACACATCGCTCTCGCTGTTGGCACACTCAACATCGTCGTTGCCGCCGCTGCCGCCGTTGCCGCCATCGTTTTCCGTATCGGATGTCGGTTCGAACATGTACGGCGAAAATACAAGCTGTCCGAGACAGCGAGAACGTTCCATAATGCTTACAACTCAGCTATGAAGCCAGAACAGAACAGCGTGCTACGCTCTGAAACGGCGGCGCCGACCGGAGGCTGCCGCGAAAGACGTCACAGCGGCCCCGACCAATCACGGGCAACAGCGGCGTTCGCGCGATGCCCTGAGGCGCTGGTGCGCATTTTCTTGGAAAAACAGCTGCTTGCGTTTGTTTCCGCCCTTTCTGAACCAGATATTCGTGTTCAGGGGACTCAAAACTATAGAATGCCGCAGAGAACTCATTTTTGTCGAAAAGTGTTTCAGCTTCCCTTTAATGTCATCGAGGTTGTGGATAAGACCTCTAACGTTCCAGTTTATTATTTGCGCAGCCATATTGTTCGTGTTTTTATGCTGTGTGTCAAGAGCAGTGAAGTTGGAGAGATGACTTACGGAGCCTTTTCAGGCCCCGTGATTAGGGTTTTGTCTTTTTTGGAGGGGTTGCGAGATTCATGCCGCTCCCGAGGCGCTGGATGCGCTGTCTGGCTCGGGGTTGTGTCCATTGACTCTTGGGAGCTGCTGGACTTCCGCTCACACGAGCGGGGTGTTTTTACCAGAGGCCTTGCCTCGAAAAGCAGGGCCTTGGAGGCCGCCAACCCAGAGGTCGATGGGCCCTCCTTCAGGGACAGCGCAGCAGCGCTGGCTGCTGACGCCAAGGGGGCTGATGGCACGGCTGCAACCACACTCTTTGTGGGCCGGGCCAGTACCGGAATCTGCTGTGACGATGCCCCCTTGTGCCCTGCATCAGCATACACTGAGGTATGAAAAAAGGAAACATGTTTCTGCGCTTCTTGAAATGAGATGTTCTCTTTGATTTTCATTGTGATTATGTCTTTTTCTTTTTTCTATGTGGGGCAAGTTAGAGTATGCTGCGTGTCCACTGTCACAGTTGGGACAGTGGAGTGTGCCACTACGGTTGTCGGATTCATGTTCGCCACATTTTGCACAGGTCAGTCGGCCACGGCAGCTTTGCGAACCATGGCCATATCTCTGACACTTGAAGCATCTTCGGGGATTTGGGATGTAAGGTCCGACTCGAACTTTGGTATATCCCATTTCTAGGGTTTCCGGTAGCATGCTCGACGCAAAGGTGAGGATGAGATGCTTAGTTGGAATATCTTGGTTGTCTCGCTTGATCTTTATTCTTTGCACTTGAATCACGTGGTGTTCTTTCCAGCCCTCCAGGAGCTCTTTCTCGCTCAGGCTCAAGAGATCTTCATCAGAGATGACTCCTTTACATGTGTTCAATGATTGATGGGGGGTAACAGTGATTGCCACATTATGGAATGCTAAGAGATTGGAGAGTTTGCCATGCTCTTCAGTGTCGCGGACCTCAAGAAGCAGGTCGCCACTGCTCATTTTCGTCACTTTCTAGCCAGCACCTAGTAGACAGTTTTAGTATAGCGTAAAGCAGCAAACGCAAAGCGTTAGCGTTGCGTGCACCACACTGCACATGCGCTGTACGTAAACGGTGCTGGAGCTCTTACGTACGTACGCTATTTTCGAGATTTAGAGGTGAACGCTAACGCACGCAAGGGGAGCCTTACGTGCGGTGACATGGCGGAGCCAGTCGAACTGAGAGCTGCCCGCTTCAAATCTACTGAGCCCCTGTCGGCCTGCACTGTTCGGCTCATTCGTTCCCCACTAATGCTCGTGTTTGCTTTAGATTTGTGTGATGATGCTTCGACAGCAGAGTACAGGTGACAAATGGCCGTTGTTTACGATATACGTTCTCAATTAGCGGTGCAGTAGGCTTAACGAGAAGGTTTGCTTATGTTTGCTTATGTTTGCTGTATCCGCCTGGAGATGGCGCCCAAGTGTACTTCGCTCATTCGATTGGTGTAAAGCCGCATGTCAAGGCGATGCATGTCATGTTTTCCGCAGCAAAAGCAAGTAGTGTGGTCGGTGCTGTGGTCACAATGCGTGTGCGCTTAACTAACGACGACAACATGAACCTCCTGAAGGAGGTTTTCGCCTTGAACCCATTCGGATAGACATCAAGATGGGCACCTGTTGCAAAAAAAAGTAGAAAGAAGTGGGAAATCCGCTTTCTGGAAGCGAAATTGCTGGCGAAACGTCCCCTCCGGAATAGCCTCGATGTTGAGCAGGCCACTTTTTGAGGACACGTACAACCTGCGCAGTCACTCTCGTTCCCGAAGCATGAGGGCGTCTATGTCATCCCAACTTAAAACGAACAGGTAATATGGGTCCCACAGAACACTCGATCGCAACATGCTAAGAATAATCGGTGTGTTTCGCGACTCTCGACAAAACAACACTGAAACCAAACACCTACACGCGTAATTAACGCAGTAACTGTGGCTTTGGAAAAGCTTGACTTAGGGACACACTTGCGGATTCGGCACTGAATCAGCTCGACATTTCGTGTGGATTTGGCTTTCCAGCGCTTTGTGTTTTTAAATCTAGATGGCGCCGTATATGTTTGCGTTAATGTTAGTGCTTTTCTCCGTTCCGCTATTCTAAAACACTACCTTGTGCCACGCTGTGCAGCCTTTCTTTGCGTTAGTGTTGCGTTGCACGCTAACGCTAACGCAAGCGTTTTACGCTATACTAAAACTGTCTAGTGTGTCAGTAAGACATTTAGCTACGATGAAAGGTGAAATAGTTCTGACTGTCTTTTCGGTATCTTGACTGTGTACCACATGGAAGCGGGGGAAAGTTTCTTTGCGCAGGCTGAATAGCTGGAAAGTTTATTCGGTGCACCCTCTTTTGGAAAAAGGATGACCGGAAAGAGGGGGAACGACGTCTTAGCCACACAGAATTCATTTAATTTCGGTAGCTACGCCAGCCACCCACCACCAAGCCCAACAAGGGGATGCCACGAGTCCGGGAGGAAATGCAGACGCCAGCTGTATGTAGCTACTACAGCCTATTATAAAATACCCAAGGTTGGATACATACACCAGGTTAACCCTTGTTGCCTAGAAATTCGGAAGTGATAAGAAGACAGGTAAGAAGAGACAGCGAGAGGGAAAGCAAAAGATTGAATAGAGGGACAGGAAAAGGAGACTGCCGATTTCCTCCAGGTGGGTCAGTCTGGAGGTGCTGTCTATGTGAAGCAGAGGCCGAACAGGTGTGTTGCCTCCGCCGGAGGACCTTGAAGGTCCAAACACCCAGCATCGGCTCAACCCCCAGGATCCCCCTTTCCCCAGACACGGCTAAGCCGTGCATGGCTACGTGCGGGAGGCGCCAACCCTCGTGTGCTCGGGTACGTGGTGTCGCAACACACCAAATGCCTTCTGCCGCCGACGCCCATGCGGGGCAAATGAAAAAACAATCATAGTAATTGACTGATGCGATTGTCTATTATTCAAACTTAAAAGTTTCAACATACACAAAGATGGCTATCAACTTCACCAATTCCTATTTCATTACCACTTTTGCTGTTCAGCATTACCAAAGTCTTGGCAACCTCCTGTAGTTGAAGGAAATATTGTGACACAGTCCAGCACTAATTATGTCATGCATTCCCGAAATAGCAGCTCCCTTTCCAAATACTACTTCATGTTTGAGTGAGGAAGGGTAGCAAAAGCATTGTTTTTAAATGGACTAGCTAGTGTTTTCACACTTTGGCTAACTCAATTTTTGTGTTCTCATAGATGCTCAACTTTTCTTCCCAAATGCACAAGAGGCTATTCAGATGAGCCGTATTCATTGGAGAGTTTAACCTCTCCATGCATGCCAATATTTACATAACACCAGAGATGTAGACGTGAGGAGGGCTAATGGAAACATCTGTGACACTGCACCCCATGCATCGGTCAGCAATGGCAGCACTGGCATGGAGTGTTATTCTCGATCACTTTCGGGGATACGACCACTTTAGCGAGAGTTTGTGTGACTAGGCACCAGACAAGTTGGTGTCTACAAGCAATAGCGTTCCTAAAGTACTAAGCACAGTATCTTGGCAAGGCACCGGGAGCACTGTTGCCCGTGTGCGTGAAACACCGTTGCACATAGATGCCAACGCGTCCAGTGCTGAGTCATGCTATTCTCACTAAAGGGACTGTATCCCCAAAAGTGACTGACCGAAAATAGGGGCATCTTCTGGCAAATCTTCGTTTGGAGATGAGAAATCCTCATGTGATGCCTGGAGGATCATACCAAAAACAGCATTGTTTCAGCACACGTTAGATAATATTGCATCATCATGGGTGTCTGTATATAAATACCTAGGAGCTTATTTTACCATTGATCTAAAATGGCATCATCACGTTGATCATCTAATAGTAAGTGCAAGCATGTCATTAAGGTTTACAGTGTAATGCTAAAACTTACAGCATAAATGCTAAAATGCATTACAGCGTAATGCTAAAAATTTCAGTACGACTACTGAAGAGCTACTAATCAAGGCATTTGCCAGGTGTGGGTTAGAATATGCATGCGAGTTATCGGACCCATCAATGGTTGGTAATAAGGAATGACTTGAAAGAGTACAAAATTTAGCTTCAAGATTAGTTACTGGAAATTAGTTTCACCTTTAGCGCTACACAAGTGAAGAATAATTAACAATGGGAGTCTCTTGAAAATCGCAGGAAACAAATGTTGTTGAAAACCTTTTCATAGTATCTTTCACTCAACAATTGGTATGGACAAGGAATAGTACATACTTGAACCTTATTATGCATCAGCTCGAGGCAACCATGCCCATAAAGTACGAGAAATATTTTGCCACACAGAACTATTCATGATGTCTTTTTTTCCTATAACAACATGGGAGTGGAATAGACTACTATCTTCAGTGGATGACGTAATATCACATGACACATTCTATACCTTGTTGGATTGATGCACTATTACTTATTTTCTTTCTCTACATGCTAATAGCGTCTGTAATTCTTTTATTGTTTTGCTTACTTTTTGTACTGTATTGTTTATTTCTAAGTCGTGGTGCCCAAATCCGCTTGGTGTTATTTCCCCTCCACTGCAATGCCTGTAAAGGTGCTGTGGGTATATTGCATAAATAAATAAAATCTGTATTCATGAATAAACAATGCATGTTTATCTATGAAAAATTTTTTTTCTCACTTTGTGGTCATTCTAAAAAAATTGCATAAAATTTTTGTGAAGTTGGTCATTCCAAAGATTTTAAATTTGTAATAAAAAGAATAGATCCTGGGGGGGTAGCGTTTGGCAAAAAAAAATTGACCCTCAAAGGGTTAACACGTTCCAAGAAAACATTACCTTTTGGCACTAATGTTGCGTACATCGCCAAACTGCGATCATTTGATATGTTTTGAGGCCGCTAGATCCTGTGTAAACAAGAAGAGATGGCAGGCACGTGTAATCGAGAGCAGTAGGCACCCACCCTGACAGCTTGCCTGTAGCACTCGCCTCCCCGTGTCACACGAAAATGCCGGCATCCACTCAGTTTCATCTTCCAGTACCAGCAAACATCCTTGTGGGTTGTGTCCCATCACCAACCACAGCTATCGCTGCCAACTCTATTGCGATAAGCATCTTCACTTATCTGTTTCCCAGTGCTGTGGCATAGTGCCACTGGAAGCGTAACGCATGCTTTTAATAGACCATAACCCGAACACACTGCCATTCTCTGCTGCAGGCTGTGCAAAGTGAGTGTCATGTTTCGCTCGGCAGCATTGTGTTTTGGTGTCTCCACCAGCTCGATTTCGTTTTGGTTTCCAGTCACTGTCTTAAAACATGCAATAGGAAAACAACAAAGCACGTCTCGAGCCGCATAAGCCCCACAAACTCGACATGTGTCGGTGAAAATGTCTTTGCCGTCCAAATGCCCAGCTCAGAGAAGCTGCTGACCCAGGCCGTATTCGAGGAGTGTAAACGTAAGCATGTCGAAGCCACAAAAGCGACAATGCATGTTTTGGGCCGCTCATGCATGGCGCGCATTCGTGGGGCAACGATTCGCGTAACACTTCACACTACGTAGCAGTCAACTGCAGTTGAGACTCCCAAAATTTTTAACTTCGGGTCCTACATTTTCCCAGTTAGCATGTTTTTTCTCAGCATTTCTTCTTTCTTCAGAACGTATGAACAAGGTTTTCCTGTACTACATGTTGCCAATGTCAGCTCTTCACTGACTCCAACCAAACCAGGCATCTGTACACGTGCATGTCCATACTGTATAATGATCCTCAAAAACACTACAGAACAGACCGCTTGACTGATTGCCTGAATGTCAGTGTAAAGAGCAATACCATTGCTACAATAGAGACTGTGATTGCCACAGCAGTATTCAGTATTTTTTCACAGCCGTGAATGAAATTCTGGCCATCATAAGTGGGCTCAACAGTTGTGTTCTCAGTTTATACTCTGCCGTTATATCCTTCAAATCCATAAATGGAACTGATTAATCAGTGTGTCATATACCTACTGAACACAATTTACAACTCTAAAAACAATGATGCAAAAGATCATGCCAGGCGACAAACAAGGCAATGAAACCTGCACGTCATGCACAGATACACTTGTCACTATGGCCCCACCTGAGAGTCGTGGCCATCGGCGATAGAAGGGACAAGGTGTAACATGGCCACGACCACTCCTGGGTGCACAATAAGTGGGTCTGGGCTCGGTGCCGAAAGGTTGAGTGTGGCCAGCACAGGCTTCTTGGCCTGAGGGCTACCCTTGCCCGTGGTTTCAGAAGCCTTCTTGGGAACCTCGACCGTGCAATGCTGGGTAGGGGGGCAGGTCACCAGCTTGGTCAAGGCCATGGGCCTGGGAAAGCCAACCAGACATATGTAGTGGCACTCGATGATCCCTTGCCAAGTGCAAAGAATGACCCACACACAATCTAGCACAGGCAACACCAAAGCAGGCTCTGAAGAGCTGAAGGCTTTGCCAGATGTCCTTGCAAGCACCCAAACTGATGCACAGAGCACTGCCCCCCCCCCCATCCCTTGTCACTTTCGCTTTTTCTTCACCTCTATGACCTTACCAATTAATCATCACATGTCGACTGCTCTGATATGGTGGTTTACATGCTATTTCTTTTATCTACATAAATACAGCTGTTGGCAGGCATACGTTACTCATCCCTGGCATGTAAAATTGAATACAGTGCAGTCCACTTATAACGATACCACATATAACGATATATCGGTTATAACGATGGGTCGACATGAGAGTGTCATTTTATGCATTAGGTCTATGGGGAAAAAAACCATTTATAACGATAGGTTATTCACCGCATATCGGATAAAACGATCAAAATTTTGCCGTCCGGATGGCTTTTTTTTGTGCAAAATAATCGTAACATTTCCGTTGCTTAGTTCCTTGAAATGAACGATGTCGAGACGAGGCGATGTTTACCTCCGTAAGTTTGTATCTGTCGCCATTACCACGCTGCGTGTCCTAACGTTACTAGGCGCGTCCCGCCCCGCCTGCGCACCGGAGAGTACCTGAGTAGGCACAGCGCGCCACAAGATGGCGCTAGCTGCTTCATGCGCGTCGGCCACAATCACTCCGAAAGAGAGAGAAAGAAAAAAAAAGCGACAAGCAAAGCGGCCCGGTGGCGCCCGTCCCGCACTCAGTCTCTCTCTCTCTCTCGATAGCAGGCTGACGCCATTGAAGCAGAGTGCAACCACCGGTACAACCCAGTTCGAAGATGGCGCCGACAAAGCACAAAGCTGTGTCGCTTGACACGAAGATGGATATTTTGCAGGAATCTCGACACGGCTTCAAGGTGAGTGCCCTCGTGAAGAAGTATGAGCTTGCCCAGTCGACGATATCAACCATCTTGAAAACCGGGAGCACTGCGATTGTGAAGGCAGGAGCTATCAGCGGCCATGCCGATCAGCGGAAAAGGGTTAGAGACCCTTTGTACGCCGATGTTGAAGAGGCGCTTTACCAGTGGTTCATCACAACCCGCGCACATAATGTGCCTATTAGTGGGCCAATACTTGCCACTAAAGCGAAAAACTTCACTTTTCTTCTGGGACGCCCAAATTTTGAGCCTGGGGGAGGCTGGATTCAGCGCTTTAAAGAGCGGCACAGAATCGTTTACAAAAACGTGGTAGGGGAAGTGGCGTCTTTGGACACAGAGGCAAAGCAGCAGTGGCTGCAGACAAAGCTGCCCGGCGTGCTGGAGTGCTACGCTGAGAAGGACATATATAATTGCGACGAAACTGCTCTGTTTTTTCAAATGTTGCCGTCAAAGACTCACGCTCTTAAAGGAGGTTGATGCCCCGGCGGGAAGCACTCAAAACTAAGGGTGACCGTGTTGCTGTGCGTTAGCATGGACGGGTGCCATCGTCTCAAGCATTTCATGATCGGGCGATCAAAGAAGCCAACCTGCTTTAAGAATCAGCACATGCCGGCCCACTATCGCAGCAATAAGAAGGCGTGGATGACCCGCGACCTGTTCGAAGAATGGCTGCTCGAGTTCGACAGCATAATTGAAGGCCAAGGAAGAAAAGTAGTGTTGCTACTTGACAACTGTAGCGCACACAGCGTTAACCCGAAGCTAACATCTGTCAAATTGATGTTTCTGCCTCCGAATACTACGGCAGGCCTGCAGCCGTTGGACGCCAGCGTGATCGCCAACTTTAAAGTCCTGTATCGGCGGCGCATGCTGGAGTGGCTAATTTTAGCCATTGACTGCGCAGCTCCTGGCACGTCGAGTCATGCAGACGGGTCCCCTGACCTGAAGATCAGCCTTTTGAAAGCTGTGTGCTTCGTTTATGGTGCATGGTACGAAGTAAAGCAGTCAACCATATATAACTGCTTCAAAAAGGCGGGCTTTGTGCGTCAGGACGAACTTCCCCAACCCACTGAGACCAACACGGTGGAAGCCACTGACATAACCGAGCTCTGGGAGCTCGTTCCTACTGGTGACACAGGTGGTGCGTCGATGGAAGAGTTTTTGACTGCAGACAGTGCTGCCTCATTCTGCGATGAGGTCACCAACGAGGCGATTGCCGAAGATGTGCTGTCTCGACAGACAGCAAAGTTGTGCGACGGTGGTGACGGCAGCAGCGACAGTGACAACGAGATCGACAGTGGCTCCTTGACCCCGACCACGATGTCCACGCAAAGTGCACTGTCGTCAATCGACTCCTTAATTGATTTTATGCATGCTAAAGGATTGCCGCCAGTGTTCGCGCAGCAGCTGGAATCCATGTACACCGCGGTTGTGAAGCTGAAGCTGCCGCAAAAGCAAGTGCAGATTTCGGACTATATCGGCGCGCCTAACCCTTGACACGGTCATTGGCGCTAGAAATAAAGCTTGTTTTTCACAGCCTAGTTTCTACATCATTTATTCTTTAGAGCAAGTAGCGAATTCGAGTTCGGAGCTGCAAAGGTATGTTCGGCGTCTTTTTGTTTTTTTTAATGACTGCAGTCCAGATATAGCGATCATCGGTTATAACGATCATATTTTTTTTCTTTCTCGATATCATTATAAGTGGACTGCACTCTGAACCAAAGCCTACTGGATGCAATAGATACATTATGTGTTTAAAAAAGTAGATGCCCTTTTTGCACTGCTAAGGAAAGTTTTCACTTTTATGTACAGTTTTATTTAAGTTGCTACTCATGCAGCAACTTGCAACTGAATGACCTCTGCTTCACAGCCAAAGTAGGTGGTTAGCAAAGACTCGAGTGCTCTTGGAACTTTTTGAATCCAAGTGAGGTTTTCCCGAGACTTAGTTTAGGAACTCCTGAATAGAGAAACATTTTGCAAGAACCCTGATACTGTCATGATACGTATGCCTGTCATGAAGCTGCATCAGTTAAAAAAAAATTATAATGTCTGTTTTTCACTTGCACTTTAGCTGATTTATATGAATTCTACGTTTGTGTTGCATGTTGCGCACATGGCTATGAGTATGCCGACAATATAACAACACAGTGTCCACCGTAGTATCACACTTTATGAGCTGTTTTGCACAACATGAAGACTGTTCATCCTATTCAAGGCCCAGCAGACTAAAACTGTCCATTAAAAATCATGAACTGTCATGAGAACCTAGTGTTGGGAAGTACAGTTGGTGACATCTGAAACCCATCTCCTTATATTTTCATGAATTTGTTGTTAGCCATATTTTAAGCAAGTGAATAAGGGTGTACAGTTGCTGACAGATTTTTCGGACTTGATGGATATTTCGGACTTCATAAATGCACTGTCAGGTTTCCCATAGAGCTAATGCATTTTTGCAACCAATTTCCTGGATGAATTTAGGCCCCAAAGATAGATTTTCCAGACTAAACAGCTTATTCCAAGCTACGCTACATGATCTTGGGGGCTGCCATGTTGGATTTTCCGCTGTCTTGGCCAGGCTTGGCTTCCAGTGGACTGCTCTAAAGCCTCCAAAATAGAGAGGTGCACGCTTCATCCTTTCATCTCGGCGGCCCCGCCCACTCTTCTTTAGCTAACAAAACGCTTCAGGGGATGGCACTTTTCGGTCAGCACAATCATCATACGATGAGATCAATTTGCTAGTACTTTGTGCCCTAATATCTTTTATCTATCCTTTCAGTTGAGAAAAACTAATAATTTCCCTTCTACGGACCACTTTTAGCACCATGACAATTGCCACGCAGTATTTTTTCTTTTTTAAGTTTCAGTTGCCATTTTGCACGTGGCGTGTCCACAGAGCAGATGTGTTTCGGAGACATTATCGCATCTTTGTGTGCGTTTGTGCGGCATCGCATTTGTGTGATTGGCACTACCTCCTGTGCCTTCGCGAGAGCCAAGTGGTGTGAAGTATGTGGCTCATTCCTTCAATGGTGTTTGGGATCTCTGCCAACAGAGATTGCCAATGCGGTGACACTCTTGTCAACTGTATACAGAGATGATGTCACTCTTGGCCAATTCCAAGCAAACCTGATCACCTCCAAGCATAGTATGAGACAGGGCATTATCAGAGATATTTTAAGCCACTCTAAGCCTAATAAATTTTATTTTTTGAGGGTGAACAAGTTTTCCGAACTGTTCGATTTTTCGGACTATTCTGCAGCCCCCGAGAGGTCTGGAAAATTGGTCGGCGCCTCTACTTAAATGCCTCTGTCACAAATTTTGTCACACACATGGTATAAGTAGTGTGTTTCAGCTCGTGGTAATCACTGATTGCAATATAAGCAACAGTTTGAACTTCCTGGGCACAGTCATGTGATCTGTGCAATGTGCTTACAGCCATAAATACATTTTGTGTGTTTGGAGTTGACTTTTTGGCAATAAAATGATACAACCATGTCACATATGGTGGTGGTACCTTTAAGCAAAGTATGACAGCATGATCACCCACACGAACACGAGTTACATTGTGGCCACACTAAATTGCAAGTGCAGTGTTAACACGATAGCGTTAAAGGGCCCATGTCGCAAAAAACCTTATGATGGCGTTGGATGTCGCTCGGTGAAACATTACTGGACCACAACCACCCAGGCCTTCAGCGTGGCACAGAGAGGTTACTGAAATAATTGAATTCCTCAAAGTAACATGTGTAGAAAAATCATAAAATACAACCTAAACACAACCTACAGACAGGATAGCGTCAGATTGTAATTTCAAGATACCAGGAAACATAATTCTGTTACGCAGAAACTCGAACACGAACCCCTTTTCCAGAGGCCATAAAGCGGCGTGCTCGGTTCCTTGCAAACACCTCTATATGGCACTCGCCTCCGCCAAATCGCGGTTCACGCAAGACGCCACGTTTCTACTAGAAAGCTCGCCGTTGTGCATAGCGTTCGCCACCAGCGTTTCCCGGTAACCATTACGGTTACATAAGCTGCAGTTGGGAGGAAGCGTGAGAAGCAGTCAAGGATCTTGGAATGCTTTCACATTCCACTCTTAAGGCAAAGCTTAAGCATCTTTACAAGTTTTTAGAAATGGCACAAGAGCAAACGAAGAGCCCTAAAAACACTGGCTTTCTGCATAAAATGAAGTTCAGAACCATATGCATTATGTGTACACTTTTCTGCCTGCACTGCCCTGTTGATGTCGCAGCCAAATTATCATGATGGTGTGAAGCGTTTTAAGATAAGCGAGTTGTAGAGCGGACCGGGAACAAGGACACAAGAAGGCACAAGAAATACACACCTTCTCATGTCCTTGTTCCCTGTCTGTGCTAAAACTCACTCGTCTCAAGATGAACAACCAACAAGCCCCCATCGCCACTCTCATTGTAAAGTGTTGCCTGTCAAAAGTGCTGCCAAAATAACAGAAGCTGACCTTATACAGAAATCAGTGAAAAGATAAGACCTTAATAAACAGAAAGCATAAAGATGACACAGTGAATTTTATCACAGGTCACTTACTTGTCAAACGAGTCAAGTGCCATGTCATACAACAACCGGATAACCACCAAGGCCGAGATGAGGGATGTTGGTACCTTGGTCAGGTCAAGACTGCATAAAGTAGAAAAAGTTTCTTAATTGTGTAATCCAAAAGCACCACACCGAAGTTCCTACAACTTAACTCTCACTACTTTTCCTTCACTTTCACTCTCACCTTCTCGTCTTGTGAATGAATTTAATTTTGGCTTAAGTGACTTCTTACCACAGCACAAAAATAATATAGACTCGATCCCAGATATATCAAACTCAGATATATCGAATTATTGCCTATATTGAACTGTTGTTACAACCCCTTGGAAATCCCATGTAAAGTATAGCACTGTACTATGGGTATATAGAACTCCCCATTAACTGCCCCATTCAATATATCAAATGCTGCACCACGCTGCACCCCTGCAAGTGCACTTTTCCTAATGGGCCTGGGCCACTAATCGCATCATCAGAAATATTGATGCCGATGAAACAGCACTATTTTGGCATATGCTGTCAAGCAAGACATTGAATCTGACAGGCAGGAGTAAAAATGAGGAAGGTGCATCTCAATATATGGATGGCTCGTGCAGCAAGGGCCTTGCTTGCATTCCATAATGATGGATTTGCTTTAGTAAGCTTTACTACAATGAAGCCTTGTAATGCGTTGAAGCGTATTGATAATGGAATGACTGCCGTGCAGTGAAGTATACTACCTGCAGCCATTTGTTATCGGAAAAAAGACCGCTGCACGGCTTCAAAAATGCAAAAAGTCTCCCGGTCTGATGTGTGTGTTCCACAAGAAAGCATGGAAGCCACTCATTATTTTCAAAGAGTGGCTCCGGGCATGGGACGTCGAACTTGAGATGTCTGCACCACCGAATTTGTCATCTTGAGCTTCCGTGAACTGCACTTAAGGATTGCCGGCGAGTGGACATAACAAATCTGACCCTAACCCCCCCTTAGACAGATTTCAATGTTACAGTTTACATTTAACAAAACCACAGCCCTCCGAATCTGCCCTTCGTGGAAAGACTATCGCAGTAGCTGCATGCAAGACTCATCGCTGTGCGATTCGCAGGCCAACAGTCTGCATTGAATGCATTTCATTCGTGCTTGCAGGGATACATCAGTTGGAATAGACGTCCACAAGCCAAGTTTCATCCTAGACGCCAGCGCTCGTTTCTCCCCTGGCAGAACGATTTCACCTCCCACAGATGTACGTTTCTGCCATTTCCCTTCAAGGTCGCGCCCACGTATAGCTTGCGCTGCGCACGAAACATCTCTTGTTTGCGATGGCACCTCTTTGGATGACCGGAAATTATTATTGTGCTGTTAACTGTCACGACAGCAATGTAAACACGAAAGGGTTGATGCCACCAGTGAAATTCTGCCGATTCACAATAAAATGGAACGAAAAAAGCAGACGACAGACATGGATTACTGCGGTGCGCCGAACAAGGTAAGTAAACAACTGGCAAATGAAGCGATCTCGTTCATTCATCACTTGTGAGTGTATGACGGTTTTTACACGTAATCCACATGAATTTCATGATTACTGGGCATATAATCCTGTTATTCAAATAAATACTTTCAGTTGTATGACCAGCGCTTGTCCTGTCTTTTTTCTCGTGTGTGTGTGTGCACTGCCCAAGAATGAAAATCACTTCTGTTGCATGCGCTAGCAATGGCCGAAGTTCACGCGTGGAGAGAAATTTAATATGTGCCCGATGCATTGAACATGACCTGAGTCCATTTCTGCATCACCACTGCACCGATCGATTGAGTTACTGGACGATACACGCCTGCGTCTTCGTCGCGCCAGCATTACTGAAGCAGAAATGATTACTAATACTTTGAACTTCTGTCTCTTGACCACTGCTGAAAAATGGCCAAGCTATTTATGTTGCTGCCTCTATTCTATATTGTAGGGGACGTACTAGTTAAAGTTGTGTGCGCATGTCGTATTTGTGCTATGCAGCGATATATTTTGTATATTTCCGCACAGTGTCGATGGAAGTCCATTGTCGGCAACAGAGGCAACACGGATTTGTAGCAAACATTTTGCGGGAAACTGCAAAAATGACTTTAGCTAACACGCATCGTATGTGCCAACGATTTATCTGGCGGCACATACAATGTTGTTCCCAATTACCTGCTCAGTGTCACTTAGATGGCTAAGCAGACGCTGCCCTTTCGCCACATTGCAACCATGAAAATAATCGTCAAGCGCACCAATCTTCTTAAAGGCAAATAGAAGCATGTACATCATCCTCGAATAAAACGTCCACACACACACATGCAGGCACACACTGTGCGTGGTATGAAACGTGCCCAAACACGCGCAGTGCAAGAGGCAATCACGACCGTGTAAATGAGAGATGGGAGAGATGTAGACCCGCTAGTTGAATTTTGCCCCTCATGCAGTGCTCTCACGCCGGCGCCGGCGCTCGGCGGTGCCGTTCTTGTCTATGGACTTGGGTGTTCTGCAGGCTGGCAGCATCTGCCTGGTTGACTGATTATCAACATATGGCGAGTGGCCACTTAAATGGTGTATTGTAACAGACATGTAGCCAGATAAATTCATGCACCATTCGCAGTACAAGTGCGCTGATGGTGACGCAACTGATATAAGCTTGTTTGTTTCCATGCTGCGGGCCCTTCTACCTTATTCTGAATGAAAACATGCAAGAAGCACTTCGATGTGCACGAGGTACATTGCGGTCTCACGGCCAGGAGAAGCAGGCTTTTAGAGTTTGCGCTGCAATCAGTTCATCAAAGAATATTCCGCAGTGCGAGTGACCTACGACATTCGTCAGCAAAAACACAAAAGATAAGTAAACTTTTGTGGGTTCAATGTGGCCTTGGAGAAACAAGTCGGTAAATTTCTGCTTTTCATCACGATCTCGGGTGACTGTCTGAGATAGGTGGAGCTTTCAAATAAGCTTGAGATAAGCGTATTTCATATTTAGAATTATTGGTATATCGAACTATTTCATGATCCCCTTCGAGTTTGATAGATACATTCGGGATCGACTGTATTACAGTATTTACCTGATTCTAGTGCACTGTATTTTTTCCCAGAAAATGCATCCAAAATTGCTTGGGCAGTGCTATCTAATAGGAAAGCAAAAGCAAAACCATGTTCGCAACAACCTACCGTCAGAGCCAGCCTAGCCAGCGTCATCGCCATTGTCATCACAACATGGCAACTATAGACGGCGACAGAGTGAGTTTTTGCATAGCATGACGACGATAATGATGTGCCATTTTCAATCTCATTAAAAAAGCACAATTAAATGACAAGTTACTTTACATGTTAAGCCAACAAGTCACATGCACGGCATGGCAACAAGAATTGCATGCGTTGCAGGACGAACTAGCGAAATGGTTAGTCTAGGCATGGACCATCAGCCTGTCTGCGATTGCTGAGGAGTCAGTTCAAAAAAGCAGAATATCATACACGCTATAGACTGTACAGAGGATGACATGTTGTGGTTCTCCATAAATAGCGACAAAGTGCTGTCTGAGAGTGATAACAATGAAAATTAAATAAATTTCCATCCTGTGAAGGTAAAGTTTAGTGGTTCCGTATTTTCCTTGTTGCTAGAATCGGATACTATGTTTTTCTTGCTAAATCGGGTGTGCAGTTAATTTTTACTTTGATCAGGATCTGTAATGTCATCTTTATTTTAGTTTTTTACTTTGAAACCCCTTAAAAAAGGGTGAGCATTTAATTTGGGGATGTGTTAGAGTAGAGGCAAATACTTCTAAATAAATCAGCGGTGTGTTCTGATGTTTTTTGTGGCCTCTTATTTAATTCGACTGCTGGATAATTAGACCACTTTCGTCAATCCCATTAGGAGTGAATGAACAGATGTTGACTGTATTACCTACTGTGAATCTGAGCACTTGGGAACTTGCACACAGAGGGAAATTCCTTCATACCACACCGCGAGTTCACACTTAACTGTACAACGTGGACGGCATTTTCATCATTCACACGAAACAAACAGTGCCAGAACTTTTTCTTTTTTCAAGAAGGAGGCACGGACCAAGATAAAGCTTGAAAAAATAATGTCTTGTTCAGAGTTGCAGCTTAAGGCTGGAACCAGCTTACTCTACATCACTATTTTCGTGAACTGATTGACAAATAAATTGGCATAAATGGCATAACTGCTCTCAACATGTGAACTGGCGGCCTGAACATTACAAATGGAAGTTTGTGCGACAGTGCTCAGCAGGAACAATGAACCACAGCAAAGGACTTCTTTAATGGAAGCCACTCAGATACAAACTTTCCCTTGGAAAGCAAAGCTAAAAGCAAAACTGTACAACTTGCATTCAGATAAACGACCAAAACACTATATTCAACCTATGTGCACCAGAATGAAAATTTTCAATGTATGCAACATGACATAACTACTCAATGCTTTTTATTCAGCATATTTTATATCACACTAAGCTTGGCACGGTTAATCCCAAGCTTGACACATCGGCAACATAAACAGGTGCTTACCTGGAATCATTTTGGCCAGTAAACACAGCATGAAATAGGTTTTCTTCCATTGGCACGAAGCTAGTGTCAACAGGACAAATGTCCGTGTTGTTTGTAAAACATCCAAGCAGTCTCACAGTGTCTGCAAGGCTTGTTTGACAGATCTAAAAGATAGACAGACGGAATATTAAGAATAAATGTGTAAGCCCCAATAGTGCAAAGTCAGTACAGACACTCAGCTACAATTTCTGAAGGTTTGCAGTACCTCTGTGGAAAAGAACTTGGCATTCGCTGGTTCATACCGCATGGCAACCGTCATGGTGCTAAAAACTGTCCGCAGAAGAGAAATTATCTGCTTTTTCTCAACTGAAAGGATAGATAAAAGACAGTCAGGGGGCAAAGTACAAGCAAATTAATCTCATCACATGAACACACAAATATGACACCATAAACTTAAAACAGTATTTTTAAAACATTAGTGAAGCCGTAAAATTCCTTCGTATAACATAGAACTGTTTACAAGTAGCCTTTTGCAACAAAATCTTTTTGCAAAGCACTTATTGCCAGAAGGAGAGTTATGTGTGATGAAGGTCCTGTACTTCACTTTGTAAGCTTCTATTTTGTAGCCAAAACATTCACAATAGAGAATGGAATAAATAGAACTCCTCCATCATGCTACACACCTGATACTTGTTCATGTTTCCTACCGCAACCAATCTATGGGGTGATCATTTTTAAGTTCTAGAGAATTAAAAAGAAAATCGCCTTTGGCAGATAGCATAAGTTTAGTCCATGACTGCATTATTCGAAGATGCAGACATTACTTGCAAAAAAATATAGAAAGACATATTCAACTAATTAACAGAAAAAGTCCTAATTAACTTCTTATTATTTTACGCCAAATATTGCAATTTATGAATTGTAGCCAGTGAGATTACAAGGCATATCTACTTAAGATGAATTTTAAGGATGACACCAGTTTTGAAAGACTCATTGCCAAAGTGTGCGATGAATACATGGGCGTTCCAGTTACTTTTGTGCTTTAATGCATAAAAGAGCATTTTGTTAAAAAAGTAAGTGGAACAACAGTTCACATTTACTGTGAATTTGATGTCACATATTTCGAAACCTGTGCCGTCCTCAAAATTTGTTCAAAGTGGGTATGCCTTGCAAACTTACATGCCACAATTCGTAAACTGCAATATGCACCGCAAATTATTTAATTAAGATGCTAGTGAATGTTTGTATATTAGTTTATTATGTGTTTCGATTTCTCATACAAGTAATGCCCACCTCTGAATAATCCAGCTGAAGGACTAGAATTATGCTGTCTGCTACAGGCAATTTTTAAAAATTCTGTAAACTTAAAGGGCCCCTCACCAGGCCACATAGCAAATTTTAGTTATATGCTGGAAGTTGTTACGCACCCTCTAGGGAGTGTTCTACTGCAAGAATTTTTCAAACTGGTTGATTAATAGCCGAGATAGAATATTTCAATGCCGAGAACCCATGACTTCAGGAAGCAAGTGTCACCGCCAACATAGACACTTTCTCCCTTTTCCCCCCATCTAGCCTCTGCAAACGAAATTCCTTCCCTGCGTTCTCCCATACTGGAGCTGGAGGATCACGCAACGCATATGTCACGGGCCCTGCCTTATTTCTTTTTCCCGTTTTATTGCTGCGCAGCACACTTCCGCTGACGGTCTTGTGCGCTGTGCACGAGAAGACACGACTAGCTGTATAAGTCAGTGCTACACGAACAGTGAAGCAGATGCAAGCAGATCAGAGAGCATGATCGTGTGCTAGAACACGGTAAAAAATGACAGTTTTGCTCTCTGTGTGCACGAGTGAACGGTGTGGAAACAGGCAGACGAAACAGAAGTACATCTCTCTTGCTATGATACAAAGTCAAACAAAGACATGTAGATATTCGGTTTGTATGTTTTATTATTTTTCTAAACTTTAATTCATCTATTGAAGCAACAGATTAAACAAATAAATGCTGTTGCCTTGAAAAATTCTCGATATCACATGTCACCATGAGTGACATCACAGCACTGCAATATATGTAGGCACACTTCCATGAAAGACATTGACTTTCCAGCTTGGAGCGCGGCGCCCGTAAGGAGAAGGGCAAATGGGGTTTGGTTTGAAATTTAAGCTCTTCTTACGGCGTGTAGCAGTGTAGTACTTTGCAGGCAGGTTCATTAATGTTCATTGTATGCACTGCGCTTGTCAGTTTAAGATGGCCAGACCTGGTGAGGGGGCCTTCAAAAATAATCACCCCATATAATGAAAATCTATAACATCTCCACTCAGTGCAATTAGCAATAATTGGTTTCGTCCCGTTATGCCTAACGCAGAACAATGTGAATATACATTTTAACATTTTATAACTATAAGGTTTAAGCATATACTCCTTAGCAGTCACCACGTTGCCACATTCTCAGAGCGATAAAAGAAACAATACTCCCAGAGTACGGCAGCAAATCAGCTGCAACCTGGTTAACTTTCTGCCTTTTCTTTCCTCTCTCTCTTTTTCTCTCTCTCTCTCTCTCTCTCATTTAGCTGTTGACAAGTTTCTCACCTGTATTCCATGGCTCCCTTGGAGGATCAGCCAGGCATCCTTCCATAGAAACAAGGACCGACATAACGTAGACAAAGCCACCCACTTTCCGAAAGACAGTTCGAGTTCGGTGGCTCTCCCGAAGCACAAAGAGGAGTGACTGCACAGGACATCATGAAAAAAATCAATTAATAGTCACAACATAACTGTTGCCAACTGTCACCTGTTGTCCTATTTATATCAACTGTTATGTTTGACAAAGCAGACATTGTTTTTTCACTTTTTCCAGCCATGAACTACAGTATGATAAATTCAACACAGTTGAGCCCACATATACGACCCTACTTCATGTGAACTTACCGCCTTAAATTATAGTTTCTTATCAACTAACAAATCATGTAAGAAGCCCATGGAAGGCATTTCGCTTATAGTGACCCTTTCACCACACAAGTTGAGTTAAAAATGTTTGAAAGGACGAAAAATTTTTGCCCTCTGAAGTCAACGACCAATTTTTTGAATGTGCCTGATAATTCAGGGGCCTCCATGGCACTGCCACCTACCCCATAGAGCCAATGTGTAAGGACGTCTGAAATTTTCAGATGCTAAAACGCATCGTTGCCTGATTTCTCGGACTTTTTGCTGTGACCACAGGTCCGAAATGGCTTTAATTCAAGTCACCACCACCGCCACTTTGATTATCTTCCAGCCTCACACCAGCACTCTAGCATGCCTATCTGCTGGCAGCCATAGTAGTCTTGTGCTGTTGTTAGGCCTAGCTGCTTTGACCTTTGCAATCAAGCTTCCTGCTGTTTGCTGCCGTGTTTTACACTTGAAGGATTCGTCGCTGTCAGCAATGGCACAAATTCCACCTTTGTCATCCTCGCTGATTGCATAAAAGTGTGGAAAGCACGGCAAGGGCCAAAGACATTGCATAATTCCGATTCCCGAAAGTCAGCTTCGCCGCAATACAGCAATGTTGCGCGTTCAAGCATACGCAACGTATTGCGGTGAAGCATACCAAGAGTGCAAAGGGCCCCCTGTCGTGGTACTTAAAATGTGTTCCTTAATTATACATGCATGTACTTGCCGTCACCTGTTACAGTACGAGCCCCGATATGCCTAATAATTGTGCTCACAGACCTTTAAAGCTATTTCGGACAAGGCTGTGGCGATTTGAGCCCTTGAGGACGTTTTTGTTTTCAAAAACAATCGGGTTTTTTTCATGCATTTCTTTTTTTTCGGCCAGCCAGATATTTCTCCCATCTTCGCGGACCCTAGGGAGTTTGAAAAATCGGCTGTTGACTGTAGCAGCAGCCTTGAGTTTACAGTGAGATTTTCAGTGCATTAACACTTCCTTGCTCACAGTTAATTTTAGAATTTTTTAGTAAACCCTAAGCAATAAACTAAGCAGAAATAAAAATGACTAGCAATTTTATATTATTTTCCTTCTTTCAGTTTTCCATATTATTCTCACCAAAAACAAATGAAAAACTTATTGCAACCATACAATTGGTGAGGCAGTTAGGTAGCTAGAGTGTGTAGTCATATATGGCTGCATTTGACAAATCTATTTCTGATTAGCTAAAAACTCCACAGAAAAAGCACCTTGAGGATGTGGTTCTTGAGGTCAAGCGCCAGAGGTGGTGCCGTGTGCATGAGCCCCAGCAAGGTGCCCATGTCATCGTCCCCACCATTGCTCAATACCAGCTGTTGCACCACAGCCAGCGCTTGCTGTCGGCACAAACGGTATGGCACCAGGTTGTGCGCACACCGGGCACCCCCACATTCTCGGAACACGCCTGTAGACAAATAGTCGTGCTTACAAAACACAATGCATCTGTGCACAGAGTAGCAATTTGAAGGGAAAGTAGAGAGGAACACTTAAACTAGATTACACTGATGGGACACTGAAAAATTTAGCTTTACAGCATGCAAAGATTTGGCAAGTCAGAAAAGGCAAAAAAGAAAGAAAGAAGACTGGCAATGTCACCTTGATGTTCCCATACAAGCTGTTCGTGAATGCCTTCCTTTTCAATATAATGTTGCTAGTCAGAACCTCTGACAGTTCTTTTAGTACCAAAAACCCGGGAACATTGTCCAATACAGATTGATGTTTCGAGCTAACTCTACAGATACAGGTCTATTGGGGATTGTGGCTAACATTTCCTGACTGTCCAAAATGAGTCGCACATTCTGGGTCAGAGCTGTGCCTGAGCATTCAAGTTTCTCTATGATCTCAGCTAAAAATGTGAAGTGAGTACACAAGTACAATAAGTCCCCTTCAAGTGCATCATAGTGTCTTCTGCAATGCTGTTAATAGCTGCATTTACACCAGGAGTGTTTTTCGTAATAATCGGCTGCCTTCAGCTAAGTTGCGGTTATAACATCATAAACAAAGTGAGGCTAGGACAAAACATGGAAAAAGGCACGTTAAGGCTTTGAAAATGTAATAATATAGGCACCAACATATAAACAGGCATCTATACAGGCATGATAAAGATGCCTTTAAATGTTTCTAGACACATATTTGTGCTATATGTTGAATAGGCACAATAAGGACATAAAGAAGAACGAGCATTTTGCTTGAAGTTCCAGTTTCTAATTATAACATCTTTTAATGGGAAAAAGTTCGGAAAGTGTGCCAGATTTCTTGGCATAAGGGATGTTTACAAAGGCTCTTCTGTATGTCATGAAAATTGGGGGTTGGGGGTTGGGGGGGGGGGGGGGGGGTTCCTGTGGTATCACTGATGTGTGAGTGGGTGAAGTAGTCGAAGCCTCACTGCAATGGTCTTGCTGAAAGCTTTAGATGACAAGATAATAGGGGACAGAAGGTGAAAAAAACGAATGGCACGGCATGTTCTGAGAGAAGTGACAGCAGGGCACTAAGATTATTACAGTAAAACCTCGTTAAACCATACCCGCTTAAACAGTAGTTTCGTTTTAAAAGTAGTAAAGTCAAATCCCCGACTCGGCAGTCATTAAACATAAAGTGTTTTGTATCCGCATAAACCGTACCAGCTTATTGCGTACATATAGGTTAACACATAATGTTTCCTCTTTTCGTCGCGCAAACACGGCGGTGCGTCGTATCCATCGGGCGGCCCGGCAGAACAACAAGCCTCAGAGATCAGAACAAAGGCCTTCAAGCGACCTGTGTGTTTGTGCATGAAGCCACATCAACATCATTTCAGCGCCGTGCCAGAGAGCGTTGTGGCATCATGCAAACAAGGAATCTCGTCATGCCGAAGCTCAAATACAAAAGACGCTGGGTGCTCAGCATAGAAGAAAAATTAGACATTGTTCGTGCTATCGAACATGACACGAAGTCAGCGCTGGCACGCGACCGGGATCTAGTGTTGACTACGGTGTGTGGCATTTGCAATGCGAAGCAGTTGCTTGGCAGCGCTGCTGCGACCGCGAAGAGATGTCGGTTACGCGGTTCGACTCTTTGCCATCGTTGCCTCTGTTATTGCCAAAGTGTCGACTAGCGACAGTGATGAGGATGACACGGAAAGCGACAGCAAGGGCGATTCAGGCCAGACAGTGGCAGAAGCTGCATGTTACGTCAGCCTCACGAATGCAATCGTCGCGACGAGAACAGCACCCCGCAATGAAAGAGGCGCCCCGCAACTTCTGCAGCGCTACCGCCCACATGCACAGAGAACATGCAACGCCAATGAGGGATCTGCCATGCGAGTGTTTGCCGAGAAGAGGGGGCTGGCTGAAAAGCTAGCTCACAACTACAGTAAGTTTGAGGCCGCTGTCGTCACTACTAGGCCGCCGAGGCATCAAATGAAAATAATACTCTTGTCGCGCGAAGTGAATAAACACTGCATGTCTTTTTCCCCTTTCAACACACTGTCTCTGAGTTCCGTTTTTGACAGGTAAGTGGGCGATCTCATGCTATTTCGGTTAAGCAGTACTATCGTTTAGTACGTACGTTTTCCGAGCTCCGGCCAACTACGGTTTAACGAGGTTTCGCTGTATACCGAGTTAAATGCAGAGAAGCACAGAGTGAAAGAGGAAAGAACGGTATATGTGGTGAGCATCAAGCTTTCGGCAACACAGTCATTGTGTGACAAAATTAAAAAATTAAATTATGAGGTTTTACATGCCAAAACCACTTTCTGATTATGAGGCACACCGTAGTGGAGGACTCCGGAAATTTGGACCACCTGGGGCTCTTTAACGTGCACCTAAATCTAAGTACACAGGTGTTTTCGCATTTCACCCCCATCGAAATGTGGCCGCCGTGGCCGGGATTCGATCCCGCGACCTCGTTGCTCAGCAGCCCAACACCATAGCCACTGAGCAACCACAGCTGGTACATTGTGTGACTTGCAACCACTTGACCAGGCTGACTGGCACATGTATCAGTGGTTTGTGATACCATATGGCCACTACCTAAGATTTACATAACATGCAGAGGTGCCCTTGTAAGTAAACAATATGTTCAGAAAGAGCGCTTCATTTGGTGCACGCTTTGAAATGGTCACAAGAGGACAGCAGTGATCTTTTGTGCATTCAGGTAATTCTGGCATGGCACTGTAGTTTCGCCACAGGGTTGGCAGCTTTCTAATAAAGCAAAAAAAGCATAATGCAAAATTTTTGTGACAATACCCCTTTAAGTCGATGTCAGTGTCAACAATGACATGAACAGGAAAACTGTGAGGCACTTTGAGTTTGCACCCTCTGAGCTTTGCAGTCAGCACACCCAATCATTTTGTCCACCGCAGCATTTGTACTGCAGACTGTAGGTCTCAATGACAGCCATCAGCACCTGGTGCATACTAGCAGTGCTGGAGAGAGTAACTGCTCAACTTAATTACAAAGACAATATGCAAAATTTATCTGACAATGTAATCCATTTTAAAAATAAACTAAATAAATATGAGGTCAAGCACAGTGCACTGAGAAGGCGTAAACAGCAAAATTAGTCCCATTCTGCAGAAAGCCAACAAAATTGATACCAGAAATTTTACATGCATCACAGTTTTTCTTTTTTAAAGAATACCACAGCCACTGCATGCATGACTAGACCTGTTAGTATCGAATCATGTAGTACTGGGGAAAGGGGCAGCCTTGCTTAATTTTCATTGCTCAAAAGCTCAAGAAACTGTGAGAGGTAGTGCCACTCACTCGTAACGTTTTTGAGCACCACTAATACCGATTACCTTTCTGATTGATTCATTTTCGGGTTTAGCATTTAACAGTGATGTTGTAGTGGAGTGCTCCGGATTTATTTTGACCGCCTGAAGTTTCTTTAAAGGGGCCCTGAACCACCCCTCGGGCTTGGTGAAATAAGATAGTCTGAGGGTAGCACATGCTGCTGTGAACATCTCAGCCAAGTTTTGCTGTCAAACGCAGTGCGTGGAGCTCGCAAGCAGATTGCAAAGTCATCTTTTTCTCAAACACTCTCTTTTCAACAGAAGGCCGTGTCCTCACTCTTTCATAGACTAACTATTTCGTCATCGGATGCATTATTTCATAATTCCCTAAGACGGCTGCTATTGGCCGATAGCCGACATCAAGCTGCAGCCAGCTACATGGCGTGGATACCGCAGCCACCACAAGTACCCTGGCTAAGTGCACTGTGGCTCGCTTAGGACAACCACGTTAGGCTTATGTTTAGCGCATCGTAGGCACCAAAGGCAGATGTCGTGGCGCCTACGTTAACATCCAAAATAAAATCTTAACTACGCGCCACATGACATTTAGAAGGCGAAGCATTTTGGGCACACCCCACTGCGCCATAGCTTTCGCAGTAGAAGGCATTCAAGAAGGAGCGGGAGCACAGTGGAGGCCTTGTTTGCTTGCCAATAACTCCGCTTTTGCTGAACGCATTGAAGCACTTTTTGCAGCAAAGCACTTCTGAAATAGCCTATTTTTACTTCAAATGCCTTTCCCCACTTTGAGAAAAAGTGGTTCAGGGTGCCTTTAATGTCCACCTAAATCTGAGTGCACAAGCGCTTTTGCATTTCATCCACACTGAAATGCGGCCACTGTAACCAGGAATCAAACCCATGACTTCATGCTCAGCAGCAGAGCATCACAGCCACTGGAGTCTCACAGCAGGACTTTGGCGAAAGATCTGGGCTGCTATTTTGTAGCAATGCCTTTTTCGATGCTAATGCCTTCTCACGGTTTTCGCGTTTGTGAGTGATTGCATTTGAACACACACAATGCGGAAAGCGCAAAAAGGCATTAGCATCGAAAAAGGCATCGCTACAAAATAGCAACCCTTAATTGTAGAGTGACATTGAAACTTCTTGCAAATACAACCTTAATTTAACCCATTAGCGCCCACTGTACTAGGACTAGCACACTTGATTTCACATCCGTACCTCTTGAACAGCTGAATATTTCCTTTTAGCTATTTCTGTTTCTTGAACCCAGAGGGCACACACACACACACACACACACACACACACACACACACACACACACACACACACACACACACACACACACACACACACACACGCACGCACGCACACACACACGCACACACACACACACACACACCTTAATACAAGGCAGAATCTACTGTTTCATCCACATGTAATAATTTTGTGCCAATTTTAGCAAAACTGTGGATTCACAACAAATTGGGGTAAAGTGTAGACTGTTGGGCCAGTTGGTGCATCCTGTAGTATTGTTGAGCGGAAATACGGGTGGGAAGAGACGGAGTTAGCATCTGTCCTGTCCACTCAGTTTCTTCCCACCCGTATTTCCGCTCAACGACACTACATAATTGGGGTGAGTACTCGCTTTTCAGATGTTACTGCTCGCCTGTTTTATATGGTGTTTGGTACATATGTTAAGAGTGTTAGAAACAAACGGTCGTATCTACTGCTTTATTTCAAAGAATGGAACACACATTCAAAGTTTCGTGTACTTATAGTACACAGGGCGTTAGCAGTCACAAATCCGTGCTTTCATGTTCAGTTGTGTTCCAGCATGAATATGGAGGTTATTTTTGGAAGAAAGTCATTTTGTCACTTGCACAATGCCCTAGATGCAGCTGAGAGTGCAGAAAACATAGCAGACATTGATATTGTGATTGTGCCGCCAGAACCAGCTGAAGATACAGATGAGGAGGAAGGCGATGACGAGAACAACGATGCTCTCGCCATGAACGACGTCTGCGGTTATTTTAGGTTAGCAATGTCTGCAACAATATTCCACCAAAATGGTTCCATCGCAATATAATTATTGAGGACACCCTAGCGGCACTCACGATGTCAGCGTTGTCCTCGCCGTGCTTGCTGGGTGTCACTGTAAGTGTGTTTGGACGCTCAGGCAGATGGTCACGGTTGCTACTTGAAAAAAACCGGAAAGCAGCTGCGATGCTGATCTTGTCACGCCCGAGTAACATGGAGATGTGAGACGTGCACGGCCACTTTGTGGTTTGAAAAAGGGTGCTTCCAAATATTTCATACAAGGAGGTAAAAGTGCAGTGACAAGTGCCTTGGCCATTGAAACTCCATGCGCCCAGTTTACTAGATGTAGTACACCATTGTTACTTGGCAAGCAATAAATATTTCTTGATGACTTTTTGAAAAAGTGATATTTGTTTTTGCTTTCATTATTCACAAATTTTGATCAAAATCACACCCACAGTTTCATCATAGGTCATAGTGGGTTAAGATGGCTGCAAATGTATGCCACAATTTATGCTTTTCAGAGCCTGTATCCTTTACATAGATTAAAAAAAGGAAAAAAAAGGAACTGAAGGGGTTGGGAAACTGTTTATCTTCACAGTAAAACCTGTACTATACTTCCCTTCAGTGCAACTAGGTAAGATTCTACTAACAATGTAAATTTTGTGTCACTCAAAGTTTAAGAACATGGGGTTACTCACTTGCATTGTTTGAATTGCCGTTCAAAAGAACAGTGAGAGTTTCCATAACAAGTGAGCCCATTTGCTGCTGTTCATCAGGAATAGGAACCTTTGCTGAAATGTGCAACAAGCAAGAGGACACAAAAAATTACACGCATCTAATATGTTTATATAAAAGGTATCACCACACACACACAAAAAAAAAAGGTGCCTCATTGCACAACATATGCACTTGTAGCTGTACAATTGAGAATATGGCAGTAAAAGTTCCCACATAATTCATCTCACATATATTTCTGCATTCGGCTGTGAAACATACTAATGTTTTACATGGTCCATTACTGCTGAAGGAACAAGTTCTCTCTAGACCATCCCTTTACTCATACTTACTAATCTGGTATATCTCATATTTCCTCAAAGCTCATATCTGCTTATAGCTGGTAGAACTCTCATTACTTACAGATTCACACAATCCGTATGCAGGCCCTTTAAGGAAAAAAAATATTATGGGACAGATGTTATACAATTTTTGTTCCCCTCCTATCACGCACCTACAATAACTTTATCCAGATTGTGTGTTCTAAGCAACACTCAGCTATTTAACTCAAAGATCACACACCTATAACAAAGCAGAATGCAGTCTTCAAAGCCTAGCTTCAAGAAATTAAGTGCACGAAAAACATATTTTAATACCACTGATTCATAGTAAAATTAGCATGCCGATACAGATGGCATAAGAATCTATCTAAAGTAACCTCTATGCATAACATTACCTTTCCTTTTATTATTCATGTGCTAAAAACAAGCAGCAGCATTTTTTCGCTTTTCTTAACACGAATACCCAGAATGAAATAAAACAAGCATTTCATTTACATGTAAACTACAGTTAAACCTTCATATAATGAAATTGTCAATGTGTAACAAAGTATTTAAGCTTTTATAAATTTGCGTTCATAGAACATCATGTACTTGAACTCCAATATTATAACAAAGTGTCTTTATATGCAATTTCAACATAACAAAATTTCACTGGTCGCGAAGGAATACCGAGGCAATAAATGGAAACTGCCACGGGCACAAATGGGCAAATGGTTGAACTCAATTCGGTTGCTTGCGAATGCACCTCTCAAATTGTGTGGTGCGCGACAGAGAACCGCTGCCGAGCAGAGCAGTGTCTGATAAACATGAGTAGCAGTACTAGTACTAAACGCAAGACCCACCCTCTCGCCATGTTTCGTATAAAATCCAAGTGTGATAAAATCCTATCGAGCCTCGTGTGACAAGTACTGTAGATGCAAGGGAAAGTGCGCAGAATGAACTGAGAAGAATAGTGGCTTCACGCATGCACCTGTGAAAGTGGCGGGAAGGGGTGGTAGCAATGTGATCAAACACATGATGGGAAAGGGGGCGAGCGTGTCTCCTCTCCTCTAGCCCGGCAGGCACAACTGGGTGCATACGCTGCCTACGCACCCTATCACGGAGCTAATGCACTGCTTTCCTGTGAGTTTAGTGCTGTAGGTCATGTAATCTACAGTTTTGGAGACGAAGCAAGACAAAGCGTACACTCCCCTATGCCTGTGCTCTTCCCGCCAGCATGGCGGGAAGAGCACAGAGCATGTGGTAGCGAGTGTTCATGGTCTCCCTGTATGCGCTTGTCACTATACTTGTTAATTAGTAAGCGAATGTTTACTGCAATTTACACAAACGATAAAACTACGAAACTTCAATTGCCTTATTATGTTGCCATCGTTATCCATGCTTCGCCTATTGGGTGAAACTGCAACTTTTTCGCTCATAGAGCCAATACTACAGATGCAATGCATAATGGCTACCGAAATTTCGAATGCCACACCGGATCTTGCTAATATTCTCAGACATGACACATTTGTGCAATGTTGCAAATTTACAGCAAGCATGGCAGGCGTGAAGAATGGGTTGTCACCTGTCACATTGATTTCATGCAATTTTAAAGCGAAGCTTTCTTTGTGGCATCTGACGGGTTTTGATGCTGCACTAGTCAAACTGCATAGAGATCGGTCAGCTGATAGCATCGTCCCACAGTGGGCAACACCATCAGCCGCCGCTGCGGAGTGGGCACAAAGGCTTCACAGGCTTCATTTCATACCGCCAAAGTGAAAATATCGTCAACATAGCATGAAACTGTATCTTTGGTCGGTGACTCTCAAGTTCAACAAAATGAAAAATATTTTATGTCATTGAAATTCGTTTCTTCCGGCTGCCCAATAATTTAGAAATCTTTACGGCCTCCTCCGCATTTAGAAAAATTCAGCGGCAATTATATACTTATTTTCATAAGATATGGCAATGCAGCCATTAAATGTGATATTTCATTGAGACAAAGTAGTAGCGGTGTGCAAATATATTAGTATTAAATTCGAATAGAAAAACACATTTACTATTTGAAATATTCGAACCTCCAAAACATGAAATGAAATTAAATTATGAGATTTTACGTGCTAAAACCATGATCTCATTATGAGGCACACTGTAGTGAGGGGACTCCGGAAATTTGGACTACCCGGGGTTCTTTAACGTGCACTTAAATCTAAGTACATGGGTGTTTTCGCATTTTGCCCCCATCGAAATGTGGCCGCCGTGGCGGGGATTCAATCCTGTGACCTCATGCTTAGCAGCCTAACACCATAGCCACTAAGCAACCACGGTGGATGAACCTCCAAAAATTGCCTTGTTGGCTCTTTAAGTTAGCTTTTCCGCAGTACAGTCTTGTTATGCAGAGAAGCATAATGGTCGTGAAGTGAAGCATATAAAAAATAAGAAGGGCCACTGTTGGCGATGATGGCTACCCAACGTAATCAGGTCAAGTACCCACACTGCCTCTTCATACATCTGGACAACACCAGCCATCAGGTGGAAATCTTGCTCTGCTACTAATCTGGCTAAGTGCCTAAAAACATGGTTTTGAAACTACAAGTTTGACCAAGTAGCAAGCTTGGCAATATTTTTAGACTCTTGCTCTAAAGTAGTTGAGTACTCCAAGGACTCTTCAATGGTAAACTGGATTAAAAAACAGGCTTTAGAAGAAGCAAGGAAAATTTCAACACCAAGGAACCCAGATATTTCTTCAACAATGAAAGCTTCTGAAAAGGCTCTTTCCCTGTCAGCCCTGTTGAGAGACATTTTTAAGCTTATCAACTGGCAGCAATTTTCACTGCAAGAAGCACATGTTGAAAGATAAGTGCATTATTAAATTTGGGTCAAAAAGTAGATTCATGTGAGCGGTGGTTTAAGCATGGTGTCAACTGTTGGCTCAGCTTGTAAGAGATACCTGCTGATACCAAATACTAGTGTGTCCAGTGAGCAGCTCTTTTCAATGTCTGAAGGAATTGCGAAATGCAGGAGGGTGGTTGCTACTCCCCAAACATGTCGAGCAGCTATCATTTTTTCATGACAACATTAAATAACTGTGGTTATGATACTGTCAAACAAAAGTGTTGTACTAGAGAACTTTGTTGACCAGAAAGCGTAATTTTCCTGTATGTTATTTGCTGTACAATAAACCTGCTTTTTTTTCCCCGTACCTCTGGTTGGTGAAAAAAATTGCATTTCTGCAAAACTAATAGAATTCATATTTGAAAAATAATAACAAAAATATTCAATTCGATACACCTTGGTTTTTATTCTTCGAATTCACTTTCATATTTGCTCACTCCTACAAAGCAGTCCTAAATGCAGTGCACTGCAATGTACACCAGATGCACATGTAACACAGCAAACTTGTCTCGATCAATCAGTGAACTGCCTATACACGAGCATTACAAGTCTTACCAACAGGTTCTGCGGCACCGTCGGGAAAAGCCTCCTTGAGCACAGTTGCATAGCGATGCAGGCACGTGACCAGCACTTCTAGCAGCCCCACTTCACGATAAACGTCCTTGAATACAGCATTAAATTGCAGGATGTTTGCAAGCGTGTGCAGGCATATGATGGAACAGGACACCGAGCTGAAAGGGCCAGAAGGGTCCACAGTTTAGTGAGAATGCAGCTCATGGCATTAGGAAATGGTCACAGGCTATAACATGGTTTGGTATACAAGACCTACAAGCACTGAACCACAAGACTTATGCTCTATCTGTTAATTTAACATGATAACGTATTCCAATACATATGCAAGACTTTACTTTCACACTCACTGAGATTATACAATGGATATAGTACCATCGTAAGATATCTCTAAGTATCTCTGTCAGTTATTAGATACTGTCAAGTTGTTTTCAAGTCCTGGTGACGCCGCGGGTAATCGACCTCCAGTGAGACCTATCAAGGACAACTTCTTAAAGCTCACTAAAACATTATTTTTGTACTGTAAGGTTGAGCATCAAATTCATGCGTGCTGCATGAGTCTAAGCTGATCAAATAACTAAATTACCCTGTACATAAAGCATCACACCTCTACCAGGTATTCCTTTAAGATGTCTAACACACCTTTAAAACTCTAAGTGGCATGCATTTCGTGCTATATTACAATGAACACAATACCTGTTGGTTTTCAGAAGGATGCTAAGGCTGATTAGTTCTTTGCATGGAACAAATTTTAGATCCATGACAATGAACTCCAGAAGCTTAAAGAACTTTTCCTGTAACAAGTAAAAAAAGGCATCAACTGGTAGACCTAGCACACTTCATAAAAAGAAAAAAAGAACATACTAAGAAACGAACCTGAATTTCTGAAGTTTTAAGATGGATCTTCTCTGAAAAGTGTGACAAGGGATGGCTGGACTCGAGAATGAAATAATTCGCTTTGTCTGAATGGTAGATGGTACTGATGGCATCAAGAAGCAGGGATGACAAATGCACTGTCTGGGCCTGTAGAAAATAACAAAAATTTTAGAACCAGTGTTGCCCAGGGTGCTCTGCCTTTAAGCAGTATAATTCTGTTGTTTTCCATTAAATATGCATTTTTTCGCTTACAATTCATCGCATGCCATGTAGTTTTCTTGTGCATCAGAATGAAGTTTTAGTGCTTATAAAGCAAAACACTTAGAGTGATGGACAACGAAAGGGGGACCAAAGCTAAAACTTCCTTTTCTTTTTTGTCCCCCCCCCTTCATATACCGTATTTACACGATTGTAAGTCTACCACTTTTTTAAAATTTGAAAATCTGAAGTGGGGGGTCGACTTACAATCGAAACCAAAACATGGCACCGCCAAAAAAGCGAGGCCAACAGGAGCTACAACGTAGTTATTTTATGTTTGCTCTATGGCCCCACCCGTAGCTTTTTGCTATCCCGCATGTTTGTTCGCTTTTTGGAAGAGTTTTTCAACATTTTTGAGAGTTTTACAGTGCACACAACACTCATGAGAGGGTGTCGATAGTTGATGGAAGCGCCGCTGTTCCATTCGCGGCGGCACCCTCAAAACGGCGGCGCTTGCGGGGAGCATCGGTAGTTCATGGAAGAGCAGACACCGCTCGCGGGTTTCTCTTTGCCTGTTGTACTTAGCTTTCTTGACGAAAGGCATTGGTTTGACGCGTTCCACTTGACTGCTCGCTACATGCTACTTCTATGCTTCCTCAGTCGTCATGAGTGCTCCAGGCCCACTAATCATTCAGCACTCGTTCACAGCAGTGTTCAAGAGGGCTGCCATCCTTTACGCCAAAGAAACAAATCGCTGCGCAGCGGGCCACAAGTTCCATGTTTCTGAACGGGTCGTGCGAGAGTGGCGACTGCAGCGAAGCGAAATTTTCACCTGTGACGGCAAGTGAGGAATTTACGATGTGCTGAAGCCTGGATGCTTTCCAGAGCTGTAGGCTAAGCTTGCAGCATACGTAGCTGAAATGCGCGATCGGTCCCTGCCAGTGAAGTGCGACATGGTCATGAAACAAGCCCGGATCTTCACCTTTTAAGGACCTGCTCCGCCGTGAGTATGAGTGACTGGCGGCAGAAGACCGCAAAATTACGCCAACTGGACCTGTCAAAAGAGCCTCCCTGACGGCTGCATGTGGTTGGGTGCATTCGGCGTGGGCTGCTGTTCCACAAGATGTCATGGTGCGGTCGTTTGCCAAACGTGAAATTTCGCAGGACGACGACGCGCAGTGGGACTGTAGCAACGATGACGATGGCAGCACTAGTGAAGATGAGTAGGCCAGTGACCATGTCAGCTACTAATAAATTTTCGTTATCGAACACGCCCTCGGGTATGCTCTCCTTTTCTTTTTTTTTTCCCTGTCACACGATATGGGGAGGTCGACTTACATTCGAGTCGACTTACAATCATGTAAATATGGTAGGTGCTTGAGAAAGTATTCTTGTGTTGTCCAGATTCATAAGTGTAACGGTACTTGTCTATAAGTTATAATGCAGCTGGAGATTACTGTTGCCATTATTGTGCCAATAATTCAGCCACAGTTGCTGAAACTAGAGGAACAATTTTTCACCCCTGCTACACTAAAGTAAGCTGAAGCTGAAGTGAGCTGATAAGTGATAACAGCTACTTCTCAGTTGCAAATAAACTTATTACTGTCACAAACAAATCAGGTTCAGCCCTTGCACAAGTCTTATTTACTGGAACTGAACAATCCCGCCAGTAACTGCGCATGCATTCCTTACAATGTCCAAAATGCAACAGTATTGCATAGAGCTCTTTCACAATGGCTGCCTTTTTTACAGACCCACATTTTTGCCTGCACAGCAAATGAGCGAATGTTCCCTCACATCACTGAAGTGCTTAAAGGGCTAATGACATGGAAAATTTCTACAACTTTTTTTTTGCTTTTTTTAGGTAGCTGTTGACTCCATAATAATGGCACAAAGCCTTAATTCCTAAAGAGCACTACAGATAACTAATTACAGCACCTCTTATGTGACTTGTTCGAAATGCACGTCAAGAGCAGTGTGGCTTCGTATGTGAAAAAGAAGACTATTCATATCACCGAAAGTGGAGGTCATGTTGTATGCATATATGTACAGTACTAGGCATTGTCACTTATGGTGCATCCCAACTTTAGAAACTCAAAGTATACTAAGTACACTTATCCTTATTTCAATTACAACCAACCACTCATATAAAAGATAGTATTAGGAGTACACTTAGTGCATAATGCTTAGATGAACAGCAATGAACAACATGGCAAATTGTGTCTGAATGCCACTATAATGCCATCTTCACATAAGGAACATAACTATATGTTAGCTAAAAACTCCTCTATATGTGAGTTTACGCAGACCAGCACTTCTATAAATAGTAGCAATAGCAGTGGTACAGCCAAAGTCTGATTTTTCGGACTCCCCCTCGGACTGCCACATAGAAAGAATATGGCAGTGCAAAAAAAAAAAAAAAAAGGATACATGCCCCTTACTGCCGCCAAAGGCTCAAATCGTCACAGGCACATCCGAAATAGCTCTGAAGGCCTGCCAGTATACTTATGAGGTGTATCGGTGCTCGCACTATGTTAAGACATAGCCCCTTTCCATTCTTTGTATGCTTCACAGCGTAACACCTTTCTATTGCGGCAAAGGTGACCTTTGGGAACCTCCATAATGCAACGCTTGACTTCTGCCATTTTTCTTCAAAGCCGTACAAAGACTGAGTCGGCGCCACTGCTGACAGCGGCGAATTTTTTCACTGCAAAGCACGGCCCCGTACAGCAGGAAGCTTGGTAACGATGTCAAAGCAGCTAGGCCTAGCATTGCTGCAGTGCCTACGGCTGCCTCGATGTACGAGAGCGCTGGTTTGACGCTGCAAGATAATCAAAATGACGGCGGTGGTGACTTCGAATAATGCCATTTCAAAACTATGTTCGTGGCAAAAGTCCTAAAATCGGATGGGAAAGGGTTTCAGCGTCTGAAATTCCAGACATCCTTATATATTAGCTTTATGGGTTTTGTGGCGGAGCCGCGGAGGCGTCCGAATTATCAGGCATGTACTAAAAATTTATTGTCGACTGCATAAGGTATGTTGCTTATCAACATGTACTATGTCAAAACTTAAGTATTAGAGCAGAATCTTTTCATACTTAGACGACTGCATTACTGCCTCCACTGAGCTGAATATGTAGTATTTACCCCCATTCTCCAGCAAGCTCTTAACATGCTAAGAGAGGAGTAGTCAATGACTTGCTGCCAGAGTTCACAGTAAATTCACATAAGTACAGCTCTTTCTCCTTCAAACTTCACAGACACTGCAAGCACCATACAAGTAAATAAGCATGCTCTAAACTCACTTTGGGAAAAACAGTCTGAAGCACTTGGAATGCTTGAATATTTCTCACGCTTGTCCCTGTAAATGTGTAAGCCATGTGTAAAATATTTTTCACAAATTTCACAAACATGTATACATTGGTAATAGTAAAAATAGCAGGATAAAAATTGCAATTTGTTGAAATTACACAGAACGCAGCTATGCCACCGATATGGCTGCATCCCCGCTAGGGTGGTGATGTGTTGTTTAGTGTTCACATATGGCCTGGAAAGCACCAACTCTTTCTTTTTTGAAGTGTTTGACATTTGATAGTATTCAACAACACTGCACCATTCAATGCCAACCTATGCAGCCAAGCAATAATAATAACAAACCTTTTTCTTTGCAATGTATCGTAAACTATTGACCTTGCAACACAGTTTCAGAATACTTCAAGAATTGCCCAAAAGACCAAAAAATAGCTTCCATTATCATCTTTGTTAATGTCAAGTTTTATTCTTCATTCCTTGCAAGGGCTGTCAGGTTCTAGCTCTGGTTGTTCGATTCTAACATTGCTAAATAAAGATGACTCTACAGACTGCCTGATGCTTTAAAACACCAATCGGAGTTGACCAATACTGCACAACTACCGTGCTAACTGTAAAATTAGTATTTCTGCACCTGCAGAAGCATGGGAAAATTCACTGGCAATCAGCATGCATGTTGCACATGTTTAAACTGAGTAATTTCAACAGGTATTCATTTGGAAAAATTCATGCACAACATGTTATATACAAGTCACTTTACTCACATTAACGAGAAGAAAGGGGGTTAACCGAGGGGCCCGATTTTATTAGTCATATCATGAGAAGCCAACAAACACTGACACCAAGGACAACATAGGGGAAATTACTTGTGCTTAATAAATGAAAATAAAGAAACGATAAATTAATGGAAATTAAAGTGGATGAAAAAACAACTTGCCGCAGGTGGGAACCGAACCCACAACCTTCGCATTTCGCGTTACTCACATTACTACTTCACAGGAAACTAACTGTCCCATACTAGCTCACAAAAATAGAAGGAACATTATGCTGTATACTATATGGCATGCACAATGCCACATGTGCTACCAGACAAGCATTTCCTGGTGGTATACAGTCAAACAATGTTTGCATCCTATATTTGTTAAAAAATCTTGCCGATATCAGCGAAAAAAAAAAAAAATAATGATCGGGTTTACACAACAGAAATGCAAGCATGGTGCCTATGACAGGTGAAAAAAGGTCTCCTGTAAATTTTGGTGGCTCGCTGATAGCATGGCATGGCAGTACATGGCATGTGAACATAGCTACATTACAAATACGTTTTGCACCATTGTTAATATACAGCTGTGCTATCAGCATATTCACACAGGATTGGCATGCGAATGGCACAGACTGCAAGCCAGTAAATCCACTGGCCAAAATACACATGTGCATCAAAATAATGAATTAGGCTATATAAATAATAACCAATGCCAAAATAATGAAATTAGACTATATAATCAGTGAAACAGAAGCAGAAAATGGATGGGCAAGTCAAGTTGCAGCATCTCTTTTTCCTTGTTTTCTAGCACCAAACATGATTGGGGGAAGGCGGGGGGGGGTGGGGGGGCAAGCTCTACAAACCTTTGCCAGATGGCTGTGGTAACGTAAATCCAGGGATTTGGAAAAGTGAACCTGTGCTGGCTTGGCTAGGCTTCAGCTCATAGTAGCCACAAGTGGTGAGCGATGTCATTAGTACAGCAAGGTTTCTCAGTGCTTCACAAGCTTCCTGAGAGCTATTTTGCTCCAGTCTGGAATTTATAACATTTTCTTTCTTTAATAATGACATATAAAAAGTCTGACCACCGTGTACTCTTTGTATTAAAAGACAAAACCAACTATCCACAGTTGGCACAGAAATGCACCAATTGTATACTTTTGCATTAAAAAATTCATTAACATATTCTAGAGTTCTTGCCAAAGACAGCTGAAAACACTCAAATTCAACACAAACAGGCATAATTATAGCGACTAAAAGCGGCCTAAAGAGGCTGTTTTGAAGGTATTTGATTACATGAAAGACTTCCTAGTTTCATGCAAAACTGCAGAAGCCGAACGAATCTGAAAATGTCTCAAAAACTACACGCAGTTCATCTTCGGGCAGAAAACAATCTTATACTAAATTATTATGCATTTTTAATAAAACCCACATTTAGTGAAATGTGTGTTGCTAAAAGAAAGCTATCAATACATATTATCATGCTCATTCTTTAAACATTGCTAAACAAAAACACATCAAAGGAAAATGATGCTTACAGCAAGCAACCATTGCCAAGTCTAACATTCGAAGTGCATTTTACCTTAGGAGAAATTCCGAAAGGAACACATATCCTTGGCAAGATCGGAAGTCATCAAGCAACAGCTGCGAAACCTCACTTGAGTCCTTCAGGAAGCAGAAAATGGTGACGAACATTTCTACAACTTCTAATGGGGAAAGTTCTTGCACTCTCTGCACATTTTCTACACAGAGTGCCACACAACCTTTGCCTGCAAAGAGACAAACATGAAAAGCCATATTTAGAACAGGACCATAAATATCACAGGTGTTGGAAAAGAAAACCATTGGACATTTCATATACCATCAGAGAGAGCGAGTGAATGTTTAATGATATCTGGAGAGGTTAGCCCACTGACACGCCCAGCACACTACCGTATTTACTCGCATAATGATCGCACCCCTGAATTTTGTCGTCAAAATTCTTTTTTTTTTCTTTCCCGTGTAATGATCGCACTCTGAACTTGTCACAGCGATATGTTGTTTGCCAAGTCTAGCTAATGATGATCGCGCTTACCATCTGTCGAATGCTACGCGAACGACTCTTGAAGACATACCAAGCGGTCTGCATGCACCCAACATTCTTAAGCAGATGCCCCATTTCATTCCTTTCATCACTTTCCGCACTTCCATGAAAAAAACAAAGCTACAACCAAACTTGCCTCGGCTTTATTATTTGTAGGCTTTACAATGGTTTTGGTCAACAACAATAACATAAAGGGCGCCTTCCGATTCTTCTCATCTGCACTTGTGGGCACTCAACAAATTGCGAGTGGCAACGATAGTGGCCACGTTTACACTGATACGTTAGAAGTGTACCCTATTCATACGCCGATGCTTGTAACGCAGCTAAGATATTCACCCACCCTTAGCGGAAACATGCCGTATTAGGACAGCAGTGAAGACAAATACAGCAGTTTCCGCAGCGTGCCTGCCATGTGTTTCTGTCACTGGCAGCTAAGCGCGCCCACCTCTATTTCTGTCCCTTCAAAGACGACATGGATACGTTATTGTCGCAAACTTGCCAATATTAACAATATTATTCCTTACTGATATGGAAGAAACTGTTTCAATGCGCGTAATGTACTCACGAGAAGAAAAATAATTGCATTCAGCGTGTTCGGCTTGCTCCGCCAGCCGGCATTTTTGTTTTGGTGTCCTGCACTGACAGCGGCAGCCGCCTGCTTGTCATCCCGCAGCAAATGCGGGATGAAAAAACGAAATGTTTTTTTTCGTGGGAAATCTAACCCGCGTAATGATTGCATCCCTGAATTTGCGTCAATCTTTTTGACAAGAAAGTGCGTTCATTATGCAAGTAAATACAGTACTTATGGTGACATGGTGAGGGATTAATGAAAAGAAGTGTGGTAAAAACAAAAACAAAGCACAGACACAACACACACTACAGTTGCACCTCACAGTAACGAAATCGGTGGGGAATGCAAAAAAAATCGTTTTCGCGAGAATTTCGTTGTTGTGAAATAAGACAGCACAGATAGGTAATGCATCGCAAAACAAAACTTTACTCTCAAAATTCCGTTAGCCTACTTTGGCAAGCCTTGCTCAAGAATATAGACCCGCACTGATGATGGTACAAAGTGAGCCGCATGGGTCGATCAGCAGTGGCAGCACTGTTGTCGAGCAGTATTCTCAGTCAATTGCTTTCAGAAATATCATCACTTTTGTGAGATTTTGCATAACGCAGCACTGGACACAGAACAATAGCGCTCCACGCAAGCAACAGAATTTCTCCAGTGCACAATGTCGCCCGTAGACGCCGACGTGTCCAGTGCCGAGCATGAAAGTAATCGTATCTCGCATTCCCGAAGGCAATCGATCGAGATTACAGCCCCTTCGCGAAAATCTACGTCCGGTGCCGAATCTGCATGCTATGCCTGTCAGGCGGCACCGAAACCAGCGTTCTTGAAGTAAGGGATGCGTATTGCCGGGCGATCGCTTAATCACAGCCTGATGAGTGGCACTCCATGCTATGACTGCCATCTGAGGCGTTGTAAACAATTCCACATAGGTGAGACGTGGCTTTCCTTGTTTTTGCTGCATTTTGCTCACTGAGATGCACATTAAGCACTGCACTATACTAGCGGACAACTTTTTATGGCAATGAAGGGAAAGCTACGGACGCAAAGTGTGCACAAGTGAGAGCGCTTCTAAAATGAGTCCCGTGTTTTCGTCCACATTAGTTTAAGCTGGGAAAGAGAAAACATAAGCACCTCATTAGCAACAGTTGAATAAGATAAAACACACCACTGAATGTAAAAGTTTAGTTATTTTGCAGCTTTTTCCTTCTCATCTGGGCAAACACGAAACCGTCGCACATGAAGCTGCGTAAATTGAGCGTCTGTTTTGAGTAACCAAAAGCACTGTCAAGCGCTGGCGAACTACTTGGTGGCATAACACATGTGCAACATCCAAGCGCACGTAGCTTTCCCTTCATTGCCATAGAAAGTTGTCCACGAGTATAGGTGAGCAAAAACCATCATCACATGTTGGTAGTAACATGAATGCCTCTTTGAATGGGCGATCATCAAACAAGATGGCGGCCATGACATCAAACAAGATGGAGGTGCACACAATCGCTCCAGGAACTTGGTTGTTTTTGTAAACAAAAATGGTGACACCCACGCAAGTGTAATATGGTGGTATTTTACCCAATTTGGTATTTTACCCAATGGTGGTATTTTACCCAAGGAAACGGGCGCCTGCGCTGACCGCAGGCGCCCGTTTCCTGTGTTTTGGTTGGCTGACACCGCTGGTGCAGCGAGGCGAACGAGGTCAGTGCAGCTTGGGCTTGTGGTAGTGCGGAGACGCGGAGTGGTGCATCTTTCGATTCGCTTTGTTCCTTTTGTTCATGAGGCCAACGCAAAGGCTTGAGACTCGTGTGGTGCAGAGCATTTTTCTTTCCGTTTTTGGCATGCGTTCCAGAGCCATGGCCACGAAAAAATGCAAGAATTTGGATTTTTCAACAAAGGCAGACATCATTCGACAGGTGGAGGCTGCAAGAAAAAGTCGTTGGTAGCCACGGCGTTCGGAATTCCTCGCAACACCCTGAGTACGATCCTCAAGAACAAAGCCGATGTTAAGCTGAAGGACAGGATGCCTGGACAGCGAATTTTACGAGCTCTCGGCATTCCCAGGCACAGCACGCGATTTCGTCAGCGCCGACGACGACGTGCAAGCTGTAGCGGATGGCGCTGATGCGGAGATTGTGGCTGACATCATGGGTGACGAGGACGCAGACTTGAGCAGCGGCGAAGGTTTCGACGAAGAGGACCAACAGCTATGCACTACAGCTGAACTTGCATCAGCTTTCAGCGTCATTCGCCGCTGTTGTGGCACAATGGAAGGAGCTGGCCTTTCTCATTTGGACACTGTCAACAAGCTTGAGGACAGCTTAATGAACTTGATGGTGCAGAAGAAAAAGCAAGCAAAGATCACAGATTTTTTTTCCTCTGAAATAAAGGGCTCTGGTCATCGCGCTGTGTTTTTGCTTTTTTACGCGCCTTGGAGGCACAGATCGGTAAGTTCCCGTTAGTCACATTGGGAAACTGCCTTGAGATGTGTGGAGTTGTTAGAGAAGCTTTTGACATGCATATTTTATATTTCAAATTATAGATATATCGAACTATTTCGCGATCCCCTTTGAGTTCGATATATCCGGGGTTGACTGTATTTCATTGCCATGAGAATTTCGCTGTCGTGGGGTTTCGTTATCATGGATTTCGACTGTAACACATGCAGCTTTACACACAGGTATTGCTTACAACTTTTCTGCTTTTAACGAAATTCTGGCTCTCACACTCTTGGGGGGTACATCCCACGTTAATATAACTCACTTACAGCTTCTCCACTTTTTAACAAAATACTGCTTCAATTTCTTGAAGTCAATTTCTTGTCCAAATAACTTCGTTACAAGTAGGGTTTATTGTATTCACAATAACCTTAAGGAATAAAAATATGTAATTCTTAAATTGAATACTCATATTTAAAACAATGTATCCAATTATTACTTGAAATTCAGAACACATTTATACTCCAAATTTTAAATAACGACACTTCATGATGGACAACTTCCAGAAAAATACTACATTTTAATAGCTGTTGCCAGATATGTCAGCTAGAGGGAAATCACTGTGGGCAAATCTGAACAATTTGTTCCTGCCAATTTCAGCAAGACATGTTAAACTGTCTGTAGTATGGGCCAATACTTCCGTAGGTGATTGACAGTGGAAAGAATGCAATGTTCTTGACCGGCTTTATTTATGTTCATATTTTTCAGCAAACCATGTTAACCATGGCAAGTAGAGGCGTGACGAGGCCACTTACTATGGATGTAATTGACAACAGGAGCGGTGAGACCATGTCGAGACAGTGTCATGAGCACTTCGGAGGCACTCTTGCGCCACACATTGTTGTACGGTGGACACCAGGTGGTAATGGCACTGAAAAGCAGTGTCAGGTCGTCCTTCCGTGCCAACTCCTCTGCAGGGGCGGAGTGGCTGCATAGCCGCACTAAGACCTGCATGAGACACGACAAAGTATTGTCATGATGGAAGCATAGAGACAAGACACAAGTAATGAAGCAAACCGTTTAACTAGTGAACTTGTGGATGCATAACAAATAAAGAATTGCATAGCAGTGACAGTAAAAAGTATGGCATCATATGCTTAACTGAATGTTACAGCTTGAAGATGGCCACAATGCAGGCATCCCTGCTCATTCAAGATGAATTGCTTTTTATTGTGAATGCTAAGAACATCCAAATAGCTGCGGAATTCAACAGCATGCACACCCCTTTTGTGCTGTAATGTGATTACTAAATTTCATAAGTGTACCAACGCAGAAACAGAACAACCATAATGCATCTAGCAAAGTGAACAACACAAGCTTTTTCCCTTCGTGCAAATTGAGCAAGGCTTGAGTGAGGTCATATCCTAAGAAAAACTCTCTATCACAGGCAATGAAAATTAACTGTCCAATTAGTGCCAAGTTAGCTGTTTGTAGGACTGAAAAAAATGAAAACCCTTTTAAGCACAACTAAAATGCACATGATGGCATGTTGACTTTCAGTGTGGTCTATCTCGCAATAAGTTTTCTGGACAACAAATATTATAGGACAAACAGCAACATTTCAGCGGAGCACAGATCTGAGTAGAATGGTGCCCGATTATTGCAAATCAAGGAGAGAACTTAAAACTGTCTACAGTCGAACCCGGATATATCGAATCTGAGGGGCGTCACAAAAAAGTTAGATAGTTAGGTAATTCAATATATAAAATAATAGGCACCGAGGCACACGGCGGCTTACTGAATGGTGCGTCCAAGGGCTGCTAGGTTGCTGCAAGCAACTTGGGAAAAAAAAGCAAGGTCACATTATTTACGTGCAAAAAAATTCCCAATTCTGGTTTGCTTCTTCTGCGAAATGAAGAAGACACTGTTGTGGCAGTTCTTGAACCTCTCCAGACAACCAGTGCTGTCACTGATCCTCGATTTTCTCGTGGGCAGGAATGTGCACACGACAGGCTTCCAATCTTATTTAGTCAGCGGCTTGTAGCTTTATCTTCTCCTTGTTCTTCAGAAGTGTGCTTAATGTGCTGCACGGGATGCCAAAGTCATCTGCTCACCGTGGAATTCTTCTCGCCGGCCTCAACACACTGGATTACTTTCAACTTCATTGCAAAATCCAAGTTGATTCTTTTCTTTACACCTGCAGCGGCGATCGTTTGCAGAAAAATGACACCACGAATAGGCACTAAACCCATGCGATGACACCACGAAAATCATAAAGAACGAATGTTCACATTCAAGGTAGCACATGGGCTTGCCGAACAGCTTGATGGGGCTAAACTGACTGCAAACAAGAGGTGTGCAAGAAGCAAGAAGTGCAAAAGAAAAAATAAAGTTAGAGTCACGTTTCACTTCCGTGAATGCGGGTGACGGGCAAGCATACGGGTCGCTGCGACGCTTCACTTTGTTTCTCCTTCACCCTTCGCTCAACACCACCTAGACTTTCCTCTGGTGGCGTTGCTCTGTTGCGCGCCGAGTCTTGCGCACTTTCCCCAGCATGCGATTCTCTTCTCCACCTCCAGACGCCAGGTGACCTCAAAGAGCACAAAGAAGTGCATTTTGAGGTCTTCAGCGTAATGCTGTGTTCGATATATTGAATCTGCTGGTGAAGGGGCGTACTATATATGTACACACCAGCCCTATACATTTGCATGGGATTTTCAAGGGGATTTTACAGCTGTTCAATATACACAATATGTGGGTTCGATATATCCGGGTTCGACGGTATTTTGAATACCAAACACGTAAAATGAGCATGATCAAGCACAAGTGCACCTATATCAACAAATACTTGCTCATTTCACTTTCAACACATAATCTAAAACAACCACTACATTTAATCATGCACAGCCAGTAAAAGATGTGCAAATGTAAAGGCAATCAAGTAAATGACACGCCACAATTCCAGCTGCAGAGCAATGCAAGGTGCCCCTGCAAAATGGTTGTGGAAGGCATAATAAGTAAATTGACTGACTTAAGAAGCTTAATGATCCAAAGCAACATGGGGCCATGAAAGGTGCCGTAATCGAGTGCTCAGAAATAATTTTGACCAGCTGGAATTCTTTAAAAGGCCCCACACCAGGCCACACAGCAAACTTCGGTTATACGCTGGAAATTGTTACGTGTCCTCTAGGGAGTGTGCTGCTGCAAACATTTTTCAAATTGGCTCATTAATAGCCGAGATAGAATATTTCCCTGCCGTGAACCCACGATTTCAGGAAGCGAGCTCCACTGCCACGTGAGACACTCTCTCCACTTGCCCGGAATTCCTTTCTGTGTTCTCCCATACCGGACCTTGAGGATCGCGTGACGGATGTCACGGGCCCCGCTTTCATTTTTTTGTCCTCGCCATTTTGCGGCGCGGCAAACTTATGCTGACGACGTCACGCGCGAGCTGTTGTTATTGTCTCGTTTTGCGCAGCGCACAATTTTGCACGCTGTGCACAAGGACAGCTGACTAGCTGTATATTTCAGTGCTACTCGAATACTGAGGCAGACTTAAGCGGATTACAGAGCATGATCCCACACTGGAACACGGTAGAAAATGACATCGTTTCGGTGTCTACGCGCACGACTGCACGACGTGGGAACAAGCAGACGAAACAGAAGTACATCTCTCTTGCTGCAGTGCGAAGTAAAACAAAAACATGTAGACATTCGGTTTGTGTGTTTTATTATTTCTCTAAGCTTTAATTTGTCTATTCAGGCAACATATTATACAGATAATAGATGTTGCTTTGCATAATTCTCGAAGTCACGTGTCACCACAAGTGACGTCACGGCACAAACATGTGTACATAGGCACACTAGCACATGTACGTCAGCCTCTGGCTTGGAATGCGGTGGCCACGAGGAGAAGGGAAAATGGTGTTCGGTTTGAAATTTCAGATCTTTCTACAGCGCGTAGCGATGTAATATTTTGCAGACGCGATCATTATCGCACATTGTATGCTCTGCCGCTTGTCAGCTCAAAATGGCCAGACCTGGTGAGGGGCCCTTTAATGTACGCCTACACATAAGTACACATGGGGAACCCCTCCATGGCATCTGGTCTAGCTGTTTGCTGAGTCAAACACACCCAACTGTTATTATTGACAGAATCCACCCGGTTCTTGCTGATCCCACTGCTGCCCAGGTGTATGGAGTCACTTGCCACTGGACCACAGACTTGTGCCTCTCTGTTGGTGGCGTTCACAGTCTAAGTGTTGACAGTGGGCGCATTTGGCGGGTATAATAGCATGTCATCATGGCGTCGTGGTATAGCATGAAGACAAGTTCCAGTTCTAACCGTACTTTGACCCATCTGTTCCCTTAATTTTATCTTGCGGTCTCTCTCTCTCTGAAGTAACCTCCTGCCTAGTCCCGCTTCCCATGATGAATAAGAACAAACAAAAAATTCACCTAGATCTGCGCCCTTGTAGCAAACGACGCATCTTAGCAAACAGCCTCTTTTTCTCCCATTTCTCCCATCCATCCTTGGCTCCCTCAATTTCTGAAAGCTACCACTGAAATCAGTGACAACATCGAATGGTGCATTGTGTCTAATGTGCGATATAGTATTTCAGCACATACTGACATTGTGAGGAAAAAGAAAGAGGGCTTGTTATAAGCTTGCGAGCACAAATGGCTTTGTCTCCTTTCTTTCCTCCGCATACATAACCCTAGACCTCCTGCAATATTTCAAAAGTGGACCTTCTCACACATCTCAGGCCCAAAGTAGTAAAGCACACTGCAAATGGAAGCAGCTGGCCCAAGGTTGGCAGGGACAAGACTTCCTTTAGATTGCACCGCTCATGAGTACTAAGGGGGAGCTGAGCTAAGAGAGATGACGGAGAGCATAGACACCTTACAGGTACCCATTAGCAAATACAGACGTTTGATTTTTCGGACTCCCTAGGGACTGCGAAAACATCTGAAAAATCAGGCAGTCTAAAAAAGTGAATGCATGCCTTTGAGTGCCTTCAACTCTTTTGTTACTGTGTCGATAGAAAATCGATTAATTTGATAAACAGCTTATGTAACAATGCGAAAAAAATCAGGAAGGGACACCGATAGAGACCGAGTGCTCTTTCACTCAGTCTCTATTGCCGTCCTTTCCTTATTTCTTTTTCGCACTTTTACATAAGTTGCAATGAACCAACTAGCCCAGCAAGCAACCATTCTTGAACAGTTTTTCTATGCACTGTTAAACATTTCCATTGAAATTCTTTTACTAGCGACATCATTGCACTGTCTAAAATGACGACTGAACTTTGCAATTTTTGGCTGATTTGGGAGTCTGGAAAAATGAAATTTCGAATGGAGGTTTCGCAAAACTAGCCTCCAATGCTCCTAGCACTTTTTCATTAAGAAGAGTCAAAAACTGCGCTTTGGTCGAATTGGCAACATAATTTTTAAGTGACAGAAGCAGTGAAGACACAAAAGCTTCTCTCGGGTTGTCAATTTTCTGATACGACATATCGGCTGCTTTAACAATGTCTCAAACAACAGTAGATGCTCATGAGCGTGTGTTTTTTTTATAACTGTGTTCAACTACTATCAAGTGCAACTTTATTTTCCCCACCATGGGTTTTTTCATCCATCAATACTTCAACAGCCCATGTACAAATTATTACAAGAAACACATAGTGAATTTCAGATTGACCTTCGACTGAAGCTTGATTCGCTGTCTAATCTCTTACATTTTAAACACCACCTTTGCAAGTGCACTTATTCATTACTGCCCAATATTGTGCAAAACTCCAAGTTGCTGTACAGGAACTGAACAAAGCATGTGGAGGTTCCAGTGCCAGTTGAACGCACACTAAACCACATTGCTTGCTCACAAAAGCTGATTGAACGCAATAATCAAATATGAGAAGGCTACAGCATTCTCCCTGACCTGACAGCCATTACTTCGCAATCCTAAAGAATGCAGTAAAAAATAAACCAGGTGAGTGTGCAAATGTGAAAACAACTTTTTCACATTTGCAATGCTACTGCTTTCCCACATAGCATAGGTATCACTATCGCTAGTATTCACACCAACAAATCTTCATAATTTTTTTGCATGATCTGAGTTACAAAAGTTAGGTTACAAAAGTATATATATATATATATATATATATATATATATTTCTTACACTCAGTACTTATACTAAAATTGCAATTTACAACTTCCATTTGTGCTCCTTGAGGTGCTTCTTTGAAGCTTCACATAAGAATTCTCAAAATTTGCCTGAGCAATTATTACTGCTATGCATCCATTCAAAACACCAGTAATCAAGCTATAATTTTACATATCGCAGGATACGTTGCGACTACTACGTGTTGAAATAAAAGGTTAAAACATAAAATCTCTGAACATAAACACATAACTAGTGGTAATGACTGAGTTAAGGGCTCAAACAGCCACAGCCACGTCCAAAGTAACTTTAAAGGCCTACCAGTACAATCATAGGCTCCTAGGTGCTCATAGTGTGACAGGAGATGGCGGGTGTGCGAGTGTGTAATTAAGGAACACATTCTATGTCCAGTGACAGTGGCGCCTTTGCACTATTGGTATGCTTCACCGTAATACAGTGCATAGACTTCACCACATAACATAGCCATATTTGGGCAAAGCTGACTTTCGGAAACCAGCATTATGCAAAGCTTTTGGCATCTAGGTGCTTGTACTGTGACAGGAGACGGCAGGTGTGCACGTGTATAATTAGGAAACACATTTTATGCTCCGTTACAATGACCCCTTCGCAGTATTGGTATGCTTCAACGCAACACATTGCGTATGCTTGACTGCGTAACACAGCTGTACTGCGACGAAACTGACTTTCGGAAACCGGCATTATGCAACGCTTCAGACCCTTCCGGGCTTTATGTGCTTCAATGCCATCGAGAAGGTTGATGAAGGCAGAGTCGGCGCCATTGCCAACAACGGCGAATCCTTTAAATGAAAAATGCAGCCCCAGACAGCAGGAAGCTTGATTAGCGATCATCGAAGCAGCTAGCTAGGCCTAACGACAGCACAAAAACGACTACTATGGCTTCCAGTGGTTCAGCGTGCGAGATCGCTGGTTCGAGGCTAAGAGATAATCAAAATGACGGTGGCAGTGGCTTCAAATACGGTGTTTCGGACCTGCGGTCACAACAAAAAGTCAGAAAAATCGTACGGCGAAGGGCTTCAACGTCCGAAATTTCAGACGTCCTTATGCGCTGGCTCTATAAGGTGATACGAAGGCATGCATTCGAATTATCAGGCATGTCAAAAAATCGGCCGTTGACTGTAGAGTCGAACAGTGATAATGAAGTCTCATCTGAAATGAAAATACCTTCATTATACCACATATTTGTTATTAGCACATATTTGTTACACACTGATATCAGAGTAAAAATGTTTAGATTTGCTTCATTATATCCATGTTCATTATATCAAGGTTCCACTTATTTGTGTGCACTCGCCCTGTGTGACTGCTGGATGCCCTGAGATGCTGGCACAGAGTAATGGGTGGTCACGACTTGTGTCAAGACCTGTTTATGAACTTATGCACTTGAAGTGCAATATTTTTCAATGCCAATGGAATGCACTTCCATGTTGTGCGCACCTGAACGAACACTTTTTGGAGCAGGATCCGGCGCTCGCGGGGTGTGAACTCGCAATGGGGCTCCAAGCGGTCAGGGTCACGCAGTTGTGGCAGGTCGAAGAACAGGTAGAGGCACTTGACCAACGTAGAAGGCAATGCGCTCGAGGTCATCACCTCCACCAGTGGGGCCCCGCCGCTGGCCAACAGGTTCATGGTGGCCAGCAGCATCCAACCACGGCTCTGCTCCTCTGTGCTCTCAATTTCCAGGAATTGCGCAATGGCACTGCTCGCACTCTCTGGGTTATACACAGAGATGGGAGGGGGCGGGATGCAAGCGTATGCTTGTGGATTACACAGCTACATGCGACATAATTGGTGAAATCAACAGAACATGCAAACAAGCTTGCCAGATGGAACTGAAGGTGACATGTCAGGCTATGAATACAAAGGCAGTTATAATGATACCAGTAGCACACCACACTAGTTTACAAACTGCTAGTAGGCATACAGGTACATTTACTGCTGCCCCCACAGGGTGCTAACTTCGTTCCATCACACACAAGAGAGAGGAAATAGTCAAGGAACTAATTGGCATCACCGAGCTACATGATGCTGTCCATGACCTGGATAAACAATTCGATCTCTTGTGCAAGTTCACCTTAATTTAAGGGGCTGATGCAACAGTACATGCATAGCCTACAACTTGGGAAAAAATTTAATGCCCTGCAGTCCGAAAGAAGCCTTCCTTCAGTTTTTTTTTCAGCAAGGAGTGACTCCTTGCTATTACATCTATGAAAAATAAGCGTTAGCTTTGCTTTATACATGATTTTCATGGTAGTTTCACATATAGTGAAGTGCTGATACAATGGCTGTTTTTTGCAGAATTGTTGGTCACAAGTGGGCTAAGCAACACCAATGATTAATATCATAACAATGCACATTAGCATCATCAGCTTGCTTAGCATAGCTGGTTTTGTAGTTTTTCATCCGGCCACTATAGTCAGCTCTGTGCACAAATGCCACATAATGTCGAGCTTTATTTATGGTAGCTACTGGACTGGGTGCAGTCACTTTTTTACTTACTGCTGATCACATGAAACTTCTGACACCTCCGATCAACGGCAAGGGGGTGAAAGGGAAGTCACATAAGCAGGTTTTGAAGAATGTGAATGGACGTAAATTTAGCAAAGTACAATGTTGGGCTGCTTGATGCACAGCTGACAATGTTAATGGCGCAAAAGGTGACTGCACACTACAACATAAGTATGTGATGGCTTGTAGGGTTGCCTGTATTTTGCTCTCAGGATCTGCACATTCAAACAAAAAGAGAAATTTAGTTGAGTTCAGTTCTCTTTTTGTCCATCCGTCTTTTTTTTCTACAACCTTTTGCACCACAAACACTGACAAACATAAATTTACATACAAAATAAATTTGTAGTCTTTTGTTCAATGTAAAAAAATTATTTGTGAGAAAGAAATATATGAATGCATGTATAGGAAGAGGCAACACCAACCTGTACTTTGATTTGAAGCCCGCCTCCGAATCTCAGAGACCATGAGCTTGGAAACTAGCTTGGAGAATGCTAGCACATCGCTGAACTTGTCAATAATATCCGCAGCAGGGCTGTTCTCAAACACCTACAACACGGAAGTCAGAGCTTTCATAAGAAAGGGAGCAGAGCAGAATCGTTACATAAAAAAACAATCAGCTGCGAGTAAATCCTTTCAAAAGCCACAGGTCATGTTGAGCTGGTGCAGGAGCTTCAAGGCAGCACTGCCACCTGTCTTTAGTTTCTTTCTGGCTTGTCAAGCTGCCTCTTAAGGTAATGGAGTTTTTTTTTTTTTTTGTATTGTGCAAGGGCAAACAGTCGCACAACATCTGAGCCTAATGTTATTCCTGTACTTGTAGCAAGGAGCCTACAGCTTTGTTCATGAAGCTGCCCTCAAATTTGCGAAATCCCCTCCACTTCTTGTGAATATTTCTATGCACTTTTAAACAAAATGGCATTGGTTAGGTTTCTTTATATCTCACGACTAAACATTGCCTCCAGTAGAAGCATAAGCCAAGAAATCTTGTCACTGACAGGGTGATGGTGTCGCCTGGCAGTGGAGAATGATACCACTGAGCCAACACTCTGGCCTGAGAGATCAGGCAGTGTGACAGAGGTCACATCACACTACCTCGATGTCATGCCAGCACAAAAGCACGAAGCAATGATGGGCAGATCATGATGGGTATTATCACAGGTGCCCAGCTTTTGAGCGCACTTCAAATAGCAAAAAGGAGGGGAAGCTTGCAATGGTACCAGCAGCATTTGCCTGCCACTTTCATACTAAATTTATTCATAAAGTTTGTGTTGCAAAACAATCGTGAGGCTATGGATCTGTGATACCATGCACTTTAGCGAACAGTTTTATAACTGCGCAAACAAACGACCACAGAGAGAGAGCGCACAAGGACAGGTGCAGCCTTGTGTCCTTGTGTACTGCGCCTGTCCTTGCGTGCTCTCTCTCTGTGGTTGTTCGTTTGCGGAGTTATAAAACTGTTTGCTAATAGGCACCAACTTGCCAAACAAGAACTTTTTCTAAGATACCAGACATCTTAACCTAGACTGGTAGATTATAGTTCAGCACCTGGGAACAGCTTAGTTGCAGCAGGCTAGAACGTACTATAACCTCTTTTTGAGCACCGTAATCGCTCCCCTCTGCCCGACGCATATTTTGTTGCCAGCAGTGGCAGTGCCACAGTTGCTAACTATTGAAGGAGCATCGCCCTAAAGCGTGTCGGGCATTGGAGCGTGCGTCTAGTATCTGACCAGACACATGCTCCAGACCGGCCATGGGTAGAGCTACAGTGTGCTAGACATGCTCAATAGCTAGCGACAACAATGCCGCTGCTATGTGCAATACTTCTCGTAACACACACGCATAGGCAAGGCCAACGTCGGTTGGCGCACTGTCCACATATTCTAATTCACTATAACCAGGCTATCGCAAATTCTAAAGATAAACAACAACACGGCCTTCAAATTACCACGACAGCCATCAGTGACACCACTCCCCGACAGTGACTCAAGCCGGCAACTTTTATTAACTTTTTCTTCATAAAAAAAGAAAAATGTGAAGACAGAGTGAAACCTAGGACACAGGCTTGATGTTATCGGTGGCACAACGTTGACACAAAAATTTAATAATGTAGTCTGGTCTTAATTTTCAGCGCCGACAGCAAATTTAAAAAATATTTTTTTTAAATAGAAATGTGAATAGAGTTTTAAATGAATTATCGATTTGAAGCTCACTTACTGTTTTTCTATAGTGTTCGTTTAAATAATGAATCCCCAATACTAATAAACTAGCCAAAATATTGATGTAAGGTTTCAAGGCAAGGTTCAAATGATGACTGCTAGTCCAGAATTACCTTCCAAGTATTTAAGCGTAAACAGAAGAGGGAAATTCACCTCGCATTAGCCCCTACATAGCCTCACGAAAGTTGAAGATGATGCTAGCATGTTGTACTACCTCGTTAAACACTACTTCAGTTGTGCTGTAAATATTCTAGTGCATGTTCTGGCATCACTACAGTATCAAATGTGGCATTGAACTGCCACGTTACTCATTGTCAATACAAAGTTGCAGAAACACACCATAGCCCATATTTAGTGTTTCGTGTCTTATAGAAATTTAAGCAAGTTGAGGAAAATAGCCCATTGGAATTTGAGTAGCTCTTCCATACAGCTCGCTTTGGTTTACTACAAGAGCTAATATACAAAACACTGTGTCCTATAATTTACAATGATGCACAGAGACAGTTCACAAAAAGGCTTGCACTTTTTCTCATATCCCTATCTTGAGAGATTCATTTCTTTCCTCTCACGTACTTGTCTCATACTAACATTTCAGGTGGAAGAGAGAGAGAACTGCATCAGGCTTTTAGACATGGATTGATGGGGTTAGATACCCCAATAAACACATGGTCTACGACAGATGCCTTGGCGAAGAGTTCTCGATTATTTTTGCCCAGCTGGGGCTCATTAATGCACACCTGAAGTGTGATATGCAATTAATTTTGCATCCCAATACCACTGAGCTTGTAAATGCTGGAGCTTTCAAATTATCGTAAATGCTAGAGCTTTCAAATTATCGAATCTACTCATATACAGGTCAAGTGCGAAAGCAAGTCAACTTCCTGCACCTATACAACCTTTTTTTTTTATTTTATGTATTTTTGTTCAAGCAGATTTTAAAGATGGATATCTAAAAAAGTGGCACTAGTCTGAGAATTTCTGCTGAGTGGGCAAAACTTGACTACTGCGTTGCTTCCATTCTGCAATTTTCAACATATGTCCTAAAATGAATTGGAGACAATTAGCAGATCTTTCTCTTTAGCTACCTGAACACTGATTTGTTGAGCAGGTAATGTTTGTCTATTCCCGTAATCAACCTGAAATGGTCAAATTATGTAATAGATCCATGTGGCGTTTAAAGACATTGCTCAAACTAAAAAGACAAAAATATACAAACACAGTTTACTGTTGACAATATAAAAAAAAAGTACGCTAGAATATAGGTGAACCAGCCTCACAAATATCCGAATACAACAGTTGTTTTTTTTTATGCGAAAGTTTGCTTTTAAGATGAGCAAAATTACTTCTCCACATTAACAGCTAAACCGCATTTCTTGATGTCACAAGTGGCAGCACGCTTTGCAAGCATTTATCTTCTTAACATCCTTTGCCACTGTTTATTCCCCTCAGAAGTACATCCTACACACTACTTAATGCGTTACTACTAATACATTTGTTGAAGCTCATCCAAATTGAACGTAGACAAAATGGGACACTAATATGCATTCTACTTTTTGGACATAGAGTCATACCCCTGTCACACGGACGCAGCTAAAGTCCTTTTAACTCCCTTCAACCAAGGACGACTTTATCTCGAGGGAGATGCGCACCATGTCACATGGCAGTCCTTTGGCAAAGGAAGTTTAAGGAAGTTCCTAGCAAAAGGAGATGGAAGATCTCCCTTGCAGACTGAAGGGAGTACTCTTGTTCCCAGCGTGCTTGAATTTCGAGTCAAGAAATCACCCTCATTTTTATTCATTTCACTTTTACCAGCAATTATAACTGTTTTTATTGCATATAATATAGTATTTGAGCACTGACAAATATATTTGAGTTGAGCAGCTACATTTGACTCTTGAACCGGGCGTTCTCGGAATGGCTGCTAAGTTTGCCCTGACTGCGCCATTTTTTGTTGTTTTGGTCAACGCGATCGCACGTCTCGCGCATGCGGAATGAGTGATTCACGTCTTTCCCAAGACTTTTTAGCAATACATAACGTGTTTCTTTCATGACTGCGTACAAGGTGAGCAGTGCCTAATGGGCCCCCAGCGGCAGCTTTCAAAAGCTCGCTTATAGGCCGTGTGACACGGAGCTAACTCCTTTGAGGTGAAACTCCCTTGCGGTGCTTTAAGGGAAGGAAGTTTGAAGGAAACCCGAGTTGCCCGTGTGACACGGGTATAACAGTAACTAAGGGAGTTTGCAAGTCCATTAGGCAATGAAGCTTGTTTACTATTATAGGTTGCAATTATTGCAGTGCAGTCAAGTTTGGCTTAGTTTTCAATGACACATTAGCATAAAAACGGTTCCCTTCATTAAACATGGCAGCTATACATCAGCATGACTGTACTCCGAGGAGAATTATGTTTTTCTGTTGAAAAACTTTCTGCTTGAAAAACTGGTGGCCCTTTATATGTACTGTCTATCAACTTCAAGAGTCCCAGAGAACTGGAAGAATGCCAACATTATACTAATCCACAAAAAGGGAGACATTAAAGAATTGAAAAATTATAGGACCATTAGCTTACTCCCAGTATTATATAATATATTCATCAAGATATTTGCCAATAGAATAAGGGCAACACTGGACTTCAGTCAACCAAGGGAACAGGCTACTTTCAGGAAGGGATACTCGACAATGGATCACATCCATGTCACTAATCAGGCAATCGAGAAATCTGCAGAGTACAATCAGCCTCCCTATATGGCTTCCATAGATTACGAAAAGGTATTTGACTCAGCAAAGATATCAGCAGTCAGAGGCATTACGTAATCAAGGAGTACAGGATGCTTACGTAAATATCTGAAAATATCTACAGAGATTCCACAGCTATCTTAATTCTCCACAAGTAGGAAGATACTTATAAAGAAAGGGATCAGACAAGGAGACACAACCTCTCCAATGCTATTCACTGCATGCTTGGAAGTATTCAAGCTATTAAACTGGGTAGGCTTAGGAGTGAGGATCAACGGCGAATAGCTCGGCAATCTTCTATTTGCATATGAAATTGTCCTGTTCAGCAACACTGAGGATGAGTTGCAACAAATGATTGAGCACCTTAACAGAGAGAGTGTAAGAGTAGCGTTGAAGATTAATATGCAAAAGACAAAGATAATGATCAATAGCTGGGCAAGCGAACAAGAGTTCAGGATCACCAGTCAGCCTCTAGAGACTGGGAAGGAGTACGTTTACCTAGGTGAATTGCTCACAAAGGGCCCTAATCATGAGAAAGAAATTTGCAGAATCATAAAATTGGGTCGTAGTGTATACAGGAGACATTGTCGGATCCTGACTGGAAGCTTACCACTATCATTTAAAAGAAATGTGTACAATCAATGCGTTCTACTGGTACTAACATTTGGGGCAGAAACTTGGCGATTGACACTGAAGCTCGAGAACAAGTTAAGGACCGCCCAAAGAGCGATGGAACGAAAAATGTTAGGCATAACGTCAAGCGACAGGAAGAGAGTGGTATGGATCAGAGAGCAAATGGGGATAGCTGATATTCTAATCGACATTAAGAGAAAAAAAATGGAGCTGGGCAGGTCATGTAATGTGTAGGTTAGATAACCAGTGGACCATTAGGGTTACAGAATGGATGCCAAGAGAAGGGAAGCACAGTCAAGGGCGGGTAAAGGACTGCAGAAGACTAGGTAAGGTGATAAAATTAGGGAATTCGCAGGCGTTAGTTGGAATCAGTTGGCGCAGGACAGGGGTAACTGGAGATTGCAGGGAGAGGCCTTCGTCCTGCAATGGACATAAAATAGGCTGACGATGATAATGTTGAGACATAAAACCTTGAGCCAAGTTTTAATATTTGCTCACATGCCCCGCTCCCCTCCCTATAAAGGAACCATAGAAAAACCCATCCAACAACAAAATAAAGATGTAAATAAAATACGCAAGAGGCTATGCACTGAAATCGCATGTCAGCTTGCATCTTGAATAAATTAAAAAATATATTTTAAAGCTTGGAGTTCCTCTGAAGGAGAAGGCATAGGACTTGTGTGTGCTTCCAAGATGTAGCAATTCTCAAGAGGCAACTCTGTTCCACTAAAATAGCATGTTCTTTTGTCTCTGTAATCTTGACATTCCAACATAATGTGTTTCATGGTTTCAAATCCACTTAATTCACAAGCTCTAGCCTGTTTACATAAATACCACTACCTTTGCCTCACCTGACTATACTACGATCATATTTTTCTTACCCCTTTTTTTTGGCCTTTTCCCACCCTCCTTCAGGGCCTTTGTGTCCCCAATCCCCCTCCCTACACAGAGTAGCATGTATGTGTTTAAATATATGCCAACAGAATTATCTGGATTTCATTAAAGCTTTCCCTCTCTCCCTCAGGCTTGTCAACCAAAAGCATGAAAGCAAATTCCATGGCCTGTGGACAACTACAGCAGGAGCAAAGCTATAGAAAATAGCTCATCGCTTGCTTCAATACATGCAATAATACACACAATAAGATTTTTCTTTAAATCACGTTTGCCTAAAGACATTAGCAATCAGTCACATGAATCTGACTTGCTACCCTAATATGCCTGGAGTATTAAGAAACCATGCACAAAGGTTTGCTAAAGGGACGCTAAACAAAAATATCACGCGAAACCAGATTGGTAAGTTAAGCTTTTGCAACAGCAGAAAGACAACTGTTACCACATGAAGAGGCCTACTAAGACAGAAAAGATACGAGAACAAAAGATACATGGAGACGCCACCTTACACCTCCCGCACAAGCTGACAGTAACGGATGGATTCAGACACCCCCCACTTCGGTGCTGTTTGTGGATAAAGAAGGGTTACATCGCACATACGAAGAATTCAAGACTGAACTTGGGAAGTTTTGAGAACTTTTTCCATGCAATGAAAGACCAAATACGAGAAGATACTTAACTTGTGATGGCACACCAATGTACTGGTGCTACGATTTGGGTCCAAACAAAACAACAACAAAAAAATGAAAGTTTGTCCTTCATTTTCTACTCCAGTAATTAACATTTTCCTGCCAAATAAATGCATATAGAGTTTTGATTGAATACCAGACTATAGCAATTTACTGTTGCCCTTTAGTATCCCTTCAAGAAACATATTTGCTCTCAACTGACCTGCTGCGATGGCTCGGTGGCTATGGTGCCCTGCTGCTGCGCACACAGTTATAGGTTCAAATTCTAGCCACAGCAGCCATGTTCCGAAGGGGGAGGAATGCAAAAGTGCTCATGCATTAAAATGCGGGCAGCCTTAAATCAACCCCCGAGGTGGTCAAAACTGATCCAAAGCCCCCTCACCTCACTGCGTCATTATGTCGTCTCTCATAGCCAGTGTGTTGCTTTAGGACATTAAACTCCACAATTTGATTTTATTTTCCCTCAGGAAGTTTGGCTACTACACGAGTGGAAGCACATCAGCACAAAAGTTGCTATGGAGAGCTGTACGCAGTGGTATGCTCTTAAAGAGACCACAGGACCATTTGCTTGGTGCACCATACCACACTGGTTGTTTGATACCCAAGACATTTTGTAACTATTATGGTGTGTTGTGGTGCGCCTCCAACACCTACCACTTATCTTGTATAATCACTAACCTTAACTCACTTGGAATCAAATTTTCACGTGCAATCGCACAGCTCACCATTATAAACCATCACAGCCTTTTAGAGGTCTTTGGGTATTATTTTATATATTGTACAGCACCCTACTATGCAGTATACAAGGTAGCAACATTAGCATGTTCCACACCTGAACAATTATACAGCTTTTGGAGTAATAGTGCGTAGACAAGTCATATTTTAACCCTGTGCCTAGATGCATATTCTTCTGTTAGCTATGTCATGTGCCGCAGTCTTGTTGTTCTTGCAGAGTTCATTTCCTTCCACAGTGTTGTGTTAAAATCTTCCTAAACAGTACATTATCAACATCTCTTGAGCTGACCTCACTTCCTGTGACCAGCTGGATAAATATTCATTGCTTATTTGCCAATACAGCTCTCATCTTTTCTTGTGCACATGGCCATGCAACTTCAAATGAGCCCTAAACAAGTTCAAACCATTTGAGTAAACAAGCACAGTGTTTAGGCTTGTAGAGTACACGGCTATAATGACATCTGCCAAACACTGCAGCATTTCTGTACGGTGAGAAGCCCTCAAAATGTATAAATAAAAAAAAAAGAGTGTCTCTTCAGCCTCATTTCCCTCGACTGCTCAAGTGAACGTAGCATTTTTTACAATGTGCTAATGTTTGATTTGTCAATTATCCCAATGTAGTGGCTGAATAAATAAATCAAAGCTCCATCCCCACAACAGCATGGACTGACCTTGAGTGAAATATTAGGCAAGGTGTGGTGCCTTGAAGTGCTTAGATCCTCCCTACATACACCAGTACAGCTCTACGAGTGTGTTCTTCTCAGTGTCCTTTAAACAGAAATTTGAGATTTAGTGCAGCTACAGCTAGTCATTGTGAAGAAGATGCATGCGATGACCACACTTGCATCTACCTCATGCCAGAAGCAGCCAGTGCTGCACCTAACTTTAGTCTCAATTCAATCGCCATGATGGATGGCTGCGGGATGAATTTTTGCTCTGCAGGGCGACAGCTTCACAGCATCACTTGCCGGAACTCGTTGCAACAAGAAATGCCAAGTGTGTGTGGCAGGCATTAATAACACCAACATAAAAAGATTAAGAAATACAATGTACTGGGTAAAGGTATTTGTCGTTCGAACAATGCAGGGGCAAATGCGCTCCTCTGCTTGACTGCTGCAAAACATCAACTCTAGAATTTGCTTTGCCTATTAGAAAATTCTTGCCAGAAGATGTTCACTAAAGGGTGCTTTGTAACCACCAGTCTGTAAAAACTGCTTCTGCTGTGAATGCTTTGGGGCTGCTTCAAGTCTTTGCTCTTGAACTTTAGCTCCGACATCTGTAGCGCGAGTTATTTATTTGTTATCATGTTATTCCTTTCTCTTTGCTTGTATGACCGACTGCTAACAGCCTAGTGCATTTAGTGCAATGCACAACATAAAGAGAGTGAGAGAGAGAGAGAAGTAGCATATATGTAAATAAATACATAATGAAGAACATATGAATGTGCAGTATGCAGTTAACTAAACAGCAAGCCACCCGTGGCCACAGTGATAAAGCAAGGATATTTCACACGCCCGTATGGATTATTAGATATGTCAAGACAGCAATAAGAAAGTTAATATACAGGCTAAACACTGCAACAAGACAAAAATGTCAAAGGTAAGCTAAAAGGTTGTACAAGTGTTGCCAATGGCGTAGTGGACACTCGCGAAATTGGCGTGAGTTGAACAATGATCGAAGAGTTGAGGTCTGAAAGCCTATAGTATTAAGAAGTGGTATGAACTTTTTGCACCACCCCGCACACTCATCTCCGCCAATGGAAATTCTGAATGTTAAACTTCATTGCGATTGTTTTGCTTTCACGAAGTACTGCAGGCTGCACCAGTCCCTTATAAACTTCGTCTTTCAGTTCCTGTGTTGTCAATACGTGTCCTGCCCAAATGTAAAACTGTTTCATATGGAGTTCAAGTTTTTTTCAGGCTGCACTCGGCTTATTCCCAGCTTCTTTCATTAGTTTTTATCGAATGCAAATGACAACAGTGACGGGTGCCCATAACAATTGTTCTGAAAGTCAGGGCTTCCTAAACCATGACAATTCTGTAATTACATGTGCCCTATCATTACAATAACATTAATTATGAGTGCTTTTTGCAAGACGTTGTGAGAACTTGTAAATGCTACAATACTGGCTGTTAAAGCCATGTACCAAAGCAATCAAATACTACTCATACTACTAACCACTTATAAAATAAAGTCAGTTTTTAAGCTGTAAGCATGTGGCAAACTGCCTGCAATGCAAACTTTTTACTACTTTATAGCAAATGCAACAGATTATTAGATATATTAAGAAGTGTACAACAAGGCATTGAATTTTTGGGAATGGCTGCATTCTTGAATATCCAGAAAGTTGGTGCTTCTGAATTCATCCATATAATGTGGTAGCTGTGGCTGCTAAAATCTTGGTGATTAGTAAAAAATCTTTGTGACAGGCCTTAATTGAGAGGAGCACACCCACACATAAAGCAGTTTAATGAAGCTTGAACATTCGATGTTCGGAAAATCAACGAAGAAACGTTCACAAAAAAACTGTCTCAGTTACTTGTTCATTCTCATAATGATGACATAGTGATATAAACCTTCAGTTTCACACACACACACACACGCACACGCACACACACACACGCACACGCACACACGCACACGCACACACACACACACACACACACACACACACACACACACACAAGAAAAAATGCTCAGCCTGCAACGCAGAAATATCTAGGGAGAGAGAGGCCCACTCTTATAGAATGCATCTAACTGTTGCTAGCAGACTTTAGATAGAACTGCCGGCAGGGTGTAGAAGTGGATGAATGAAAAATGATGCGCACAGTGTAATACACACACTGTGCACCCCGCTCTTCAAAAAACAACAAAGAATGACCTTGTAGTACCACACTTCTCAAAACACACTGCAAGCTTGGCAATGACATACAAGTAGGTTCAGCATAAAAACACACAGCTTAAACGTGTGTGTTTTTCTACTTCACCCATCACATTTGTTAACCATCTGCCAGAAGGCTGTGTGTACAACCTTGCAGAAAAGTGGGAGCATATTGTAGAGTCGCTGCTCTTGTTCTTGCTGGGTGAGCGGGTGAGTCGGGTGTGACAGCTCAGCAAAGAGCTTGTGCAGGTGCATCAAGCCCAGGGCCGTATGCTGCGAGCTCTGGGCTCCATCCTCGGAGGCACCTGCACCTCGGCCCTGATGACCCACCAACAGCTTGCGCATTATGTTCATCTTGGCAGGTAAGATGTCTCCGCTGCCTCCACAGCTTCAGCCTGCAGCATCAGCAGAGCAAGCACAAGTTCAGTGTAAAATTGTGACAATCTAGATGGGTTAAATTTGTTGCTTAATTCCAGACTTGCTACCAGTCATGGTAGCATGTAACAAGGTGAGGTGTATAATGAGGGCCACTGGCTTTATTTAATCAGGGCTGGCTCACAGCTCTATTTTACTTGCTTTTGCACCTTCTCTCTCTCACAAGCTTTGTGTCATGTATATGCCAAACTATACACCTATACTGAAAAAATTGTAAGGCTTGAACAATCAAGTATGATTATGCAAGGCTGCAAATGGTACAGTCAGACAGCAACAGACAGGTTCCATGTCATGTTTAAACTGAAAAACAAAGGTGCCATTACAGGCAGTTAAAAACAAGAGGTAACAGCAATGGTTACACTTGATACCCAATTCAGCCAATTGGAAGAGCAAGACAGCAACAGAAAATGTGGGCGGTTATATTGCCTTTCCTGTCAGCTCAAACAAAGAATATATGGCATCACCAAGTCGATGTAGTGTACAGATCAAACCATTCCAGAATACTATTTCAAAAATGCCACACTGTCCTTAATTTAGGAGTCATTCATTCATTGCTTGAGTTACACATGCCCATTAAATATAATGTGATGAAAAAAACAGCAGAAATTTCATGCTTTAGCAAAACAAACCAACAAACAAACAAAGCTTCCAAGCAGACATCACTACAAAGTTCATGCATTACATAAATTCAAACAACTTTTTATAAAAAGGCAAAAAATGTGCATGCATATTGCCGTCAAACAGTTAACGAAATAATATAGTCAGTATTTATGCCAGGGTCACATGAAAGCCCATGTCTGGTCAATACATGACAGGTGTGATAAGAAAATGTAATGGCATTCCATGTACTGCAGTGTGGCATTTTTCTTCAAAATATGCCAGTAGAAAACAATGAAGAATGGCTAGTAATCAGGCAGATGTTTATTATTGTTTGTATGTTAAAGAAGAAGAATGGAGTAAGAAAAAGAAACACAAAAGGTGCCCATAAACTTCTACCAAGTTCTGCAATGAGGAGGAACAGGGCAATATGAAACACTCAAGACTGAGCTAACATCTACAATGTGCTGAGAACTTGAGAGTGATATTCATTATTTTGTCATTTAACAAAATACAAAACACAAAAAACTAATTTGTTATGACCAACAATAACATGCATGCTCACACAAGTTTCGTGAAGCATAAGTGAACAAAGGTGAAAGAATAATGGCCACAATGAAGTCATGTCTCATCAAAAAAAGCAGGGGCTAGGTTGCAGGTTAGAATGTTTATTTTCATCCTCTAGCATAAATAGAAGCACAATGTCAATTTCTAAATTAGTTGCTAATGCTCTCCCCTTACAGTTCACCTTTAAGGAAGATATACATCAGCTTAATCCATGCAATGTGCGAATTTCGCATATTTACATAATGCAACTACAAACTCCACGATGCGTCTACCATTATAATGAACCATAAAGTGCATGTGTGTCACTGCATTTAACATTTACACATGAATAGTCCAAGTGTAGGCTATAACCAGTGCAGGCGCAAGTGGTGCAACTTACGGATGCACTCCTCTTTAATTACAAATAGTTTTCTTGGGATAAATTCAACAAGAGCTTTCACCAACTGAATGTTATACATTTTACCGCAAAATCAAACCGAAGGTTAATTATTAAAATACGCATTTGAGTGCAGAATGTTGGTCTGCTTTGCCGGACCGTTGAAACAAAAGATAAAATAATGCGCCGTTATCAGAAGTTTGCTATTCACGCAACACGCGCAGCCATAAAACGGAATACTACGCGCGGCCTTCTATGCTTAGCGCGCATGCCACGCTGCTCTGTCCCACCCACCCAGGGCGGTGACAAGTTGGCAATGACCATGTCGCCTATTGTAGTTAGCTCAACACCGATCGCAGCTGTCAGCCCAGAAAGGAATGGATAACATTATGCGCCTTGAATTATTATATCACCAAGCGAAGAGCAGGTGTTCGTGTATTGCGCAAGCAAGTGCTGTTTTTAAACGCGCCTGTGTTAGGTTTCACTCGCTCAAAAAGCAGGCAGGGCGCCTCTTTATGTAAAACCGACCGGGCCTTCACGCCAGCATTTCCCCACGTGCATACAGGCATGATAGCAACAAGCAGGTTCATTCATTTTCTCACGCGGAAGTGAACTGTCTTACGTCCTCGATGGCAACATTTATGAGAACCGAGAGCAACCACATCTCACGTGCAAAGGATCAAGTTGTAATCCACACGAATACGCGTACAGGTAATGAACACGAAGATGAATTGGTGCTTCAAATATAACCTACCCGCCTACCCGGTGCGCGCTTGAAATGAATCGAGCAACCGCAACGAGAGCTATGATGTCGTTTCGGATGTAATAGCAACACCATTGATCGCATTCAGCGCAAGCTCTATACGGCAGCGACAACTGACGTCTGCACGCCAGCTCATCTCAAGCTCAAAGCAGTGATCGAAAAGCCCCCGTACTTACTAGAAACAGCTGTAGGCCGTCCAGACACCGTCGTGTAGGCCTACATTTCACTAACGATCATGCATGCACCAATATTAAGCTGAAGACGGACACTTCTGCGGAGTTCCGTGTGCACGGGTTCCTAGAGTAGCTACTTAAAACTACGAATTTCATCATTCCTCGCTTCATCGCTTATCTCATCCATTGCTATCAGCGTGAGGTACCGCCTGCCAAATTATGGATCAAATTACTAGCTCTACATCTCACAAGACATGAACCGCGGAAGCTAGCAGGCAACTACACAAACTCGATGCGAAGATCACTTGGATTGGCTAGCACCTATTGATTGGCTTGAGCCAAACTTGAACAGCAGCACGACTGGCGCTGCTAGCGCCCTAGCGCTGCTTTGGCAATGTTTCGAGGCTGTTCGGGCCTTTATGCGCGGGAATTTTGAGTTTCACCGTAACACGCATTTCTGCTGACTCCCTGAACATGTCTCAATGAATGAATAATGGTGAGGGTGATAACCCAATTCTTTGTAAGCATAAATTATGCACACATGCGGGTAAATTTAGCAGACTATGTCATACGTGAAAGTCCGTAAACGCTCATCCAGAAAAGGCTTTTTCTTCATGGTTAGCGCCGGATGGATTTTCTGCTTCTCGGCATCTCAGCCGAACTCGTAGATTCTCACGACCGCACAGACAATCTTATCTCCGTTGTCATGGATGTTTTATAACCGACGTTACTTGCAATTATTGTTTTATTCAGTTTATTTTTTATTTTTTCAAGAACAACCACTGCTTACTTTTAGGGGAGGCTGTTTTCTTCAAGAATGCGCTGCACAGGTCATTTAGACATTGTTAATATATACTGCTGGTGTTACACTGCCACTCTCCTTTTGAACATTGTTGTCAGTAAAATAGGCGGTCAGCTAGCTGTCACAGCCGTTCTCGGGTACGAATAGATCCGAAATCGTTAATGGTACTTTCGGTTTCTTTTTAATTGCGACGCGGTTTTTTTCGTGCAGGATATATCTTTAAAAAATTAATACCGCATTTGCATACATTGGCTATCGTAAGCTATTTTAACAGCACCTGCTACGACATGCCCATTCACGCACCACTCTTTGCACGGTTCGTGCCGAAACAGATTTAAAAAAAAAAAAAATTGGAGGAAGCTTAAGCTTCGCCTTTAAGAGCGGAACGCCTTCAAAGACCCCCGACTGCTTTTCATGCTTCCCGGCAACTGCAGCTTATGTAACCGTAACGTTTACCGGGGAACGCTGGCGGCGAACGCTATGCACGAAGGCAGGCTTTCTGGTAGAAACGCGGCCTCTTGCGTGGGTCGATCTCCTGTTATTGTTTCGCACTTTTAATATTTCGCTCTGAGAAGAGATAGCATAAAATATATGCGCTGTCGGTGTTTTTTTTTTTTTCAACTACATTTGTTTGTGGGCTGCCGTTCTCAATATTCCAAGGAATAACTTTGCAAAGAATGAAAGACAAGGTGTGAGCAACTTTGGTGGTAGAAGAGTTGGTGGGTATATAGGCGTGGCTAAAAATTTGGTTCGAAATTCGTTTTGCCGAAGCGACGTCCGACGCCGGATTTTCTGCGACAGGGGGCCCTTAACGCTGTCGCGTTAAAATTATGCAGATCCCGCGCACTGTGGGAATCGATAGCGAAGCTTTCTGTGCTGATTGCTTTGATTGACGATAATTAGCGGTGATGTTGACAGCGCAAGCTTAATTTCTTCAACATTTAGTCTAACACGAGAATGGTGAGTTAATGTTAAACGTTACCTTGCGTGCACCACTGCTGTTTGTCTGCGTAGTACACAGAACACACAGGGAGAGGTGTTTGCTTGAGTCGTTGTTGTGCGCCATATTTCATAACCTCTGAGAGGATTGAGTATTGTCATTGTCTCACATGGCACATCCAATCGTGGCAGAAGTAATAAACTTGGATTATGGGGCTGTACGAGCCAAAACCACACTCGGATTATGAGGCAAGCCATAGTGGCGGACTCCGGATTAATTTTGACGCCGTGATGTTCTTTACCATGTCCCAAAATCTAAGTGCACATGCGTTTTCTATTTCGTCCCCGTCGAAATGCAGCTGCCGCGGTCGGCATCAAATCCGCGACCTCTAGCAATGCCATAGCCGCAAAGCTACCGCGGCTGCCACAGAAGTGTTGATTTGAAGGTCGACCGCTTCCATAGTGCCTTCTGGACCCTGCGGTGCGCTTTAATTAACGCGGCTCTGCGTCGGCACGCCCTGCGTAATTTGTCCGCTTGACATATTTGCATGCTGTTTATATTTCAGAAATAGAAGGTACGTACGGTACCGTACCTTGAACTTATGCTGTAGCTGTACTGTAGCTTACCGGAATCGCTAAGGTTAGTTATATTGCGATAGATGGCACAATCGTCCGCCAACAGCCCAACGGTTGAATTAGAGATACAGTCAGGAATGTCATTAATGTAGATGAGAAAAAGCAGGGACCGAGTGCCAATTCTTGTGGTCCACCGGATGTTACGGAACAAGGTTTGGACGTAAATTCGTTCGTGGTTAAATACTGGGTCCTGTTAAAGAAGAAATCCTCTAGCCATGAAAATACTTCGGGATCAATATTAAGAAGGGAAAGCTTAAAGATCACTAAATCACAAGAAACAGAATCGAAACCTTGCGAGAAGTCCAGAAATACGCAGTCGCTAAAAGAAAGGAGCTGCGTTTCACAGGAAAATAATTTTCTAAAGCCATGCTGCGCGTTATTAAAAAAAGAGTTGGTCTCGAGAAAATTAATAAGATGTGCATAAATTATATGCTCCAATATTTTACTTGGGATGCGTGTTAAAGAAGTTGGCCGGTAATTATTAGCAGAATGGATTTCACCTTATTTATGAATCGAAATTACCTTTCCCACCTTCCAGTCTTTGGGCCGGACAGAAAGCTGTAAAGACTGGTCAAAAATCTTCCATAAATTAATAGATGAAAACAATTCAGTGCGTTTTAGCATTTTTGAGTTAATGGAGTCTGGGCCACAAGACGAAGAAATTTTTAGATTGCTGATAAGTTTGCCAACGCCCAACAAGTACGAAAAGATGGCATCCATAGGCGGAAAACTTGCGTGTGATAAAAGTGGCCCAGCAGCTGCAAGCGACTGCTGAAAAAAATGAGGAGAAGGTGTCATTTAAGGTATCACAGCACTCGTGAGGCAAAACAGGCACGTCAGACTGAATTAACTGCAGGGTATTTTTTTTTAGTATCTGTGGCAACAGACCAAAACTTCCGTAAGTTAGAAACAAGAAACGATGGAAGAGTATTGCTCAGAAAAGTTTGTTTGGCATTAGCTAATGCCGAACAACATTCATCGGCAATGTGGTGATAATGGGACTAGTTATCAGGATGATTTGTAACTCTGGCACGGCGAAACACCAGCTATTTTTGTTGTGCAGGCGCTTTAGCGAATTATTAAAGCACGGTGAATGGGGATTAGAAGTTACCGTTCTTTTAGGCATGTAACGATAAATTAAAGACGGAAGTTTGCTTTTATACAGAAACCAGTTTTCATCTACAGTTCGTTGCAAGAAGTTCACGAGGTAGTTTCCAATGAAAGATTCAAACTCGGCAATTACTGAAGAAACATCGACTGTGTTGTAATATCGTATATAATTTTTTGAGCTTTTCTTACTGCTGACATACGCCTTAAGAGTGAAGTGCATCATTAAATGGTCGCTTATGCCTTGCAGGAATGTTAAGGGAGAAGCTAAATTGGGTGCAGCGGTAAGAATAAGATCCAATGTGTTGGCAGGCGTAGAACGCGTAGGGTCATGTACAAGTTGGATTAGATTAAAATCGTGGCAGAGGTTTAACGATTCTGAAAAAATGCGGAGAACTCTGTTTAGCCCTAACGGAAAAATTCGACCGCACAACATTCGGAAAATTGAAATCTCCACTTACAAGTTGACAACATACTACCACCAGTTTGAATGGCTGTGCCAATGTCGATGAGCATTTATGGCATCCATGGAAAACGCACGTAGCCGAGGTTTTATCCTTCGACTGAAATGAGAATTCCAGATTCTTCTTTACTATCCTTGCATAGTATATATGAATTATGCAGAATTAAAGCATTTAATTTTATTGTAATAATTCCCTTGCGAACGCTGCAGAAGTGTGTATTTAGCATATGCGACCCGTGTCTTCCACAAAGCTTTCAATATTCGAAGATGCCTGTCCAAGACAGTTGGGGAGCAAGGACCATTCAGCTATCGGTGCCGAGCGCGGAGCGTGTGCCCCACATATGGCAGAAGATCAGTGCTGGGTTGCATTTTCAACCAGAATGTTCAGGCTTCTCGAAAGTGTCCGCAAAGCACCTGTTTTTCTAACAGCCTCGGTTAGGTGATCCCACACGCCGACTTCGAAAGGAATCGTGCACTTTGTTCTCTTATCCGCTAGCTCGCAGATGGCTACTGCATATATAGAATAGATGCTCTAATGTTATGATAACTCGCTTCGATAGTGTGGAGCACGGATACGACACAAATAAGAAAATAAATGTCTCCTTATTGGCACTCACTTGAATTGTCAGTTTACAGACACCTATAGCAGCGTTCTCTAAATTCTCATTTGGCCGCAACCTATTGCAGACATTCTGTCTAGGAAAAATGATCAACTCTTGCATTTCGCAAAATCGCAAACCTCCTTGGCAAAAAGGAACAATGGATCCCATTCAATGGATTGTGATAGCGTGAACTTTCTTGCTAACGAAGTCGTAGAACACACCGTCAAGGACATTAGAGGCATTCCATTGGGTCACGGTAATTACTCATCATTACAAGGCATGATCAGACTCTAATTATGATAATAATAAAATTCAAACAGCGCTAGACGACAGGACCAGAAAGAGGAGGAGACAAACACGGCGCTGTGTTTGTCTCCTCCTCTTTCTGGTCCTGTCGTCTAGTGCTGTTTGAATTTTATTGTTACCATGGAACACCAACTCGCCCAATCCGCTGCCCTTCTAATTATGACTTCTGCTTAGCTGATCCTTTTATTTACTTAAAAAGGATGCATAAGAACGCCAGTCTGAGAGCCCCAGCACTGTTTAAAAGGGGTGCTAATCGCTACTGCGAGTACTAAAAAGTCGCGGATTACATCAGCGACGATACGATAAATCCGCGGAATAGTGTAGTTTCAAACATGCCGTCAAGCCGCTCGTTTAAAGGTAAAATCTCGAAGACAAAGGTAAACACTTCGGGAGGAGAATGGACCATGAATTTAGAAAAGTGGATGACGCGGTAAGTTTCTGGCTGCTTCACATGTCCACTTGGAGCGTTGCAGAGACCACTGAATCAAACTTCTGGCCTCTTATGACATGCAACTATGCTTGCGGAGGCATCTGCAGCAGGTTCACATCATACCACACATTACTAGAGCTGTTTTCAGCGCAGAGAATATAGCAAGCAAACACAATGGCAGTTGAAATAATTTACTTCACTCGTAACTTGACTAGCATCCACATTACAGATTAAAAAAAAAAAAACAACCTGCGATCATATTCTCGGATGATATCTTGAAATAAGCGCATTCATCAGTCCACATTACTTGTACTTACCACAAAACTTCATTTGCAACCTGTAATGCGCTGACAGAGGAAACGGAGTGTTCCCGTAGCATCACAATAATTTACTCGGTGTTTTCGCTTCGGATCCATAACAGGGAGCGAACTCGCCCTCTTTCAATTACAGGGTTTGTAACGGTTACGAAAACCGTGGCTGGAAAATTACAAAAACAACGCGCGAGTACTGATAACATGTCTGCTTCAAATTTCGCTAACCAGATTTAAAATAACACATGCTCTACTACGACAATAGGAGATAAAATTATACCAGGTAATAGACATTTTAGTAATGAAAAAAATGCTTTGGCGGTCCTGCTTGAAATTAGTGCTGAGTTAACTCGCTATGAACTTAAAAATATTGAATGAAGTCATAACTGAATCTCAGTGTATTAAGTACACGAATTACTTCAGCAATTTTTCATTAAGAAGGAATCAACACATTTTTTAGGAGCAGTTGGCAAACTCACAAGATCCTGAGAAGATAACTTAAATAAGATTTCTGCATTCCTTCTGAAAAAAAGTGTATATATATATATATATATATATATATATATAGAGAGAGAGAGAGAGAGAGAGAGATAGACGTTGTTTGGGATATTATCAAGTGAGATTAGAAGAACTGGTGAGGCGGTGAGGCTTCTGCATTGCTAAATAACGGCCATGTCCTCTGCTATAGAGGTCTCGCTCATAAGAAGCAATACGGTGTAGGATTCCTAATTCATAAGGACATAGCGGACAACATTGACGAATTCTACAGCATTAATGAGAGGGTAGCAGTGGCCGTAATCAAACTCAATAAGAGGTATAGACTAAGGCACCAAGGCAAATAGGCACGCTGTCCCAAGTAACAAAGGAACTAATAAAGAAACGACAAAAAATGAAAGTGTCCAACTCAAGAGATAAGATGGAATTCGCGGAACTGTCAAAACTGATCAACAAGGCGAAAATAACTGTTATTCGAAACTATAACGTCAGAAAGACTGAAGAAGCCGTAAAAGATGAACGCAGCCTTAAATCAGTGAGAAAGAAACTTGGCATAGGACAAACCAAGATATATATGCACTAAAAGATAAGCAGGGTAATATCATCAGCAATCTCGAAGATATAGTAAAAGCAGCGGAAGAATTCTATACTGACCTCTATACAGTACCCCGAGGAGTCAGGATACCTCAATTAAAAACAGTAATGAACAGGATACAGAAACTCCTCCTATAACTAGCGATGAGGTCAGAAGGGCCTTGCAAGACATGAAACGAGGAAGAGCGGTAGGAGAAGACGGAATAACAGTCGATTTAATCAAAGATGGAGGAGAGATAATGCTTGGAAAACTGGCGGCTCTTTATACGAAGTGTCTATCGACTACAAGGGTCTTAGAAAACTGGAAGAATGCAAACATTATACTAATCCACAAAAAGGGAGACGTTAAATAATTGAAAAAATATAGGCCCATTAGCTTACCCCCAGTATTATATAAAATATTTACCAAAATAATCTCGAATAGAATAAGGGCAACACTGGACTTTAGTCAACCGAGGGAATAGGCTGGCTTCAGGAATGGATACTCTACAATGAATCACATCCACGTCATTAATCAAGTTATCGAGAAATCCGCAGAGTGCAATAAGCCTCTCTATATGGCTTTCATAGATTACGAAAAAGCATTTGATTCAGTAGATATACCAGCCGTCATAGAGGCATTGCGTAGTCAAGGAGTAGAGACCGCTTACGTAAATACTCTGGAAAATATCTACAGAGATTCCACAGCCACCTTAATTCTACACAAGAAATGTAGGAAGATACCTATAAAGAAAGGGGTAAGACAGGGAGACACAATCTCTCCAATGCTATTCACTGCGTGCTTGGAAGAAGTATTCAAGCTATTAAACTGGGAAGGTTTAGAAGTAAGGATCGACTTCGAATACCTCAGCAACCTTCGGTTTGCCGATGACATTTTACTATTCAGCAACATTGCAGGCGAGTTACAACAAATGATTGAGGACTTTAACAGGGAGAGTGCGAGAGTGGGGTTGAAGATTAATATGCAGAAGACAAAGATAATGATGAACAAGCGGGCAAAGGAACAAGAGTTCAGGATCGCAAGTCAGCCTCTATAGTCTGTGAAGGAGTACGTTTACCTAGGTCAACTAATCACAGGGGACCCTGACCAAGAGAAGGAAATTCACAGAAGAATAAAAATGGGTTGGATCGCAAACGGCACACATCGTGAGCTCCTGACTGGAAGCTTACCGTTATCATTGAAAAGGAAGGTATACAATGAGTGCATTTTACCTGTGCTGACATATGGGGAAGAGACTTGGAGACTGACAAAGAAGCTTGAGAACAAGTTAAGGACTGCGCAAAGAGCGATGGAACGAAGAATGCTAGGCATAACTTTAAGAGACAGAAAGAGAGCGGTTTGGATCAGAGAGCAAACGGGTATAGACGATATTCTAATTGACATGAAGAGAAAGAAATGGCGCTGGGCAGGTCATGTAATGCGCAGATTAGATAACCGTTGGACAATTAGGGTGACAGAATGGGTACCAAGAGAGAGAGAAAAGGGAGGAAAGACAGGGAGGTTGACCATTGTAAGTACCGGCTGGCTACCCTGTGCTGGGGAAAGGGGTAAAGGGAATAAAAGGAGAAAAAAAAGGAAACCGGAAAATTCACACAGTAACGCGATACTACGCGCTACAACATTCAAAGATGGTCGCATAATTCGCATGTCCTTAAAAACTTCAGCAAAGCCCTTAAGGCCTTGAGTGCCAAAGCCCGTCTGGACCAGTGTCCTAGAACTTTTTCCTCTGTGAAGGGGCGATTGTCCAGTTTTTCGAGCGCGGTCACGAGCACTTTTCTTGGCACATTGTAACGGGGACAGTCACAAAGGAAGTGCTCGATCGTCTTTACGCAGCCGCAAGTGTCGCAAGTAGGGCTGTCGGTCATTCCAATGCGGAAGGAATAGGAGTTCGTGAGTGCCACGCCGAGCCACAGGCGGCACAGAAGTGTTGCTTCCGCTCGCCGTTACCCTGGTGGTAGACGGAGTTGCAGACGAGGATCCAATCTGTGGAGACATGCGTTCGTGAATTCACTGGTGTTCCACAGATTCTGCGTTAGCTCGCGGGCGAGGGAGCGAAGACGTGTGGCTGCATTTATTCTTGACAGTGGTATTGGTATAACATGGGCACCATCGTGGGCCGATCGGGCAGCGTCATCCGCACTGTGATTTCCCGAAATTCCGCAGTGACCCGGTATCCACTCGCGGATGATGTTGTGCCCCTTGTCAATTGCGTGATGGTGGAGTAGTCATATGTCTGCGACTAGTTGCACATTAGGTCCGTGGTTGAAAGGGGACATCAGAAACTGTAGAGCTGCCTTCGAGTCATATAAGATGGACCATGAATCTGATGATTTGTGACCAATAAACTCTAGAATAGCACGCGGATAGCTGCGAGTTCTGCAGCCGTCGATGATGTAATGTGAGACGTCTTGAATTTGATGGTGACAGACTCTGCTGGAATTACCACTGCTCCAGCTGAACCTTTAGAGGAGACAGAACCGTCCATGTAAACGTGAATGTGTTCTTTGTTATTGTAATGTAGGAATGAAAGCACGGTTTGTTTGAGGGCGAAAGATGACATCTCCGTTTTCTTTTTGATGCCGGGAATAACAACAAGAGCCTGGAGTGGATGGAGGCACGACAGTGGTAGAGATGGTCGTGCGGCAGGCGTAAAGTTTGACGGTAAAGTTCCATGGTTGGCGGCAATAATCCTGCTAAACGCTGCACGAGGCCGAGCGGCAGGAAGGGAGGCGAGATGATGCGATAGAAGTCGGGCGATGTGCCTGATCATCATCATCATCAGCCTGGTTACGCCCACTGCAGGACAAAGGCCTCTCCCAACTACCCCAGTCATGTACAAATTGTGGCCCTGTCGTCCCTGCAAACTTCTTAATCTCATACCCACCTAACTTTCTGCCACCCCCTGCTACGCTTCCTTTCCCTTGGAATCCAGTCCGTAACCCTTAATGATCATCGGTTATCTTGCCTCCTCATTACATGTCCTGCCCATGCCCATTTCTTTTTCTTGATTTCAACTAAGATGTCATTGACTCGCGTTTGTTCCCTCACCAAATCTGCTCTTTTCTTATCCCTTAACGTTACACCCATCATTCTTCTTTCCATAGCTCGTTGCGTCGTCCTCAATTTAAGTAGAACCCTTTTCGTAAGCCTCCAGGTTTCTGCCCCGGACATGAGTACCGGTAAGACACAGCTGTTATACACTTTTCTCTTGAGGGATAATGGCAACCTGCTGTTCATTATCTGAGAATGCCTGCCAAACGCACCCCAGCCCATTCTTATTCTTCTGATTATTTCAGTCTCATGATCCGGATCTGCGGTCACTACCTGCCCTAAGTAAATGTATTCCCTTACCACTTCCAGTGCCTCGCTACCTATCGTAAACTGCTGTTCTCTTCCGAGACATACAAATATTGCTTTAGTTTTCTGCAGATTAATTTTTAGACCCACTCTTCTGCTTTGCCTCTCCAGGTAAGTGAGCATTGTAGGGGTTGAAGGACGGACGTCGGGATGAAAAACAAAACTTGGGAGGTTTATTTTACATTATATACAGAGAGGTGAGAGTCAAGTAACAGTCGTACAGTCATTACGGGCCGGCAGCAACTCGGACACTGCGGCCCGCGGCAAGAAGTTCGAGAGAGGTGAATCCGGGAATCAGGGAATGCTCTGGTCTCTCTGGAATGCTTCTTTTAAACCCTTCGAGGACTGGAAGTCGCGTCATGTTCGGCCAATGGGAGAGTCCGCTCCGATGACGCCACCTTCGGCCAATGGTAGGCACCCGTGCGGTGAGGTCACACCCGGCGGCTCCCCGCAGTCTTGCCTTGCTGTGGTGCAATGCTCTCTTCAAAGGCGGAGAAGGGGGGATGATTGGGCTCCATTGTCCGAGGGCCCACCTGCTCCCGATGGTACGGCCCCGCTGTGGTGGCAAATGCCTTCTTCAAAGGCGACCGGTGCGACGCTGCCAGGCCTTCCCGGTACATCACAGCCGTCTTGTTTCGGGACCCACTTTCCTTGCAACAATGCCGGGCGATCCCTTCGTTTTCTGGAAAACTCAAGCATTGAATAGCTACCGCGGCGTACGAACTTGTTGGCACGTGAACTTGTTGGCTCGAGCGATCCTCTGGAATGTGTCATCCGTGTTTCTGCATCCCTTACTTAGAAGTGGCGCGATTCGAAGTGGTCTGGGGAAATTGAAGTAGGCTCAGGAAACAGCCCCATATCTAACAGCATGCATTGCAGTTAGTCCCCTGAATTACTAAGCAAGGCAATATCATCAGCGAATCGCAAGTTACTAAGGTATTCTCCATTAGCTCTTATCCCCAATTGTTCCCAATCCAGGTCTCTGAATACCTCCTGTAAACACGCTGTGAATAGCATTGGAGAGATCGTACCTCCCTGTCTGACGCCTTTCTTTATTGGGATTTTGTTGCTTTTTTTTATGGAGGACTACGGTGGCTGTGTAGCCGCTATAGATATCTTTCAGTATTTTTACATATGGATCGTCTACACCCTGATTCCGTAATGCCTCCATGATTGCTGAGGTTTCGACTGAATCAAACGCTTTCTCATAATCAATGAAAGCTACATATAATGGTTGGTTATATTCCGCACATTTCTCTATCACCTGATTGATAGTGTTAATATGATCTATTGTTGAGTAGCCTTTACGGAATCTTGCCTGGTCCTTTGGTTGACGGAAGTCTAAGGTGTTCCTGATTCTATTTGCAATTACCTTAGTAAATACTTTGTAGGCAACGGACAGCAAGCTGATCGGTCTATAATTTTTCAAGTCTTTGGCGTCCCCTTTCTTATGGATTAGGATTATGTTAGCGTTCTTCCAAGATTTCGGTACGCTAGAGGTCATGAGGCATTGTGTATAGAGGGTGGCCAGTTTTTCTAGAACAATCTGCCCACCGTCCTTCAACAAATCTGCTGTTACCTGATCCTCCCCAGCAGCCTTCCCCCTTTGCATAGCTCCCAAGGCTTTCCTTACTTCTTCCGGCGTTACTTGTGGGATTTCGAATTCCTCTAGACTATTCTCTCTTCCATTATCATCGTGGGTTCCACTCGTACTGTATAAATCTCTATAGAACTCCTCAGCCACTTGAACTATCTCATCCATATTAGTAATGATATTGCCGGCTTTGTCTCTTCACGCATACATCTGATTCTTGCCAATTCCTAGTTTCTTCTTCTCTGCTTTTAGGCTTCCTCCGTTCCTGAGAGCTTGTTCAATTCTATCCATATTATACTTCCTTATGTCAGCTGTCTTACGCTTGTTGATTAACTTCGAAAGTTCTGCCAGTTCTATTCTAGCTCTAGGGTTAGAGGCTTTCATACATTGGCGTTTCTTGATCAGATCTTTCGTCTCCTGCGATAGCTTACTGGTATCCTGTCTAACAGAGTTACCGCCGGCTTCTATTGCACACTCCTTAATGATGCCCATAAGATTGTCGTTCATTGTTTCAACACTAAGGTCCTCTTCCTGAGTTAAAGCCGAATACCTGTTCTGCAGCTTGATCCGGAATCCCTCTATTTTCCCTCTTACCGCTAACTCATTGATCGGCTTCTTATGTACCAGTTTCTTCCGTTCCCTCCTGAAGTCTAGGCTAATTCGAGCTCTTACCATCCTATGGTCACTGCAGCGCACCTTGCCGAGCACGTCCACATCTTGTATGATGCCAGGGTTAGCGCAGAGTATAAAGTCTATTTCATTTCTAGTCTCGTCATTCGGGCTCCTCCACGTCCACTTTCGGCTATCCCACTTGCGGAAGAAGGTATTCATTATCTGCATATTATTCTGTTCTGCAAAGCCTACTAATAACCCTCCCCTGCTATTCCTAGTGCCTATGCCATATTCCCCCACTGACTTGCCTGATATGCCTGATATGCATCCTTAAAGCGTCGACTGGAAGATACGTATTGATGGGGTGGTCATGCGCGATGGCTATTGTTGCTGCCGTGGATGGACATCTGGGGAGACCAAGGAAAATTCGCAGAGCTTGAGCTTGCACAGACTGGAGGGCACGGAGGTTGGTCTTACTGGTTCCACCCAGTACAGGTAGGCCCAGGAGACCCAGGAACAGTGCGTTATAGAGTTGGAGCATCGCACTCACAGACGCACCCCATGACTTTCCCGCAAGAAATCTGAGCACGTTGGTTATCATGACTAGTTTCCTTTTTAGGTAGGAGATATGAAGACTCCAGGAGAGGTCTCGATCTATTATCACTCCTAGAAAGCGGTGCGTCTTCTCGTAGGCAATAGGCTGTCCATTAATTCTGACAACGTACGGTTTCATTGCTTTGCGCGTGAAAGCGACCATAGAGCACTTCTCGGAGGACACCTCAAGACCTCGTGCTCGAAGATAACCTAATGTTAGTGTGACCGCTTTTCGATGTCTGGCACGCGCCTGCGTACGCGTCGCTCCTGATGACCAAATTCATATATCGTCTGCATATATCGACACATGGACGGATCGCGGAAGCGTATGAACCTGGTCGATGAGCACGAGGTTAAATAGAATGGGGCTCAAGACTCCGCCTTGTGGTACGCCATGGTAAGTGTTGTGTTGTGATGACGCACCATCCTCTGTTTGCACAAAGAATGACCTGTCCTTCAAGAAGCTGAATATCCATCGAAAAACAAGGCCACCTAGGCCGACATCACCCAAAGCGTGCAGGATGGCTCGATGGGTTACGTTGTCATAAGTGCCTTTAACATCCAGGAACATCGCCGCTGACAGTCTCCTTAGGCTTTTTTCGTGCTGAACAGACGAGACAAGATCTATTACGTTGTCTACAGAAGAGCGTCCGCGTCGGAAGCCTGCCATAGCGTCAGGGTATAACTTGTAGTGTTCTAGATACCACTCTAGACGCGTCAGCACCATCCTCTCCATCACCTTTCCTAGACAACTGGCCAGCGCAATGGGACGATAAGACGCCACGTCTAGGGGTGATTTACCTGGTTTGAGCAAAGGCACAAGGCGGCTGGATTTCCATGCAACAAGAACCACTCCTTCTCGCCATGAATTATTGTACACGTCTAGAAGAGGATGCCTGGCTGTTTGAACGAGGTTTCCAAGAGCTGCGTATGTCACCCCCTCAGGCCCAGGCGATGAGGAACGTCTGCACGCTGCCAACGCCACCTGCAACTCCTCGATGGAAAACAGATTGTCCATACGAGAATCCCGCGAGATTGGAACATCACGGGGATCACGTGTGGGGAACGAGGACGATAGACCAGCAACCTTGAAACAGAAGTCCTCCGCTATGTCGATCTCTCTGCGACCTTGGCAGAGAGAGAGCCAGGCATTTGAAGGGGTGGCGTTGTTGCGGTGATGCTCGAAGACCACGCACCGTTCTCCATATATGTGACAGGGTTTATGTGGATCAAGGGAATCACAGAAGGTTTTCCATCTTAGAGACTGCAGGGAGTTGACCCGACGCTGGATCTTCTTCTGTATGCGCCTCGCCTCCCTCAGGTCGTAGATGGACTTGGTGCGTCTGTACCTTCGTTCCGCACGACGGCGGATTGCTCGAAGCCGCTCCAAGTCTGCTTCGAATTCAGAAAATTTAGGAATAGGTCTAAAACCTCTTGTGGCTCCTTGAGCAGCGTCGTAAATTAGCTTCTCGATGTTGCCAGGTTGAGTTCTGAGTGCTGCGGTGGCGTAGAAGTAGAACACCCGCCTCGCGTGCAAGAGGTCCGTGGTTCGAATCCCGGTGCCGCGCAATTTTCCAACGGATTAAAAAAAAAATCCGCGTGTTGATAAAATTGCATAAACAGGCCTGGAGTGTGGCCTGATCCCGGTGACCAGAACCGGTAACACACTCCCTCACCAGAGCAGGATTGGCCACCCTGGTGCAGTACTTGGCCACAACCTCCTATATGAACACAACAATCAAACCCCGACCCTCAGTCCCCAGCAGCTGCGAAGCAACTGACCACGGCGGCGGTCAGACCTGCGACGCTGCAGAGGGTGCTAAGAATCCCTGGCTCCGGACAGGCCGCCATTGGAATATGAACCTGGCAACGTTTAAAGCTAGAACGTTATCTAGTGAGGCGAGTCTAGCAGTGCTATTGGAGGAATTAGAGGGCAGTAAATGGGATATAATAGGGCTCAGTGAAGTTAGGAGGCCAAAAGAAGCATATACAGTGCTAAAAAGCGGGCACGTCCTGTGCTACCGTGGCTTAGCGGAGAGACGAGAACTAGGAGTCGGATTCCTGATTAATAAGAACATAGCTGGTAACATACAGTAATTCTATAGCATTAACGAGAGGGTGGCAGGTCTTGTTGTGAAACCTAATAAGAGGTACAAAATGAAAGTTATACAGGTCTACGCCCCTACATCCAGTCATGATGACCAGGAAGTCGAAAGCTTCTATGAAGACGTGGAATCGGTGATGGGTAAAGTCAAAACAAAATACAGTATACTGATGGGTGACTTCAATGCCAAGGTAGGCAAGAAGCAGGCTGGAGACAAGGCAGTGGGGGAATATGGCATAGGCACTAGGAATAGCAGGGGAGAGTTATTAGTAGAGTTTGCGGAACAGAATAATATGCGGATAATAAATACCTTCTTCCGCAAGCGAGATAGCCGAAAGTGGACGTGGAGGAGCCCGAACAGCGAGACTAGAAATGAAATAGACCTCATACTCTGCGCTAACCCTGGCATCATACAAGATGTGGACGTGCTCAGCAAGATGCGCTGTAGTGACCATAGGATGGTAAGAACTCGAATTAGCCTAGACCTAAGGAGGGAACGGAAGAAACTGGTGCATAAGAAGCCGATCAATGAGTTAGCGGTAAGAGGGAAAATAGAGGAATTCCAGATCAAGCTACAGAACAGGTATTCGGCTTTAACTCAGGAAGAGGACCTTAGTGTTGAAGCAATGAACGACTATCTTGTGGGCATCATTAAGGAGTGTGCAATAGAAGTGGGTGGTAACTCCGTTAGACAGGATACCAGTAAGCTGTCGCAGGAGACGAAAGATCTGATCAAGAAACGCCAATGTATGAAAGCCTCTAACCCTACAGCTAGAATAGAACTGGCAGAACTTTCGAAGTTAATCAACAAGCGTAAGACAGCTGACATAAGGAAGTATAATATGGATAGAATTGAACATGCTCTCAGGAACGGAGGAAGCCTAAAAGCAGTGAAGAAGAAACTAGGAATAGGCAAGAATCAGATGTATGCGTTAAGGGACAAAGCCGGCAATATCATTACTAATATGGATGAGATAGTTCAAGTGGCTGAGGAGTTCTATAGAGATTTATATAGTACCAGTGGCACTCACGACGATAATGGAAGAGAGAATAGTCTAGAGGAATTCGAAATCCCACAGGTAACGCCGGAAGAAGTAAAGAAAGCCTTGGGAGCTATGCAAAGGGGGAAGGCAGCTGGGGAGGATCAGGTAACAGCAGATTTGTTGAAGGATGGTGGGCAGATTATTCTAGAGAAACTGGCCACCCTCTATACGCAATGCCTCAGGACTTCGAGCGTACCGGAATCTTGGAAAAACGCTAACATAATCCTAATCCATAAGAAAGGGGACGCCAAAGACTTGAAAAATTATAGACTGATCAGTTTACTGTCCGTTGCCTACAAAGTATTTACTAAGGTAATTGCACATAGAATCAGGAACACCTTATATTTCCGTCAACCAAAGGACCAGGCAGGATTCCGTAAAGGCTACTCAACAATAGACCATATTCACACTATCAATCAGGTGATAGAAAAATGTGCGGAATATAACCAACCTTTATATATAGCTTTCATTGATTACGAGAAAGCGTTTGATTCAGTCGAAACCTCAGCAGTCATGGAGGCATTGCGGAATCAGGGTGTAGCCGAACCGTATGTAAAAATACTGAAAGATATCTATAGCGGCTCCACAGCCACCGTAGTCCTCCATAAAGAAAGCAACAAAATCCCAATAAAGAAAGGCGTTAGGCAGGGAGATACGATCTCTCCGATGCTATTCACAGCGTGTTTACAAGAGGTATTCAAAGACCTGGATTGGGAAGAATTGGGGATAAGAGTTAATGGAGAAAACCTTAGTAACTTGCGATTCGCTGATGATATTGCCCTGCTTAGTAACTCAGGGGACCAACTGCAATGCATGCTCACTGACCTGGAGAGGCAAAGCCGAAGGGTGGGTCTAAAAATTAATCTGCAGAAAACTAAAGTAATGTTTAACAGTTTCGGAAGGGAACAGCAGTTTACAATAGGTAGTGAGGCACTGGAAGTGGTAAGGGAATACATCTACTTAGGACAGGTAGTGACCACGGATCCGGATCATGAGACGGAAATAATCAGAAGAATAAGAATGGGCTGGGGTGCGTTTGGCAGGCATTCTCAGATCATGAACAGCAGGTTGCCATTATCCCTCAAGAGAAAAGTTTATAACAGCTGTGTCTTACCAGTACTCACGTACGGGGCAGAAACCTGGAGGCTTACGAAAAGAGTTCTACTCAAATTGAGGACGACGCAACGAGCTATGGAAAGAAGAATGATAGGTGTAACGTTAAGGGATAAGAAAAGAGCAGATTGGGTGAGGGAACAAACGCGAGTTAATGATATCTTAATTGAAATCAAGAAAAAGAATTGGGCATGGGCAGGACACGTAATGAGGAGGGAAGATAACCGATGGTCATTAAGAGTTACGGAATGGATTCCAAGGGAAGGAAAGCGTAGCAGAGGGCGGCAGAAAGTAAGGTGGGCGGATGAGATTAAGAAGTTTGCAGGGACAACATGGCCACAATTAGTACATGACCGGTGTTGTTGGAGAAGTATGGGAGAGGCCTTTGCCCTGCAGTGGGCGTAACCAGGCTGATGATGATGATGATGATGATGATGATGATGATGTTGCCAGGTTGACAGTGCTGGATCTTTTGGCAATTCTTCTCCATGAGCAACGTGTATTTAGGCCAGTCGATGCGATGAAGAACTGTGGTAGAGTGTGACTAGCGTGTGCCGTCGATTTTAACATATGTTGGAACGTTGTCACTACCATGCGCTTCGTTGTCCGTAAACCATTTCACACTGGCACTGAGGCATATTGAAACAAAAGTTAAGTCCAGGCATCTGGGTATCAAGAGAAGGGAAGCGCAGTAGAGGACGGCAGAAGTCTAGGTGGTGCGACGAAATTAGGAAATTTGCGGGTGCTAGTTGGAATCGGCTGGCGCAGGCCAGGGGTAATTGAAGATCGCGGGGAGAGACCTTCGTCCAGCAGTGGACATAAAATAGGCATATGATGATATATATATCTATATATATATATATATATATATATATATATATAAGAAAGGGGACTGAGGGGCGTGATTTCTTATTAATCATAAGAATTCAACAAACCAAGACACAAAGGACAATATAGGGGAAATAATTTGTGCCTAGGCAGACTTGGAGACTGACAAAGAAGCTTGAGGACAAGTTAAGGACTGCGCAAAGAGTGATGGAACGAAGAATGCTAGGCATAACTTTAAGAGACAGAAAGAAAGCGGTTTGGATCAGAGAGCAAACGGGTATAGGACATTCTAATTGACATGAAGAGAAAAAAATGGCGCTGGGCAGGTCATGTAATGCGTAGAGCAGATAACCGTTGGACCATTAGGGTGGCTGAATGGGTACCAAGAGAAGGGAAGCGCGGTAGAGGACGAGAGAAGACTAGGTGGTGCGACGAAATTAGAAAATTTGCGGGTGCTATCTGGAATCGGCTGGCGCAGGCCAGGGGTAATTGAAGATCGCGGGGAGAGACCTTCGTCCTGCAGTGGACATAAAATAGGATGATGATGATGATGAATTGAATTAACGAAACGATAAATTAATGAAAATGAAAGTACGTGGGTCAAAAAAACAACCCATGTCTTCGCATTAGGCGTTCGATGCTCTTACCAATAGAGCTAC